>NW_027187351.1:13659103-13721017 GCF_028583685.1 Petaurus breviceps papuanus | reverse complement strand
GAAATGGGGAGAGACAGAATGGGGTAAATTATCTCATATAAAAGAGAAAAGGGAAAACTGTTACAACAGAGGGGAAGAACAGGAAACAAAAGGGAATGAGTCAACCTTACTCTCATTGAATTTGGCTTAGGGAGAGAATGACATATGCATTAAATAGGGCATTTCCCCCTACAGGAGAGTAGGAAGGAGGGGGATGAGAGGGGGGATAATGGAAGGGAGGCCAGTTTGGGGGGAGGGAAGTTGGAAGCACACACTTTTTAAAAAGGACAAGATCAAAGTAGAAAATAGAACAAGTAGGGGTGGGATAGGGTGGAGGGAAATATAGTGAGTATTTCACAATATATCTACTATGGAAATGTTTTATGTAGCTACACATGTACAAACTATATGGAATTGCTTATCACTCCAGTAAGGATGGTTGACAAAGGAGGAAGGGAAAGAATTTGGAATTCAAAATTTTAAAATCAAATGTTGAAATTTTTTTTTACATGCAAATGGGGAATAAGATATACAGGCACTGCAATATAGAAATCCATCTTGCTGTACTGAAAAGTCAGGGGGGAATGGGGTAGGATATAGGAGAGAGCAGATTGGGGGAAGGGATATACAGTGGGATCACTGTTTTGGGGTTGTGGGTAGGGGAAAGATGGGGAGAAAATTTGTAACTCAATATCTTGTGGAAATGAATGATGTAAACTAAAAATGAATATAAAATTTAATAAAAAAAGAAAATTTAAAAAAGAGAAAATTATACATACACACATATTTAGAAGTGTGAAAGAAAATCTTGTCTTGTTACTGGGTATATTCATTGTGCATGAGTTTTCAGAGGTACTCTGTTCTCTTGTGATCAACTTAGAAAACTTATGTTGGAAGAAAAAAAAACAATAAAAAAAGGATTCTTATTGAAGCAATGAAAAACAAACAAACAAATAAAAGACAAGTTCAAAGAGAGCAGGTACCAGATTTTTAATATAATTGTGAGATTGACACTAGGTAAGCAAGTAATGCATTGCAGCAAGTCTGAGAATAACAAAGTTCAGGGTTAGGACAAGTTATATGAATATAGTAATATAAGTTGTTAATTGAAAAAATAGTATGTGATGGAAAAGATTCTTACTAATAGATAATCTTGTTTTTAATATTATATTTTTTTTACTAACTTAGTTGGTGATTGTGAGGAAATAACTTTAACTTTGTGGAGCTGATTTTCTTGACCTATAAAAGAAGAGGCTGGGGGGAGGCTAGGTCATCATGGTGGAGTAAAAGCAGGAACGTGCTTGATCTCCTATTTCAAACACATACACTACCTGTAAAAAAAAATGACTCTAAATAAATTTTAGAGCTATAGAATCTTCAAAGTGGCAGAGAGCAACAGATGTCTTGGTGGAGGCAGCCTGGCAGGCCTACAGGAATGGTCTGTCATGCCGGTCTGGGAGCCAAGCACACTCCCACATGAGCCATGCAGACCGAGACCAGTGGCACAGACCAGTTCAGGAGAGTGAACCACTGGCAGCTGTGGCAGTTTCCAAGCTTCTCAATACATAAATTCCAAAAAGAAAGTAAAAGGTCAATAGGGAACTCTGCTGGAATTGGGTGAGAGAAGAGTGTGGTCTGGCCTCTGCACCTGGAATGAGAGAGGTGGCAGCAGCCCAGTGCCTACAACTGCTGCTGCATGGCTGCCTCGGTAGCTCCTGGCCTGCAGATCATAGGGGGACCAAAATCATTCAGAGGGTAATTTATCTTTCTTTAACCTGCTTGGATCTGGGGGCCTGTCTTGGGTGGTGGTCCTGTGGTAAGGAACGCTAGCATGCCAGAGTTTGTGGTGGCTATAGAGAGAGCACCCTCTTCATAGCTCTGACAACAGCTGTGCAAAACTCCAGAAATTTGGGACACAGCTCTCTCCACTCAGGAAACAGAGTTCTACCATGGCAATGAGCTCAAAAGTCAAGTCACTGGCTGGAAAGATGAGAAAACAGAGGAAGCACAATCAGATCATAGAATTTTTTGGGGGGGACAAAGCAGATCAAAACATGGAACCAGAAGAAGACAACAAAGTCAGAACTTCTGCAGCGAAAGCCTGTAAAAAAGATATGAATTGGTCACAGGACATGGAGGAGCTCAACAGGGTATTTTGAAAATCAGGTAAAAGAAGTGGGAGAAATGTTGGGAAGAGAATTCAAAATTATGCAAAAAAATAATGAAAACTGAGTCAACAGCCTGCTAAAGGAGACCCCAAGAAATACTGAAGAAAATAACACCTTAAAAATGGACTAACTCAAATGCCAAAGAAACCCAAAAAGCCAATGAGGAGAAAAATGCCTTAAAAAGCCAAACTGGCCAGGTGGAAATATAATTTAAAAAACTCACTGAGGAGAATAATTAGTTCGAAATTAGACTGGAGTAAATGAAAGCTAATGGCATTATGAGAAATCAAGATACTACAAAGCAGATCCAAACAAATGAAAAAATAGATGTGAAATATCTCATTGGAAAAAACCACTGATCTGGAGAATAGATCCAGGAGAGATAATTTAAAAATTACTGGACTACCTGAAAGCCATGATAAAAAAAAATCCTGAAATCATCCTTCAAGAAATTCTCAAGGAAAATTGCCCTGATATTCTAGAACCAGAGAGCAAAATAGAAGTTCAAAGAATTCACCAATTGCCTCTTGAAAAAGATCCCCAAAAGAAAACTCATAGGAATATTATAGCTACATTCCAGAGTTGTCAGGTCAAGTAGAAAATATTACAAGCAGTCAGGAAGAAACAGAGTGCTTTGGAAACACAATCAGGATAACACAAGATCTAGCAGGTTCTACATGAAAGGATCAGTGGGCTTGGAAAATGATATTCCAGACGTCAAAGGAACTAGGATTAAAGCCAAGAATCACCTACCCAGCAAAACTGAATATAATAATTAGGGAAATATATGGCTATTCAATGAAACAGAGGACTTTTGAGCATTCTTGATGAAAAAAAAAACATCTGAACAAAAAATTTGACTTTCAAATACAAGAAGCATGAGAAGGTAAACAGGAAAAAAAAATCATAAGAAATGTATTAAAATCCAACTATTTATATTCCTACATGGAAAAACTCAGACTTTTCTCAGTATGAGGATAATTGAAGGGAATATATAGGTATGTATGTATGTATGTATAGGAGAATATGTGTGCATAAATACATGTGTGTGTATGTGTATAGCTATGTATACATGTATACATAGAAAGAGGGCACAGGATGAGTTGAATATCAAGTGATGGTGTCTAAAAATAAAATTAAGAGATGAGAGAAATATATTGGGAGGAGAAAGGGATAAATAGAACAGGATAAATTATCTCATATAAAAGAGGCAAGAGAAAACTGTTACAATGGAGGGGAAGAGGAGGGAGGTGAAAGGGAATGAGTCAAACATACTTTACTTGAATTTGGTTTAAGGAGGGAATAATATACACACTTAATTGGGTATCTTTCCTTACAGGAAAGTAGGGGGGAAAGGGATAAGAAGGGGCATGATAGATGGAAGGGCAGATTGGGGGAGAGGGTAGTTATAAGCAAACACTTTTGAATAGGGATATAGTGTAGCAGCAAGCACCCCAAGTGTCCTCAGGGTTGCTGCCAACACAGGTTCTTGGATCTTTGGATATCTGCTTTGATAAAGGAAAGCAACTCAAAATGGGTTAACAAGCTTACTATAATCAGTCAAATATGTATTGTTTACCTAGTTTAGGGGGAAAAGGTCAGCATCCCGAACTTCAGAATATACAGACAGAATTATCAAGACAAAAACAGATCAAGTAGACAGATTTCCAAACTGTCCAACCACTACATACATACCAAATCAACATCTGGGTTTTTCAAAGCCGGGGGCTCTCAACAATGGCTTCACAGAGTTTCAGATCAAATCACAGAACACTTCTCACAGTGAGCCCCATGGAAACAAAGCTACACATCAGGGCTTGCTTATATAGCCTTCTCCTGGCTCAGGAATGTAACAACCTTCTGGACCCACTGGCCAATCAAGAAGTATCTACTGAAAAACAAGCCTCCCACCCCAGGCTCCAGGTGTACTTTATCCTAGGGGCAGGGAAGATCTTTAAAGTTTACACTCCCATTACACATAGTTAAAGGAGAAAATAGAATAAGTGAGGGTGGTGGGATAGGATGGAGAGAAATATAATCTTTCACAATATAACTGCTATGGGAAATTTTTGCATAACTACACATGTATAACCTATATTGAATTGCTTGTTTTCCCAGTGGGGGTGGGTGAGGAGGGCAGGAGGGAAAGAATCTGGAAATCAAAGTTTTAAAAACAAATGTTTAAATTTTTTTTTGCATGTAACTGGGAAATAAGTTATATAGGCACTGGGGTATAGAAATCCTTCTTACCCTCCTAGAAATTTTTTGTGGGGGGAGGATATAAGAGAGAACAGATTTGGAGAAAGGATAATCAGTAGGCTTGCTATCTTGGGGTAGGGGTAGGGGAGAGATGGGGAGAATATTTGTAACTCAAAATCTTGTGGAAATGAATGTTGAAAACTAAAAATAAATAAATAAATAAGTGGCTGCACTATAGCTGATCTGCCTAACAACTTCAAGGTACTATGAGAATTTAGCTAGCAGATTTAGTATATAAAATACTTCTGATAAAACATTTTTGGAATATTTTCTAATTTCTGATAACTATCTTAGTAAAGTTGATCAGGTTTCTGACTACTAGCTTGTGAAGGGAAAATTTTTGTGATCCTAACTATACATTATCCTACAGACTTGCACCTTTACAATAATCCCAGTATCATAAAGATTCACCCTGGCCAGCAAAGATGGTAACCATGCTTTTGGATTTGGCCTGCTTTTCAAAACTCATTGTTGAAAATCTAGACCAGTGGTATCAAATTCGAACAGAAACAAGTGCCACGAAACCACATCTAAATATCACTGGGGGCTGCATATTTCCTTAGAAAAATGCATTAACATCATCTATGCCATTTTGTATTTTTATTTATTAAATGTTTCACAATTACATTTTAATCTAGTTCAAGCTGCAATTGGGGGTGTTGTGGGCCAACACTTTTGATCTAGGCTCATCTCTTCATATTAAATTTGTTTTGCCAAGAAAACATTTAGTTTGTTGGACGTAACCACAAGATATTACTTTTTTTTTTTTACCACAAACTCTTAGGTTGATCTTTTAAGTTTATTGCACCTGAACTTGATAAATAGAAAAAAATAATATTTTGTACTTCGTGTTCTAGGCAAACTGAACCTGCTCTGAACCACCCTCTCTCTTCCTCTATAGCTTACACATGCAATCCCCTGCCACCTAATTTTTTCTGATTGAAATTCTACCAATCATTTAAAGCCCTACTGAAATACTTTCTCCTCCACAAGCCTTTTCCTGCCTTCCATTAGTAGTGATTCTTCTAACTGAATCTCATATAGATCTTTATTTTCCATTTTTTCTAAAATACCACACACCATTGTGTCTTCATTTGTGTATTTTTTTTTTATCTAAGTTAGTGTAGAATCACTACTACACTGAAGGATCCACAAGGGTAGGTATCATTTCTTATAGTGAAATGAAAAACAGCTTACCTCTAGAACTTTATGCTCAGGGCTCCATAATTGATGGGTAGAATCACTCCTCCTCCTCCAATTTATTGTATATGGTGCAGATGGGAGGAGGGAAGGAAGTGAAGTCACTGATAAACTGAGGTTTTGAGCTTGGGTGAGTAAGCTATTCTGGTGGGAGCTATGCCCCCAAATAATATGTTTGGGAGGAGTATCTAAAAATTAAAATGTTAAGAAATGTGTAGTTTTGTTGCATATTAGTCTCCTTAATCAACTATGAGATAAAATACTTTCCTGTCAATGTGTCTACCTCTACCATTGCCTTCTCTCTCTGGGAAACATGGATAAGAGGATATAATTGACATAAGCACATAGCTGCTCAACTAACACCGTGATGCCAAATTTTTGTGCTAATAATAGGGTTGAATCAGTATATTTGTCATCTACCAGTACCAGAAATGTTAACTTAACCCCCAATCTTGACTATGGGAACAGATGTTTTTTTTTTCAATCCTATTATTATTTCTTCATCAGGGCAGCCATGAAAATTACAGAATTTATATACAAGGGATGTAGATAATTGTTTCAATGTTCTACAATATTTCTACCAAATCTGCACTATGATTTTCAAAATATTATGATTTCCTTTATGTTTTGTCTCAAATTTATTAGGGGGGACTTAGTATGACTTGTGGATTTCAATCTCTAGAAAAGAAGGACTGGCAGATAATTGAAGTTTTATAGAAATATAATTTAGGGGGAGGCCAGGTAGCACAGCGAGTGAGAGCACCGGCTCCAGTGTCAGGATGAACTGGAGATCTAATCCCGGGCTCAGACACCCAGCACCACACCCAGAAGTACTGGCCATGTAACCTTGAGCAAGTTACTTAACCCTGATAGCTTAAAAAAAAAAGAAGTATAATTTAGAGGAAAGGAAACCAAGAATATATAATGTCTCACAATATAGTTTATATATACTATGATGATTCCTAATGAGAAAGAAAGACAGAAAATTCTTTTTTTCTTTCTCTTTTTAAATTTTTAGTTTACATCATTCATTTCCACAAGATTTTGAGTTGCAAATTTTCTTCCCATCTTTCCCCTACCCACCACCCCAGAACAGTGATCCTACAGAATGTGCCCTCCCCAAATCTGCTCTTTCCCATATCTACCCCCATTCCCCATTCCAACTTTCCAGCAGAGCACAGGGGATCTCTATGCCCCTGTGCCTACATATCTTATTTCCCTGTTACATTTAAAATAATAACAATAATTATATATACATATATATTTTAAACATTTTATTTTAAAACTTTGAATTCCAGATGCTTTCCCTTCCTCCCTTGTCACCCACCTTTACTGGGAAGATAAGCAATTCAATATAGGTTGCACAAGTGTAGCAATGCAAAACATTTCTGTAGTGGAGATAATGCAAAAGACTGACTATATTTCCCTCCATCCTAACCCATCCCCACTTGTTCTATTCTCTACTTTGATCCTGACCCTTTTCAAAAATGGATTCTTCCAACTTCCTGCCTCCCTCAACCTACCCACTCTTCCATCATCCCCTTCCTCATCCCCTTCCCCCCTACTCTCCCGTAGGGTGAGATACCCTATTTAGTGTGTATGCAATTCCCTCCCTAAGCCAAATTCAATGAGAATAAGGTTGACTCATTCCCTTTTGCCTTCCTATTCATCTTCTCCATTGTGACAGTTTTCCCTTGCCTCTTCTATATGAGATAATTTACCCCATTCTGTCTCTCCCCATCTCCTCTCATTATATTCCTCTCTCACCTCTTAATTTCACCTTTTAAATATCATCCCTTCCTATTAAATTCATCCTGTGCCCTCTATGTATACCTGTACACATATATACACACACTCACATATGTATTTATATGACCATATACTCTTCTGTGTAGACATATATGCCTGTGTATATGTATATATATATATATATATATATATATATTCCCTTCAACTGTTCTCATATTGAGAAAAGTTTCATAAGTTACAATTTTGCTGGGTCGGTGATTTTTGGTATTAGTCCCAGCTCCTTTGACTTCCAGAATATCATATTCCAAGCCCTTTGATCCCTCAGTGTAGAAGCTGCCAGATCCTGGGTTATCCTGATTGTGTTTCCACAATATTCAAATTATTTTTCCTGGCTGCTTGCAATATTTTCTCCTTGATCTGAGAACTCCAGAACCTGGCTATAATTTTCCTAGGAGTTTTCTTTTGGGGATCTTTTTCAGGAGGTGATTGGTGGATTCTTTCAACCTCTATTTTGCCCTCTGGTTCTAAAAAATCAGGGCAATTTTCCTTGAAAATTTCTTGAATGATGATTTCTAAGTTCTTTTTTTTTTATCATGGCTTTCAGGTAGTCCAGTAATTTTTAAATTATCTCTCCTGGATCTGTTCTCCAGGTCAGTGGTTTTTTCAATGAGATATTTCACATTGCCTTCTATATTTTCATTTGTTTTGATCTGTTTAATTGTATCTTGATTTCTCATAAAGTCACTAGCTTCCATTTGCTCCACTCTAATTCTGAAGGAATGATTGTTCTCAGTGAGCTTTTGAGATTCTTATTCCACCAGGCAATTTTGGCTTTTTAAGGCATTCTTCTCCTCATTGGCTTTTTGAGTCTCTTTTGCCATTTGAGTTAGTCTATTTTTTAAGGTGTTATTTTCTTTAGTCAGGTTGTTGACTCTCTTTTCATGATTTTCTTGCATCATTTTCATTACTCTTCCCAATTTTTCCTCCACTTCTCTTATTTGGTTTTCAAAATCCTTTTTAAGCTCTTCTATGGCCTGTAACCCGCTCATATTTTTCTTGGAAGCTTTTGGTGCAGGAGTTGTGAGGTCATTGTCCTCTTTCTGATCCATGCTTTGATCATTTTTGTCTCTAAAATAGTAGTCTAAAGTCGGATTGCTTCTCCTTGCTTTGCTTCCTTTGCTTGGTCATGTTGCCACTCAATTACTTGAATTTTGAATTTTTTTTCCACAATCGAAATATGCTACCAGAGAGGGCAGCTTTGTTGCAATTGCTGGGGTTTTCACAGCTGCTGGAGCTATTGGTTGGGTGCCATCTCCAAAGCCTCCCCACACTCTGGCAAATTGGTCACACACCCCTATATCCACCCTACACAGCAATCCAGATTGAAGTACTTTAAAGCAAGAGCAATTACCCCTCAGACTGGCCACTTGGTCCCCCTACAATCTGCAGGCTAGGAGCTCTGAACAGCCACGTCAGGGAGGCTGCAGCACCTCAGTCACTTCTCCCTCTAGGGGGCAAAGACCAGACTGCATTCCTAAACTCCAGGTTACCAAAGTCCACACTTCACTGACCTCTCACTTTGTCATTAGCATCTATGGGTTGATAATTCTGGAAACTGCCACAGCTGCTGGTGATCTGAAGGCCCTCTAGCCATGGCTGGTTGTGGCCACCCTGAGGCTGAAACCTCTGGTTAACATGGGGCTGTGCTCAGCTTCCAGAGTGCTATGCTGGCCCCTTCCTGCTGGCCTGCAGGACTGTCTTCAGTGGGAAGTTAGCTTCTCCCTGTCATTGTGTGGATTCTGTAGCTCCAAAGTTTGTTTAGAGTCATTATTTACATGAATTGGAGGAGGTAGGAGCAGGACTTGTGCAGAAGTCCTGTTTCCACCAAAGACAGAAAATTCTGGACTAATTTTTCTTCTGGAGTTCCGCTGTAGAACTTGTAACAACAAAGGAAATTTCAGCAATTAAAAAATCTGGGATAAAAGTGGAAATTATGAAGCAGTCACCAAGTACATCTTTAAGTGTTTTGTTTACTTAGGGAGATCACTGATCCACTTACCTCACTATCATCCTCAGGTGATAGATCAGACAAAGGATTGTCTATGTTAATAGCTAAGATATATGCATTTTAAGGATTACAGTGCACTTGCACATATTATGTCATTTTTGTTTCCCCAATAAACCTGGAAGGAAGGTGCTTTGTTAGACTCATTTTATAGATGAGGAAAGGTTAAGTGACTTGCCCTAAGTTGCACAACTAGTTAGCATAGTTAGTGTCTACAGTTAACTTTGAACTCAGGTCTTCTGGGGATTCCAATTCTTTATATCTCAAATGCTCCAGTATATCTTTGATTGTTTGGCTGTGGGAAGTAGAGCCTGTAATTTGGTGTACTCCAGTGAAGAAAACCCTTCATGGAATCAGATTAACAATTCACATATAATAAAGTCTTATGTTTACTTATCCATTGCCAAATAGAATGTATCAGAGGGGATATCTTCTAGGCATGGAGGATTGTTTATATAGATTCTCAGAGAAAAGAGAGTAGGATAAGATCAGAGAATAGGAAGAAGGCTGGTTTGGTTGAATCATATAACATGTGAACAAGGGCAGCATGAAATAGTTTGCAAAGATTGGACCAAATACTAGATTTAAATTTCAGGTTAAAACTAGGAATTAAATTTCAGTCTAACAGATCCACCAAAGTTTTTTTTTTTTGTTGTTGTTGTTAACAAAATAGGGAGAAGGAGGAACATGGTTAGGCTTGTGTATTAAGAAAATTATTTTGGCAGCTCTGTGTAGGTAAAACTGGAAAAAGAAAAAGTTAGATTTTATGTGACAGCTCAAAAGGGTATTACAATGATCTGTCAGGTAATGAGATCCTGATCAACAGTGGTAGTGCTATGAATATAGAAAAAGACATAGAGTAAAATTTATAACTCTTGATAATTTATCATATATGATACAGATGGGAGGAGGGAAGAAAGTGAAGTCATTGATGAACTGAGGTTTTGAACTTGGGTGAGTAAGCTATTCTGGTGGGAACTATCCACAAAAATAAGATCTTTGGGAGGAGGATCTAATTTTAAAGATAATTCATTTTGGAACTTACTGAACTTTTGTTGCCAGTGAAACATGTAGGAAGAGTTCATAGGATATAGGAAATAATAATAATAATAATAATAATATAATAATAATAAGCCATTTACATATCAATTTAAGATTTGCAAATTTTTTTTTTCTTTTTGGAGGGGGGAAGACAGAAATTGGGGTTAAGTGATTTGCCCAAGGTCACGTGGCTAGTAAGTGTTAAGTATCTGAGGCCACATTTGAATTCAGGTCCTCACAACTCTAGAGCTGGTGCTCTATTCACTGCACCACCTAGTGGCCTCAGAATTGCAAATAATTTTGCAAATAGTATCTCATTTTGTTTTCACAACCAGCCCAAGAAATAGGTGCTCTTATTATTGATATTTTATGGAGGAGGAAATTGTGGCAAACAAAATTTAAGTGACTTGCTTAGTGTTATACATCTATTAAGTATCTAATTTGAATTTGTATTCCTGACTACAGGTCTTATACTGTATCTACTATGTCATCTAGATTTGAGGAAAGAGGGGACCTTAAAAATAAGTTACTTGGATCTCCTTATTTTATATCTGAGGCAACTGAAGCTTCGAGAGGGTGAAAAATTCTGCAAAGCTACTTAGTGGTACAACTGGAGTTTAAATCTAGTTTTTTTTTTTCCTCTGCCTGTACTGACTGTAGATGTCCAACAGGCAATTGAAAATGCAGAAATGATTCCCAGAAGAGAAATCAGGACTGATTATAGATTTCAAACAACCAATTCATAACATTTTTTAAGCTCCAATAATTTATTCAGCATTGTATCATATAAATATAGAGATAGAATGGTTATCACAGGCTATCTGGTTCATCTTTCTCATTTTAGAGAAGAGTATACTGAGGTGTATGGAAGTAAAGTGACTTGTTCAAGTTGCAAAGCTCTCTCCTAGGCACTGAGAATATAAATACAAAAGTGTCATAACCTCTTCCCTCAAGAAGATTACATTCTATAGATTTCTGCAAAATATTCATAGATGAGTAAAAAACACACACACACAAAGTGTGTTTAAAAAAGTGATCTTAGGATAAGGCACTAAAAACAGAGGAAAACTAGAAAATCCTCTTAAAGGAGACTTTGTAATTAAATTGATGTTTGTTCTAGGAGCTCTATGAGACATAGCTGGGCATAGAATACTTTTCACAAGAGAGAAGGGGTGGGTAAAAGGCGTAAAGCAGCTAGAAAGCCACTGATGAACAGGAATGATGCTATTTTGATCAGGATTTGGGGAGTGGAGGGGTAATGAGTAATCATCCCAGAAAGAGAGTCCAGGGGCACCTAGGTGGCATAGTGAATAGAGCACTGACCCTGGAGTCAGGAGGACCTGAGTTCAAATCCGGCCTCAGACACTTAACACAAATGTCCATGTGACATTGGACAAGTCAGATAACTCCAATTGTCCTCAAAAAAAAAAAGAAAGAAAGAGCGTCCAGAGCCACATTGTGAATGGCTAAATACCAAATCAAGAAATCTATGGACTTTTTAAATGGCAACAAGGAGTCAATGAAGCTAGCTTTTTGAGCTGTTGAGGGTGATAGTCATATCTATATATTAGGGATAGCAACTGTGCAGAGGATGAATTGGAGAGAGGAGATTCTAAATGCAGTGAAACTAATTCATAGACTATCATAATAACTTAGATAAAAGGGCATATTGTCCTGAAATAGTATAATTGTGGTGTGTGGAGAAAAGGGATGGGCATGAGATAGGTGATGGAAAAGATAGTGTAAATGTAAAGTGTGGTAAAGTGAAAGAGTGAAGAGTAGCAAATCAATTTGAGGTAGCAAGCCTGGCTGACCAGAAGAATTCTCTTGACAGAAATACAAAAGTTATTTTAAAAAAAGAAAGCTAAAAGTAGGGATGGGCTTATGGGAAAAGATGCTGATTTTGATTTTGCACACATTGAGTTTGATATGTATATGAGATCTAGGTGATGATATCTATCAGGCAGTTGAAGATTCAGGACTGGAACTCAGGTGAAATATGAGAATTGGAAATGAAAGATGTTGTTGGGGTGGCTAGGTGGCGTAGTGAATAGAGCACCGGCCCTAGAGTCAGGAGGACCTGCGTTCAAATTTGGCCTCAGACACTTTACACTTACTAACCATGTGACCTTGGGCAAGTCACTTAACCCCAATTGCCCCTGAAGAAAAAAAAGAAATAAAAGATTTGGAGTCGTCCTCCTAGATGCTAGTTAAATCAGTGAGAACTGCGGTGATTGCCAAAAGCTAAAGTAGAAAACGTCCTGTAAAAAACCCTGCATCATACCCACTTGTGGTGACTTGCATGATAATACTGTAAAGGAGACTGAGAAGAACCATTCATACAGATATGAAGAGAAGCACAAGAGAGAATATAACACTCACCAAGAGGGAGAAGGCCAACCTAGTCTCCTCTCAAGTACCGTAAGGTCGAATTGCAGGAATGACATGAACAGAGATCATGATAATAAAAGTTAGATTGTGGGGAGTGCATAGGAGAAGCTTGGACTTCTCATGTATGTGGGGGGATAAGGTCAGGAAAGAGTTAGAGAAATATGGCACTGAGATGGGTCTCAAAGAAAGGGGAGGATTTCAGCAAATGGAATGTCAAGGGATACCATTCCATGCACAAAGGATGGATTCATAGCATGGTAGAACAAGATCAAATTAGAGTAGCCCAATTTGATGGAAACAGAGTGAATGTATTGGGGCAATAAGATAAGGCTAGAAAGGCATGTCAAAGCCATATTGTAGAAGGGCATAGAAATCAAGCTATTGCATTTATATTTCATTTTCTCAGTAATGGAAAACCACTAAAATTTTGAGTAAATGAGGGACATGATCTGTAAACTGAATGATTGAATCAATAAATGAATGAAAAAGCATTTGTTAAGCACTTACTCATGAAAAGACAGAATTACATTCTAGGGGTACAAATGAAGAAAGGAAGACAGCCCAAGATCTGAAGGAGTTCACATTCTATTGAGAAAAACAAAACAGATGGAGGATTTCAGCTTCAAATCAGAGAAAAATTCCATGGTCCCTAGAAGATCCTGGCTTTTCTTTAATGTTATTTCCACTCATTAAATCTTATCAGTTTCTGATGTCAAACCACTTCAAAGTGCCAAGGACTTTAGTTGCAAGTACCTTCTTTTCTGGATCATCAAGACCTATGGCTATAACATCAGCAAGAGCAAATGTCATGCTCCATTACCACAGAGGTTACTTCCAATGATGATGGCAACTAAGGATCATGTTCTGAAGATCACTTTGGAAGCTTGGTTGAGGATGGATTAGAGAGGTCAGAGACAGAAAGACAATACAACCAATAAGATACATATTTTGAAGGAGAATCAGTAAAATATATTTTTGACTGTGATTTGGGAGAGAGAGAAAAGAATATAATATGATTTTTTTCCTCTATTCTGTGTGGGTGACTAGTAGTAGGCAGTTATTAAATGTTTATTGACTGAGTTTAATTGCCAGCAACTGAATTGGGACAAGAAAAATCATAGAGCTTATGGGGGAAATGGATTTAGGGGCACAAATCCAAAAACTTTATCAGTAACACTTAAAAAAGAACAGGAACCCTAATAACAATGGTAGCACAAGTTTCATATATGACAAATTAGTAAGACATACATAAATACTACAATAAAGAGTGACCATGTCCATAGCCTGGTGCTAGTGGGCCTGTAACTCATGTTACAGGAGTAATTTGGACAGATGACAACTCCAGGGCCTCAGTCAGGATGCCACAGGGGAAGGGACTGGGTTAGAGGAAATCTGGAACTGCCCTTGTCTGTCCACATCTTTAACCACACCATGAGATATACATATAGTACTTTACCTTCAGAAAGACTTGAATTTTATTGATGAAAGTGGGTGTTGTAAAGGTGGTAGTTTGTATGTTATTGTGAAATGGTTCAGTTTTCTGCATTCTCACTTTTTTTTCCAGAAGAGGGGAAGAAGTAAATCAAAATTCCCATTATGCACAAAATGTTCCCTTATATGTTCACATTAAAAAAGTTTTCAAAACATATGATATAGCAGAGTTGTGCTTATATATTTATCACCAACACTGTGAAATACATAAGCTTCTTTAACCTTCATAGATAGGTAATGATGAGAGGAAGGATTTATTAGGAGAAGTCTGAAGATAAAATTGAAGATTATTGGTAGACCATGTAGAAAATTAAATCTTTTTGCTTATTTTGTTTTTAAATATGATGGACCTTGAGTGTCTTTTCTTTTTACTTGTTGAAAAAGTATTATGGCTTCTGGATTCATACGATCATACGATCATAAAACATTGAGTGCAAGGGGTCTTGAAATATCATCTAATCTCATTTTACAGGTGAGGAAGTTGAGGTCCCTTGAAATTAAGTGACATATAGTGTCAAATAGTCAGAAAGTAGGAGAATTGAGATTAATACCTAAATTTGTAAACTCCAAATTCAGTCCCTTTCTACAAAGAGTAGTTCATTGATTTCTGTGCTATCCTAGTAATGGGAAAGCCCAATCACCTTGTTATATTTATTAATATCAATGATCATGTATTAAGCATTTATAGCACCATATTGGGAACTATATAAAGACACAAAATTAAAACCAGTAATAGAGACATGAGTGGAAATTAACTATTGTTTCTTTTATCACCTCCTGACTGTTTTGTTAAATCACAAACACTGAATCAAAATCAGCCGAAGTATGAGTAATCATAGCCAGACTTTTTTAAAGGTAATTTATCTTCTACCTTTTGGGATTACAATATCTCATTATTTTTCCTTTAAAAGTTTTGAAGTACTTGTGAGAGGAAATAAATATAAGAGTGATACTAACAGATCATTTGTTTACTTCCACTGCACAGATTGACAAACTGTCAGTAGAATGAAGAGTTGTTTGAGAGCAATGAAGCGATATCAGTTAGCTGAGGAGCATTTATTAAATACTCCCTATGTTCCAGGCCCTGTGATAAAGTACTGGGAATACAAAAGAGAAGCAAAGGGGAAGATATACCCTGCTCTCAAGAAGTTTGTATCATAAAGGAGGAAGCCAAACAGAAAAGTTGTTTGAAAAGATGGTTGGAGATGTGAAGAAAGTACCCAGCAAGGGGACATTGGAGAGAAAATCCCAGGGAAAGAAATCAACAGGAAAGTCTGGAGAGGGATGAAGATATCTTTGGGTGGGGGCATTCTACTTAGTTAAAGTTCTGGGAGGAATTAACCAATCAAAAAATGAGGCCATAGGGACAGAGAGTACCTAAGTACTCGTAAGTGCTTAAGAAGTATTTCAAGTGTAGAAATTACTATTTTAGAGGTTCCAGGGTGGAGAAGTTTCTATGGCATAGGAAAGAAAGTTAAGTGATTCCACCTTGGTCAAACAGCTAAGATGGGTCAGCTTTAAGTCACAGGGTCAGAAGATAACATATTTAGAATGCGAAGGAACTTCTGAGGACTTCTTGACCAAAAACTTTGTTTTATAGGGCAGAAAACTGAGGCTTAGAGGGCTTAAGTAAAGCATCCAAGAATACAAAACTATCAAGTTGTTAGAGACAGAATTTAAACCTAGGTCCTCCAGACTCCACTGCCAATCCTCTCTCCATTGCATCATAATGCCTCCATCGAACTTGATAGAAGCTTTTGTTTGTTTTTTTAAATATTATATTTTAAACCATTCAAGAATTTTATTTCTTCATACTTGCCCTTTGGAGGACATAGACACATTGTGATATTACACTATTACTCTAGCAAAGTGAAGAGATGAAACATTAAAAATACAAGTTTGGTTGATTATATTTAACACGTGTGATATATTGTGTTTATTTTGCAATTCCTGCAATCTCAATAATGTCATTCCTGTTTTTCTTTAAATTTTATAAATGTCCAGGCTCAATAACCACTGTCTGTAAAGTTTAATGGGTTTCTAAATTCCAGTTTACAGGCAATTTCATGCTGAACTATTTCTAAGTTTAATCAACCTCCTCAATGATCTCGACAAGCTTCAGTTATTCTGTTATTCTTATTGTTTTTCAACAGATATGCAATTTTAGGATTATGTGAAAGAAAACACAAAAAACTCACTGTAGAATCATAGTTTTGTAAGCTAAGTTATGAGCATTTGAAATGGGTCACAGTGATAATGCACTGGTCTGCGTGCTACATATTTTACTGGTAGACTTAGAGAGGAATTTTTATTAACCTATGGCAAAGATCTGAAGGCTCTATACATCTGTGGTTGTGGAGGTCTATAAATTGTTTCTGTGTTTGTGGCAGGAGGTAGGAAATGAAGAATACACTTTTTTTTTTTCCATTTCAACTCACCTATTACTTAGAGAGTTGCCTTAAGGACACAGGGGTCAAAAAACTTGTTTAGGGTTACAAACTACTAAGTGCCAGAGGAAGAATTTGATCTCAGGACTTCCTGAATTCAAGGCCAACACTTGATTCCCTAGGCTATAATAACTCACTTTACAGATAACTAAAACACATGAATCATATTTAATAGTATTTTCCCCAGAAATCAAAGTTATTTAGAAAAATATGTATTTTTTATTATAGATTTTGATCAGGAAGGTAATTTATAAATTATTGAGTCCAAACTTTTAATTTTAGAAATTAAGAAGTAGAGTCAAAGAGATAGTGAATTGTCCAGGGTTACACATGGAGTCAGTGGCAGAATCAGGGTCTCTACTGATAGCCTCTCACTCCAAATCTAATGTGTGATTCTTTTTTTTTTTTAAAGCAATCCAGGTTAAGTAACTTGCTCAACATTACACGGTCAGTTACTTCTGGGTGTGGTGCTAAGTATCTGAGCCCAAATTCGATCCCCAGGTCATCCTGACACTGGAGCCGGTGCTCTTACTCGCTGAGCCATCTGCCCACCCCATGATTCTTTTTTTTTAAATGAATTTATTTTTAGTTTTCACATCTCATTTCCACATGTATTTGAGTTTCAAAGTTTCTCCCCATCTCTCCCCTCTCCCTCACCCCAAGATGGCATGCATCCTAATAACCCATTCCCTGAGTCTTCCCACCCTTCTATCATGCCCCTCCCCTTGTGCCCTTCCCCCTTTCTTTCTTGTGGGGCAAGCTAGATTTCTATTTCCCAGTTGCACGTAAAAACAATTTTTATTTTATTTTTTAACCATTTATTTTCAAAACTTTGATTTTCAAATGCTCTCCCTTCTTACTTCCATGCCCACCCTCATTGAGAAAGCAAACAATTCAATATTGGTTATACATGTATAGTTATGTAAAATACTTCCATAATAATCATGTTGTGAAAAACTGTTTCCCTCTATCCTATCCTACCTCCCCCCATTTATTCTATTTTCTCCTTTAATTTTGTCCCTTTTCAAAAGTGTTTGTTTCTGACTACCCCTTTACCAAAGCTGCTCTCCTTTCTATCTTACTACCTCCCCCAACTTTTGTCCCCTCCCCCCCATTTTCCTGTATGGTAAGATACTAAATTGAGTGGGTATGTTATTCCCTCCTTGTTCCAAATCTGATGAGAGTAAAGTTTACTCATTCCCTCTCACCTCCTCCCACTTCCTCTCCATTGTGAAACCTTTTTCTTGCCTCTTTTATGTGAGATAATTTACTCTATTCTACCTCTCCCTTCCTCCTTCTCCCAATATATTTCTCTCTCATCCCTTCATTTTATTTTTTAGCTATCATCCCTTCATATTTTACACAACCTATGCCATCTATCTACATATATATGTATATGCATATGTATATATGTATGTATGTGTATGTGTATGTGTGTATGTATTATTTCCTCCAACTACCATAATACTGAAAAAGATCTTGAATTACAAATATCATTTTCTGTGTAGGAATGTAAACAATTCAACTTTAATCAATCCCTTATGATTTTTCTTTCCTGTTTATCTTTTCATGCTTCTCTTGAGTCTTGTATTTGAAAGTCAAATTTTCTATTCATCTCTGGTCTTTTCATCAAGAATGCTTGAAAGTCCTCTATTTCATTGAATGTCTATTTTTCCCCTGAAACATTACACTTAGTTTTGCTGGGTAAGTGATTCTTGGTTTTAATCCTAGTTCTTCTGGACTCCAGAATATCATAATCCCAGCCCTTCAGTCCCTTAATGTAGAAACTTCTAGATCTTGTGTTATCCAGATTTTACTTCCACAGTATTCGAATTGTTTCTTTCTAACTACATGTAATATATCTCCTTTATTTGGGAAATCTGAAATTTGTCTACAATATTCCTAGGAATTTTCCTATTGGGATCTGTTTCAGGAGGTGATTGGTAGATGGTTCCAATTTCTGTTTTTCCCTCTGGTTCCAGAATATCAGCTTGGTTTTCCTTTATAATTTCTTGAAAGATGATAACTAGGCCATTTTTTGATCATGGCTTTCAGGTAATCCAATAATTGCTTTTTTTTTTTAATTCTCCCTCCTGTCTCTATTTTTCAGGTTGGTGGTTTTGCCAATAAGATATTTTACATTGTCTTCTATTTTTTCATTCTTTTGTTTCTGTTTTATAATTTCTTGATTTCTCATAAAGACATTAACTTCCATTTGCTCCATTCAAATTTTAAAGGAACTGTTTTCTTCAGTGAGCTTTTGAAGTTCCTTTTCAATTTGATGAATTCTGTATTTTAAGGCATTATTCAGACAATTGACTTTTTGATCCTCTTTTTTTTGTTTTGGCTACTCTATTTTTTATGGTGTTATTTTCTTCAGTATTTTGGGGGGTCTCCTTTAGCAAGTTGTTGACTCATTTTTCATGATTTTCTTGCATCACTCTCATTTCACTTCCCAATTTTTCTTCTACTTGTCTTACTTGATTTATTTCAAAATCCTTTTTGAGCTTTTACATGGCCTGAGACCAATTCATATTTTTTGTTGGAGGTTTCTAATGTAGGAGCTTTGACTTTCTTGTCTTCTTCTGGTTGTATGTTTTCATCTTCTTTGTCACCAAAGTAAGATTCTACAGTATGAGTTTTTTTTTTTCAGTTTGCTCATCTTCCCAGCCAAATACTTGACTTTCTAACTCTTTATCAAGATAGGACTCTGCTTCCAGTGGGTGAGTGGGGGGTGGGAGTGGGGGTCGGTGTACTGTCTCAGGCTTCAGGGATTTTGTATCAGGCACTTGATCCCCCATATTCTGTTGGTCCAGAGCCCCAGAAGCAGCAGCAGCTGTTTTAACCACTGGCACTACCTGCCACCCTGGTCTGAGGCCAAACCCCAGTTGGATAATGCTCCTCTTTCACCCAGGTCCCACAGAGTTTTTCCACTGACCTTCTATGCTGTCTTTGGAATTTATAGGTGGAAAAGCCTGGAAACTACCAGAGCTGTCAGTGATTCAGTCTCCAGATGCCTGGTCCAGCCCTGTCTGTGTCAGTGTAGCCCATGCTGGACTACACTCTGCTTCCAGCCCAGTAAGATATACTCTTCCTGTTAACCTTCCAGGTTGTCTTGGGCTGGAGATTTGCTTTACTCTGTCATTTTGTGGGTTCCATAGCTCTAGAATTTGTTCAGAATAATTTTTACAGGTATCTGGAGGGGTTTGGGGGAGAGTTCAAGCAAGTTCTGACTCTTACATGGCCATCTTGGGTTGGCCCTCCTATAGGGTGATTCTAATAGGCACTGCATTACATTTTGAAGTTATTTCTTTAGCTGGATTAAGATAAAGGTATGTGAAAAAAATTATGGGAAAAATAAAACAAAAGACCATCAAGATCATCTAGCAGACAGAACTGAGGTCTTGTGGGTAATCATTTTCTGCTCTTTGTGTAACTCCAAGTGTTGCAGAGAACATAGTGATTAATCACAGTAGTGCTATAGGAGAGTCAATCAATATGCCAGTATTAACATTTGTTAGCTATGGATGAGGTTAAGGGAGTAGGAGATGTGCAAATGAACAAAGGTACTCTCATTGTCAGCTGCAGAAAACCACTACACAAAGAAGCAAACTTAGACAGAAAACACATTCATTTTCCTTTTGTTGAGTAATCCTAGAATCACAGCTCTATTTCACTGAATAAGAAACACAATTTGAGGACCCTGCGGAAATTTATATTCATCCAATTTTTGAACTACTGAAGTACAAGCCTGTTATTCTATTTTAAAATTTTCTAAGTGTCTCATCTTTTACTAAAATAATTTGTGATTTTATTAATTTAAGTTCCCTCAGGTACTCATTGTGCTTGTATATCCTTTTGTTTCTTATTCATGTACTCTTAACAATGTTTACCATAGGATTCAGCCAAGACATAGCAGGACTTCCTTAATTTCTTTTGCTAGCCCTCAACAAATGATCAGCCCTTCTTCTCTTTCTTCATGTACAGTAAGAATGACAAGAGCAAAATTTTTCAGTCTGTCCAATAATAGATACCCTCATTCTTCATTGAACAGAGATTTCATATGAAGAATACCAATGTTCAAATTAAATTTTGTTGAAAATTTAAAATTTCATGATTCTTAATACCCTGTGTTCCCTAAAAGTACAAAAAGATAATTCTTATTATTCCTCTAAATATTCCTGAATGTTTAAAGCCAAAAATTGGAGAAACCTATGATCCTGTGGGATTTGTACCATATCAAACTTGATTCTGAAAATACATTGGTCTTCAATGCTTTAGTACATGAAGTGGTGGCAAAAACTGATTCTTGGGCTCTGATTCAGGTGGTTTTGGCCTCATGTTCCTTAAGCATGTCTTTCCTCACAAAAGAAAGTATAGACTTGAGTAATTATCTTGACACCTCAAGCCCATGTGTCACTCTGGACTTGAATGAGTAGTCCTAGCCTTCTGAATGGGGACCCAACCAGTTGGGTAACTCAGTTCATCCTTTCCCTCTCCCTCTCCTAAGGAAGGTATATGTTGATGGCTGCACACTGCTCAGTTAGGTTGGGGTTTACTGACTAGATTCCTTCTTTCCTTCCTTGCCTCCCTCCTTCCTTCCTTCTTTCCTTCCTTTTCTCAAAGACCAGACCTTAAATCCGTTTTACTCAAGAACTCATAGATTATACCACAATTGGCCTCTGCCCAAGCTCCACTTAATGGCTATATTTTGGGCCCTCCTGGCTTAGAGTAAATGTCAGTAGTAATGGTTTCTCCTTTGACCAGAAACCCTGTAGATCTTCCTCTCCCAGTTTGATTTTTATTTTTTTTTTCTATTTAAAGGGGCAATCCTTGATTGACTCTTTAAAAAATCCTATTCACTGAATGGGCATTACCTCACACAGAGTGAGAATCTGAAAAATCCACTGGACTGTTATGGGAATGTGAATTTCAGATATTCCCTGCCCCTAGGCCCTTTGATAGGCTTAAGTGACTCTGAGAACCTTCCTTGATTTGAAAATATTATCTGCCCCCTAATAGACTGAATGTGGTGACATGGAGCCTGTGGCAGGAGGCTTGGTTTTCAGGAATGCCCACACCTTGGTACTGTGTGGTAGGGCAGTGGGTCAAGAGGGCTGTGACATTCTCTGAGCCAGCAGAAGGTTATATATACCCTTATATGATATTTTGTTTTGGGGTTCACTTTCAGAAGAGTTATGTGATTTGACTAGACAAGACTCTGAGCAGCCGTTGAGCCCCCTGGCTTTGAAAACTCAGATGTTGGTGCTTCCCTCTCTGGTAACTGTGACTAGGTATGGATGTAATGGTAAGATAGTTTGAAGCCTCTCTGCTGAATTGTTTCTCTGTCTGCTTGTAACTTCTATCTGTATGCTCTGAAGTTCGGGGTGCCGACTTTTTCCCCTGAACTAGGTAAATGATATGTTTGATTGATTAAAGCAAGATTGTTAACCCATTTTGAGTTACTTTCCTTTAGAAAAGCGGATCTAAGAACCTGTGTTGGCAGTCACTCTGGGGATGCTAGGGTGCTTGCTGCTACATGGACCCAGATAGCTCTGGAGGAGAAAGTGAGGCTGGTGACCTTGCACAACCCTTACTCACTCAAATCAAAGTCAACTGCAAGTCATATCATCATTTTCCTGAGGTCATGGTCCTCTTTGAGAATGAAGGAAAAATATAACAACAACAATTATTTTAAACAATTCTGGTATTTTATTTTCTCTATCTTGTCAGTAGTATATATAGAAAGAGTGCAGAATCATAATTATGCATATGGGTAGCTGTACATCCAAGTTGCCAGGATGGACCTATTTTCTATTCATTTTTGTGTTCACCATGTTGCATTAACTACTTTAATAAGAGGGTAGGATAAAATATTGAAAATATTATCTTATTTTCAACAATGATGTGAAGAGGTGAGGATGGGTAGAATAGCATAACTCTGAAGTTCAGAGTCTAGTTTTCTTTCCAGGTCAGGATGTAACACATAGGAAGCCAAATAAGAGAATCTGGTTCAAGGTTAAAGAGTTCAAACAAATTAGGTGATAATAGATAGATCAAAGAATCAAAGATTCATATATGGAAGGGCAGGTATCAAGTTTCAAATTGGCAGACTTTCTAAGGGCTAGCACAGAAGGAACTCTGTAAAGTTATGACCACTCATCATCATCATCATCATCATCATTTGATAATAGAGTTGGAAGGGACCATAAAGTCAAGCTTATTTCATTCGTAGATGACAAAAGTGAATCCCAGAACACACTGTCACACAACTAGTAAAGTAGCCACGCCCACATTATAAACCACATCCAATTACTCCAAATCCTACACTCCTTCTATTATGCTAAATCTCTGTTATTAGCAAACAATTAAGGGCGTGATTGATGTAACTGCTAAGGGAAATATACAGTTTTTCTGTATAATAATAATAATAATCTGAGCAAAATCTAGCCCATGTCATTAAGGAGAGAGAACAGTGACCAGAACCTCCCAGTCCAGGTTTTATGTGTCCTGAGTGTAGTCAGACCAAGGTTGTTGGCAAGTATTTGTTGTCATCTGGAGGAAGACAAGGCTCCCCAGGTGACCATAATTGTTCATTGTAACTGAGAGGATAGACTAACCTCAAACTGGATGTCTGCCCACATATCTCCATGTGTCTGCCATATGTACTTCTAGGATTTCTTGTTATTGTCAAAGCTTGTACAATCTTTTCATCCCTAGAGGAAAAGAAGACAGTGAATCACTTCATATCTAATTCTTAAAAAAAAGCAAACACACACACACAACCCAACAACCTCAAAAACCAAACAAATGAACTAAAGCAATCTTCCTCCATGGTATTTTATATATTATAATTAAGAAGGGAATTGACTCAGTAAAGCAAAACAGGGAAATAGATATTTAAGGGAATAAAAAGAGAAAGAATCCTTATTTTTTATAATTCCTTATATCGAAGGGATAATAATATAGAGACATTAGAATCAATCAAGGAGTATTTATTGTCTACTATATGTCTGTGTCTGAAATGATTATTTTTATTTTATTTTTACTAAGCCTTTGACTTCATTCATGTAGGGCATTTATAGTGAGACATACCTTCTACCTAGGTAGATTGCCACTTGCATTACTATACATGTCCTTAAGGATTTCCCTGGATGGAGCCAAGATAGCTGAAAACAGAAACTCAAAAAAGCTCTCTGCCAAACCTCTCCTAAGATATTTAAATAATATCCTAAAACAAAACCTGTAGTGACAGAACCCACAAAAGGACAGGATGAAACAATTTTCTATCCCAAGACAACTTAAAAGTTTGATAGGAAAGACCTGTTGTACCTGTGTCAGAGTGGGGAACAGTTGGGTGCAGTCCTTGCAAGGGTAGACTAGGCCTTGCAAGGGCAGACAAGGTCTTGCAAGGGCAGACCAGGCCTCAGAAAACCAGAAGCAGTATTTGGGAATGAATGAATCAGCAACTGTAGCAGCTGCTTCTGGAGCTTTCAATCCATAGATGCTTAGTGGGTCTAACAACTGGACAGAAGGAAATTGTAGGGGTCTCTTTGTGGATACTGAGGTAGGAGTCTGTTGCTTTGCCCATACTCAGATCCAGGTCACAGTCCTGGGTAGGCTCTAGGTGAGGAGGACCATTAGCACATCAGAGCTTGTAATCTCAATGGAGCAAGGACCCTCATGAGACTTCCAGGGAAGAAAAGAGTGCTTGTGGTCACTCACAAGCCAAAGCACAGGTAAGGAGAGGAGTAAACATGCCTCTCCTTAGATCATAGCACCTTGGAAGAATTGAAAACTTATAGGTCCCTAGAAATGTCTCTGAAAACAGCTACACAAAACCCCGAAACCATAGGACAGTTCACCCCCTACCCTACAGCGCCCTCCTTTAGCAAAAAGTTAAAAGTCAAGAAATAGGCTGGGAAAATGAGCAAAGCACAGGAAAAACAAATTTCTGACCATACAAAATTACTGTGGTGATGAGGAAGATCAAAAGACACAGTCAGAAGAAGACAGCAAAGTCAAAATTCCTACATCCAAACCTCCAGGAAAACTATGAATTGGTCTCAGGTCATGAAAGAGCTCAAAAAGTATTTTAAAAATCAAGAGAAGTAGAGGAAAAATTGGGAAGATAAATGGGAGTAATGCAAGAAAATTATGAAAAAAGAATCAATAGCTTGGTAGAGGAAGCACAATAAAATTAAAGAAAATAACACATAAAAACCAAATAGACCAAATGATTAAAGTGGTACAAAAATCCAATGAGTAGAAGAATGCCTTGAAAAATATAATTTGCCAAAGGAAAAAAGAGATAGAAAACCTCACTAAAGAAATAATTCCTTAAAAATTAAAATTGAGCAAGAGGAACCTGATGACTCTATGAGAAATAAAGGGATAAAAATGAAAATAAATGAAGATAATATCAAATAATTTATTAGGATAAAAAAAACTGACCTTGAAAACAGATCAAGGAGAGATAATTTAAAAATTATTGGACTATCTGAAAGTCATGAAAAAAAGTGCCTACACCTCATCTTTCAAGAAATTTTCAAGGAAAATTGTCTTGATATTATAGACCCAGAAAGTAAAATATAAATTGAAAGAATTCACCAATCACCTCCTGAAACAGATCCCAAAATGAAAACTCCCAGGAATAAATGGAAGATTTTCAAGCATTCCCAATGAAAAGACCAAAGTTGAATAGAAAATTTGACTTCCAAATATGACTCAAGACAAACTTAAAAAGGTAAACAGGAAAAGGAAATCATAAGTAACTTAATAAGGCTACCTTGTTTAAATTCCTACATAGGAAGATGATACCTGCAACTCATAAGAACTTTCTCATTATTAGGGCAATTAGAAGGAGTATATATGGACAGAGGGCACAGGTGTGAGTCTAATATGATGGAATGATATCTTTAAAAATAGATTAAAGGGTGAAAAGAGGAATGCATTTGGAGAAAAGGAAAAGAGAGGTAGAATGGGGTAAATTATCTCACATAAAAGAGGCACAAAAGAACTATTGCATTGGAGGTAAGGGGGTAGGCAGGGACTGTTTGAACCTTATTCTCATTAGAATTAGCCAAAACTAGGAAAAACATTCACACTCAATTGGGTATAGAAATATATCTTACCCTTCAAGAAAGTAGGAAGGGAAGGGAATAAAATAGGGGAAGTGTCCTTCAAAGAAGGGAAGGTGGATTGGGGCAGGCAATAGTCAGAAGCAAAACATTTTCAAGGATAGCCAGAGTAAAGGAAAGAGAGAATGGAATAAATGGGGGGGGGCCAGAATACAGTAGCAAGCTTTTTTTTAAAGCAATTGGGATTAAATATCTTGCTCATGGTTACATGGCCAGTTATTTTGTGTGGTTGCCAAGTATCTGAGATCTGAACCCATTTATTCACTGCACCACCTGGCCTCCCTGAAACCTGAGTAAGGAGTATAATATTCTTTTTTTTTTGAAGGAGGGAAAGCAAGGCAATGGGGGTTAAGTGACTTGCCCAAGGTCACACAGCCAGTAAGTGTCAAGTGTCTGGGATTGGATTTGAACTCAGGTCCTCCTGACTTCAGGGCCCATGCTCTATTCAATGTGCCACCTAGCCACTCCATACAGTAGCAATCTTAACTGTGCAAAAAAAATGAAGCAAGTTTCTTTTATGAAGAGAGAGAGAGAGAGAGAGAGAGAGAGAGAGGGAGAGAGAGATTTCTCAATTGACAAATGATCCAAAAATATGATCAGTTTTTAGATGAAGTAATAAAATCTATTTATAGTCAAGAAAGAATGCTCTAAATCACTATTGCTTGGAGAAATGCAAATTAGAACAATACTGAGGTACTACCTCACACTTATTATATAGGCTATAGAATGGAAAAAG
Source organism: Petaurus breviceps papuanus (assembly GCF_028583685.1). NCBI lineage: Eukaryota > Metazoa > Chordata > Mammalia > Diprotodontia > Petauridae > Petaurus > Petaurus breviceps. Next base: position 13,694,351 of record NW_027187351.1, on the reverse strand, counting down.
GAGAATGATGAATGTTGGAAGAGATCTGGAAAATTGAAAAACTAATATGTTGTTTATTGAGTGGTGAACTGATTCAACCATTATGCTGAGCAATTTGATGTTATGCACAATTATTTATAGCAGCTCTTTTTTGGTGCTAATGAATCAGAAATTGAGGGGGTCGTCATCAATTGGGGAATGACTGGACAATTTGTGCTATATGCTTGTGATGGAATACTATTGTGATATAGGAAATGATGAGCTAGACACTCTCAGAAAAACCTGGAGATATTTAAATTACCTGATACGAAGTGAAATGTGTAGAATCAGCTGAACATTGTATGCAATAACAACAATAATGGAAGATGATGAATTGTGAATGACTTAGCTATTCTCAGCAATAAAAAATCCAAGAAAATGCTGAAGTACTTATCATGAAAAAAGGTCTCCTTCCTCAGAAAAAGAACTGATGGAATCTGGACACAGATTGAGATACAGATGAAAATTTTTTGTCTTCATTTTTTCTTGTTTTGTTTTTTTGGTCTGTGTTTTCTTTTATAACATAACTAACATGAAAATGTGTTTTGCATGATTACATATGCATAACCTATATCAAATTATTTGCCTTCTCAATAAGGGGAATTGGGAGGAAGGGAGACAATTTAGAACTCAATTTTAAAAGTGAATATTGAAAATTGTGTTTCATGTAATTGGAAAAAAATATTAAAATTTTTAAAACCCCGTAAAGGAAACTGAGAAAGAAACAAATGGGTGGAAGAGAAGCAGGAGAGAGTGAAAGATTTGAGGACCATACCCTAACAATTGGTTGGAGAATAAATTGGTGATGCTTGGCCTAGAGAACAGAAAATATATGGAGAAGTTTTTTACCTGCATTTGTTTATTTCAATGTTTTTCATTCCTTTTCCTTTTTAAAAAGTATGTTTTAATTTTTTTTAATTTCTAGACTAAATGAAAATAAAATGGTCATTTATAAATGCAAAGAAAGGACTTCCCTGTCCCCATGAGAGGTATATACCACAACTGGAGCTTGATCCCAAGTCTTCTTCACTTGGACAGCAGTTTTCTATTTGCTATGTAATACTTCCTTTCTGTCTGAAAAATTATGTAGAAATTATTATTTGTAAAACACACAAAATATCAATCATTAGATTTTAAAATGCTATATTGTACTAGATATTGTAGAATCGTAATAGTAACTATGACAATAGCAATAATAATAATAATAGATGTCATTTATAAAGCACTTCAAGATTTTACATAGTTCATTGCAAAAAATATCATTAGAATATAAGGTGTTTTAAAGTGAATGGCACTATTTTGTTTTGTATTGATATCCCTAGCATTAGACAAGTCCCATAGACCCTTACTAAATTTTTATTGGACTTTGAAAAATGCTTTCCTGTTTTCTTGTTACCTTTGAGGAGCTTACAGCCCAATTGGAGAGGCAAAACAAAAGGATTTTGATAGCAAAAAGAACAATAGCTTAAGGGTCTGGAGAATTGTGGGCTAGATCTACTACTGTACTAGCTCTATGACCTCAAGCAAGTGATTTCCATTCCATAACCCTCAATTCCTAATTTGCAAAATCTGGAGGTAGGATTAGACATATCAAGTTACTTTTTGTTTGATCATTCTATGATTTTTAAAATTGGTCACTGTGTTAGTTATGGTTGCTTTGTCAGATGATTTGTTCATACAGTAATTGCCTAGAATTTTAGAGAAGCACTAGGACTTTATGGGTCAGGTGGTCACTGAAAAATTTTATAGAAGTGAGTTGATGGGGCAGAGCCAAGATGGTGGAATAAAAGCAGGAATTTACTTGAGTTCATCCCAATTACTTCAAATAACTGTAAAAAATGACTCTAAACAAATTTTAGAGGTACAGAACCCACAAAATGACAGAATGAAATATGTCTCCAACTGAGGACAGCCTGGCTAACTGGAAGGGTCTGCTGCACCAGACTGGGAGCTGAGCACAGTTCCACATGGGCCACACCAGCACAGACTTGCAACATAGACCAGCCAGAGCAGACCTCAGAGGATCAAATCACTGGCAACTGTGGTGGTTTCTTGACTTCTCAATACATAAATGCCAAAAGACTGGCAAGGTAAGAAAATAGAGGAAGAGAAATCAGATTGTAGAATCTTGTTTTGGTGACAAAGAGGATCAAAACGTAGAACCAGAAGACAAAGTCAAAACTCCTTCATCAAAAGGCTGCAAGAAAAATAAGAATTGATCACAGACCATGGAGGAGCTCAAATAGATTTTGAAAATTAAGTAAGAGAAATAGAGGAAAAATTGGGAAGAAAAATGAGAGTATTGCAAGAACATCATGGAAAGCAAGTCAGCAACTTGCTAAAGGAGAATCCAAAAAATTCTGAAGAAAATAACATTAAAAAATAGAATAACTCAAATGGCAAAAGAGGTCAAAAAGCCAGTGAGGAGAAAAATGCCTTAAAAAGCAGAATTGGACAAATGCAAAAGGAACTTCAAAAGCTCAGTGAAAAAAAAATCCTTCACAATTAGATTGGAGCAAATAGAAGGTAATGACTTTATGGGAAATCAAGATATTATAAAACAGATCCAAAAGAATAAAAAAATAGAAGACAATGTGAAATATCTCATTGGAAAAACCACTGACTTGGAAAATAGATCTGGGAGAGATAATTTAAAAATTATTGGACTGCCTGAAAGCCATGATAAAAAAGCCTATAAAACATCTTTCAAGAAACTATCAAGAAAACTGCTGTTATTCTATAACTAGAGGGTAAAACAGAAATTGAAAGAGTTCACCAGTTGCCTCTTGAAAAAGATCCCACTAAGAAAACTCCTAGTAATATTATAGTCAAATTTCAGAGTTCCCAGGTCAAGGAGAAAATGTTACAAGCAGTAAAGAAGAAACAGTTTGAGTATTGTAGAAATACAATCAGGATAACACAAGATCTAGCAGCTTGTACATTAAGGGATTGAAGGGCTTGTATTATGATACTCTGGAGGACAAAGGAGCTTGAATTAAAACAAAGAATCATCTACCCAGCAAAAGTGAGTATTATACTTCTAGGGGAAATATGAATATTCAATGAAATTGAGGACTTTTAAGCATTCTTGAAGAAAAAATCAGAACTGAACAGAAAATTTCACTTTCAAATACAAGAATCAAGAGAAGAATGAAAAGGTAAACAGGAATAAGAAATAATAAGGAACTTATTAAAGTTGAACTATTTACATTCCTACATAGAAAGACAATATTTGTAACTCTTGAGACTTTTCTCAGTATGAGGATAATTGAAAGGAATATATGTGTGTCTACACACATACATATATATATACACACACATATATGTGTATGTATAGATGTGTGTATGTATGTATATGTGTGTACATATATGTACATGTATATTTAGAGTGCACAGGGTGAGTTCAATATGAAAGGATGATATCTAAAAAAATAAAATTAAGAGGTAAGAGAGGAATATAGTGGGAGGAGGAGAAAGGGAGAGATAGATTAGGGTAAATTATCTCACATAAAAGAGGCAAAGAGAAGAGAAAATTATTACAGTGGAGAGGAAGAGCAGGGAGGTGAAAAAGAACAAGTCAACCTTACTCTCATTGGACTTGGCTTAAGGAAGGAATAACATACACACTCCATTGGGTATCTTACCCTATAGGAAAGAAGGGGAAAAAGGGATAAAGGGGGGGATGATAGAATGGAGGCCACACTGGGGGAAAGGGTAATCAGAAACAAACACTTTTGAAAAGAGTCCGGGTCAAAGGAGGAAATAGAATAATGGGGGGTTGAGATAGGATGGAGGGAAATATAGTTAGTCTTTCACAACATGACTATTGTGGAAATGTTTTGTATAACTTCACATATGTAACCTATATTGAATTGCTTGTCTTCCCAGTGTGGGTGGTGAGGAGGGAAGAAGGAAGAGAAACTTGAACTCAAAGTTTTAAAAATAAATGTTAAAAAATTGTTGTTACATGCAACCAATAAATATGATATACAGTCAATGGGGTATAGAAATCCATCTTGCCCCACAAGAAAGTAAAGGGTAAGGTTGTCAGGGGAAGAATGGGTGGGCATAATGAGATGGCAGACTGGGAGGAGTAATCTGTGTGCTTGCCATATTGGGGTAGGGTGTAGGGGAGAAATGGGGAGAAAATTTGGAATTCAAAAATCTTTTGGAAATGAATATTGAGAACTAAAAATAAATACATAAATTCTGAAAAAAAAGAAGTGAGCTGAGAAGCAGAAAGAAAAACTTCAGATACAACTAAATTTTTCTTATATGTGTGAATGTATTTATATATTCCATTCATACTTTAAATGACCAATCAACTAGATATTTGAAATACTTTGCTTACATTCTGTGAAAAATCTTAAGCACTCTTGAAATTGAGTATGCACATTTTTCTCCAATTAATGGATATAATTTTTTTTCACTGCTTCCAACTAGGAAATTAGACATGCAGCTTAAAAATGATCTTCCCTACTTTCTTAATCCCTACTATCAGATATCTGATTTTTTTCATTAATATGTGTCTCTTCTCTCCAAATTTATCTCCTCTAAATAAAAGGCCTTTGTATCTTTTTGTACCTTAGTTAGTGTTAGGTTCACCACATATGCTTAGCAAATATATTTTTATTTGATTAGTAACTACTCCCATGAATTCTGTTTAACAAATATTGAGATGTAATCTTTATAATTCCTGACAATTTGTTGAAGCTGTTTCCTATATCTGTATTTAATGTATCAGATTCCTACAATCATAATACTTATTTAATAATCTAAGGTCTGAATATATTAATGTAAAAAACAAAAACAAAAACAAACAAAAAGAAATAACTAACTCACAAACTAGACAATGAGTCAAGAGGCCTGAGTTCCAGAACCAGTTTGGCTACTGATTTGTCTTTTAAACTCAAAAATCTCTGGGCCTCAATTTCCTTATCTATAAAAAGAGGGGTCGTATGAGATTACAAGAGATCCTCATTATTTTATTATAACTGGTACCAAAAGATATCCACTTAAAGTAATTCTATATAAACAGAGAGGAATATTTCAAAAAGAAGACAGAAAAGAAGAGAAGAGGAATGAAGAGAGGAAAAGAGGAGACAAAAGAGGGAATTGTCAAGAGACATTTTAAAAACAAATCCTTAGAATTTTTAGAACAAACAAAAAATGAATCAAATATTTATATTTTGTTTATTTTTTCTGAAATAACTGTATCAGAACATGATAATAAATCCTTCACTTCAAACTTGCCTTTTACAGCACAATTATAAGGAATATTTTGTAGTAAAAATATCAAAATATTTCTGTAGCAAAGAAAATATCAAAAGACTTCATCAAGTCTTCTCATGATGTCTCAATATTCTAATTTCAGATAATATTTTGAAACCCTATTAATAATAAGTAAAGGAAAATTAGCTAAGAGACTAACTAATTAATGGAGATGGACAGGGACAGAAACTGCTGATAAAAAGGAATGAAATACTTGAGTGGAAATTAATCTTATAAGTGGGCAGTTCTTCAATGAATATTTTTTGAATTTTGTTTTCCTTTGCAACTTGATATAGTGACAGCATTTCATAGTAGAGAGATAGCCAGTATCAGAGTCAGGAAAACTTTAGTCCAAGTCCTACCTTTGATTGGTACTGATGTAGTGGCCTTGGAAAAATGATCTAACCTCTCAATATCCCAAGTAACTTGCTAGGATTAGATATTGTAGGACTGATCCCATCCAAAGTGTCACAATAGGAATTCAAATTATTTGGGTTTTGAATTTCCTACATTCCATCCAGACTTCATAACCAACTCAGACAAAAGTGAGCCATAGGCATCTGAGTCAAAATCTGGTTATCTATGTCCACATTCACAATTTATGGGCCAGTTAATATCATGTACTTGAAAAGCAGTGTAGCATACTGTGAATCCTTCTTTTTACATTTATTAGCATGCTGAAGCTGGACAAATCATTTAAACTCCCTGAGTCTTACTTTCCTCAGCTATAAAGTGGGGATTATAAATTGCAGTACCATAGGATTATTCTGAGCCTCCAATGAGATAATTTATCATAAACACTGTATAAAATTTCAAATGTTATATGAATTCCTATTACCATCATTTTCTTCAAGACCATCAAGTGCAGTTTTCATTATGCATGATGCAACTAATTGGTACAATGGAAGTAGTGTTTAAGTCCTTCCACAAAACTATTTTCTTCCAATTGAGATGATGTATTTAGTAAATTACCATGATGATACTTGAGTTATTTACAAGAGATGGAAATTTAAGGTGAGCGCTTAAGGAGATTTTGTAGCTATACATTAATTTAAAAACATGTATATTAGTTAAAATAATATAAACATAGTTATATGAGCCTTATGTTTGACAACTAAGAAAATAATCCATTATATTCATGCATACAATATATAACCAAATAAGTTCAACTCTTCCACTAATAATAAAATAAATATTTAAACTGCGAAGAACACCAATTGCAGTAAAATAACAACAAAAAAAACCCAAACCAATGGCATTCTTGTGACCAAATTAAATAATAATCCAATCTTTAAAAAAAATCAGTTTTTCTTTCTCTGTCCTTCAGGCAGCAATAGGTCATTTCATTCATTTTGACCAGCTGGATCTGTGTCAGGATAGCATTAGCTGTTTGTTAGTATCAAGTGGTTAAATATACTTGCTTAGCCTTCTTCCATTTTTAGCATCTCCCAGAATAAACCCTTTTTTATTCTCAGCCTTAGCTACTTTCTGCTTTTTCTCCTTTTGCTAATGGTTCTGAATAACCTTTTTAAAGGGAAATACCCATAACTATCTCTTACTCTTCCTAATCCATCTACTCTGGGATGTTTCCTTAGGGATAAAGTCCCATTTTCCCCTGAGGTCTAGAACTTTATTCATTCAGAACATTAACAGCTAAACAGTTTTCTTTACCAATGTCAGATATTAGTATAGTTCTACCACTACAAAAGTGTGCTGATTAGAGCACAGCTGCTGAAAGATGCTTGCTAAGTCCAATCAACACAACTGATAGAAAATTGTAAAGTTTTCAAAATTACTTTCCTGCTTATGAGTTTCAGCATTAAATCCATAACAATATAGCTTCTTTTTGAAATCAGTTGTTATAAAGAGGATATTTCTTATTATGAATGATTTTTCTAAAGTGAGTTTTTTTTTCTTTCTGAGAACATTGAGGTCAACCTATGACTTGGTTAGTATTTGAAAACCTACTTCATGTGGTATTTCTTTCCACCAATACAGGTTGTAACTCTTCTGCTACTTATTGCCTTAGAGAGTTTCCTGAGAAATGAAGTGACTTTCCCATAGTCATAACACTAGTACGTGTCACAGGCAAGACCTTGAATTCAGGTATTTTTGATGTGGAGGCCATTGCTCTACCTACTATGCCATGCTGCTTCTCTAAAATCTTAGATGTACTTTCAATACATTTTAGATGTATTTTTAATTTTCCAATTGTTCTCTTGGTGTAGCATTAATATATTATTTAGACAATTGGATCTTTTGTATTTTCCTTAAAATAGAATTTAAATTAAAATAAATCATTATTACAAAGATCCACATCTCCCTCCCCTCACCTTAGAATCATGATTTAGAAGTTAAGATCCCACAAAGATCATCTTGTTCACTTCATTTTATGAGTGGAGAGACTGAAGTCAAAAAAACAGAAGTCATGACCTAAGGTTACAAGAGTACTATAGAGCCATTGATAGTTCTGAATCTGATTTTTTAAATTAAATTTTATCAAATTTTTATGATCATGAATATAATCTGTATCTCAATATGTCTGTTGCTACTTGTTCTTTTCCCTTTCTTACCACAGCAGACTATTTTTACAATTTGGATCTCTTCATCAGCTGTGAGATATATTGGCATTGTACTCTGATACTTGAACAATCACAAGGCACATTTCTGTTAGGTCACAGACTCACACATCTTCCATAAATTCTTAATCCACTAGAGAATTTGTTAGAGGGTTTTAATAAAGTTATAAACACAGGGAATGTAAAGCCATCATTTGACATACACTGTTTTCATCTGTAAAACAGTGAAAAGTGGTTGTTATCATATCCATCTGCAGCAATAGAGAGTAATTCTAACAAGCTTTGGAATAAATACATTTTATATGATACACATTTTTCACTTGAGTCTGACATCTAACTTCATGAATAAAAAAGGTGCCATTTATCATACCGTGATAGTGACACACATCGTATTCATCATGCTTGTAAAGAAATGAGTTGTTTCCTGATATTGTTTTGAGGTATTGCTTAGTAATTATACGATACAAATACATCAAGGCAATATTGCTTTATATGGTGTAGAACATAAGTACTTGCGAATTATCTTCCACTTTGTATTAACATTTATGTTGGCTGGAATGTGGTAAAGAATGTTGATCTGTTCCATGCTTATTATGAGTGGTTTTATCCTGGTCATGGAAAGATTCATGTTATTGATTTTACAGTTGAAAAGTATAACTTTTGAATTTGACATTGGGGATAGCTCATAAGAATAAGTATTGCTAATAAAACACAAATTTGGGTTTATATTAGAGATTTTTTGCCTATACTGATTATATATAGAAATTAATGAAGTCATAAACAGGCTAATGAGATTAAATTATTTAGTGAATGCTAATGACCTTTTTCATTTACAATGCAGTATAATTGAATGGAAGTAATTATTAATTTGACAATAAAATTTGCCTCTGTTTCCTCCATCAATTACTTATAGGACAAGAAAGGGAAGATGTGAGGTGACAGGCAGCTTTTTTTTGAGATTTAGTAGCAAAGTTTCATTTTGTATTTTCCCTAGGTATTACTATTTTCCTAATTACATGTAAAGATAGTTTTCAACATTTGTTTTTATAAGATTTTGAATCTGAGGAAGACCCATATGTACAAAAATATTTATAGCAGCTCTTTTTGTTGTGGCAAAGAATTGGAAATTAAGGGGGTGCCCATCAATTGGGGAATGTCTGAACAAGTTGTGGTATATAAATGTAATGGAATACTATTGTGCTATAAGAAATGAGGAGCAGATGGACTTCATATTTACCTGGAGAGGCTTATATGAACTGATGCTGAGTGAGAAGAGTAGAACCAGGAGAAAATTGTACACAATTACAGACAAAATGTATGTGTGATGAACAACTTTGATAGACTGGAATTTTCTCAGCAATGCAGAGTTATAAATCAACCCCAAAAGACTCATGATGGAGATAGATGTCTAAATCCTGAGAAATAACTAGAAAGAACTGAGTTTGAATCCAGATTGAAGCAAAGTACCTGTTCTTTTTCATTTTCTTGTTTGGTTTTGTTTCCTCTTTCCCATTGTTCATTCCGTCTGATACAATCCTTCTTTATAACCTGACTAATGTCTAATGTGAAAGCATTTGCAGATCCTATACTTGATTGTATGCTGCCATGGTGGGGGGAGGGGAAGAAGGGAGAGATAATTTGAAACTCAAGGAATTGTGTAACTGAATCTTGTAAACTAAAAATAAACAAACAAATTAATAAAGACCAAAAAAAAATTTAAAAAAAGATTTTGAGTTTGAAACTTTTCTCATCCCATTTTCTCCCCTCCCTAAGACAGCAAACAATCTGATATTGATTATACATGTACAACCATGTCAAACATATTTCAACATTCATCATGTTGTGAAAGAAGAATCAAAACAAAAAAGGAAAAACCACAAGAATCAAAAAAAGTGAGAATGGAATACTTTAATTTGGATTCATTCTCCATAGTTCTTTCTCTGAACATGGATAGGATTTTTCATCATGAATTGTTTGGAATTATCTTTGATTATTATATTGCTGAGAACTGTCTATAATAGTACACCATAATACAATGTTGTTATTTCTGTGTGCAAAGATCTCCTGGTTCTGTTCACTTCACTCAGTATCAGTTCATGTAAGTCTTTCCAGTTTTATCTGAAGTTTGACTGCTCATCATTTCTTATGCAACAATAGTATTCCATTAATGCATATATCATAACTTGTTCAGTCATTCCCCAACTAATGAGCTTTCCCTCAATTTCCAATTCTTGACTACCACACAAAGCTGCTATAAATATTTGTGTACATGTGTGTTCTTTTCACTTTTTTATGTTTTCTTTGGGATACTTACCTAGTAGTGGTATTGCTGGATCAAAAGGTATGCATAGTTTTATACCTCTTGAGGCATAGCTCCAAATTATTCTCTAGAATGGTCGATTCAATTCACAACTCCACCAACAATGCATTAGTGTTCCAACTTCCCCACATTTCCAACATTTCTCATTTTCCTTTTCTGTCTTATCAGCTACTGATTGCTGTGGGGTGGCATCCCAGAGTTGTTTTGATTTTGATTTCTCTAATCAATAGTGATTCAATACATTTTTCATATGACTATAGATAGCTTTTATTTCTTCTGAAAACTCTCTGTTCATATCCTTTGACCATTTGATAATTGCAGAATGATTTGTATCCTTATAAATTTGAATCCTTATAGTTAGATAGATGGAGATATATGTGTATGTATGCATATATGTATAAATGTGCATATGTATGCATGTATGTGTATTTGACAAATGAGGAATTTATCAGAAGCACTGAGAGTAAAAATTGTTTCCCAGCTTTATGTTTTCCTCCTAATCTTGGTTGCATTGGTATTCTTTGTGCAGAAACTTGTTTAAACTTAATGTAATCAAAATAGTCCATTTTGAATTTCATAATGTTCTCTGTCTCTTGTTTGATCATAAATTCTTCCTTTTGCCATAGATGTGACAGTAAACTATTGCTTCGTCTCTCAATTTGCTTATGGTATCACCCTTTATGTCTAACTCATGCATCCATCTTGGTATACTGTGTGAGATATTGGTCTATGCCTAGTTTCTGCCATATTATTTTCCAGTTTTCCCAGCAGTTTGTGTCAAATAGCTCTTATCCAAGATGCTATAGTCTTTGGGTTTATTAAACAGTAGCTCCCTATAATAATTTACTGCTGTTTTTTGTGTACCTATCTTATTTCACTGACTCACCACTCTATTTCTTAGTCAATATGAAATAGTTCTGATGTTTGCTGTCTATTTCTTCCTGTAACTCACTTGACTTCTGTAAGAATGTGGATGCTATACCATTTGGTAACTATATATATTTAGTAGGAGATAACCTACCAAAGCTTCCAACACTGTTTCAATCAAAATATCAATGTTACAATGTTGATGTTTTCATAGGGAGCCTGTTTTTAGTCTGTATAGCATTCAAATATGAATCAAATGAGAAAGTATGACTTATGATACACACATTATGTAAATAATGTAATTTAACATTCCAATTATTTTGTAAAAATATATATTTTTAGTTTACAACATGCAGTTCCATAAGCTTTTGAGTTTTAAATTGTCTTCCCTTCACTCCCTAAACCCCTCCCCAAGATGGCATCCAATCTGATATAGGCTCTACATATACATAAACATATTTTCACATTAGTGATATTGCAAAGAAGAATTATAACCAATGGAATAACATTACAATTATTACAAGTCATTCCTTTTAAAGAATTGACTAGACATTTGTTAAGTATAAGCTAAACCAATCAATGGTATTCAGCATTCTGCCTCATTGATCACCACTTCCTCACAGACATATTCCAATGGAAATTAATGCTCAAAATCTTTGTGTCATATAATTGTGCTTCTGAACTACTTTCTGCACTAAAAAAAAGATTGTATTAATATGCTATCTTAGTGGTGATTATATTAGATTACTGTGTCATTCTTCGGAATTTGATCATGCAAATTGAACTCTTTATTCAATATGATACTCAGATAAAAGTTAAATAAGCTGAAAATGCAAATGTACAGTTATCTTTATTATGTGTGTATTTATACATATATACCCACTTAATATATACTGTTGTTGTTATTGCTGCTCAGTCATGTCTGTTGTTTCTGACTCTTTGTCATACCATGGTGTTTTCTTGGCAAAGATACTGTGATAGTGTACCATTCTGTCCACCAGATGATTTTACAGATGAGGAAACTGAGATAAACTGGGTTAAGTGACTTGTCTAGGGTCACATAAGAGAAACCAGATCTGAGCTCAGGAAGATGAGTCTTTATGACTTTAGGTCCAGCACTTTATCTACCATGCCACCTAGCTGCATAATATCTACACCATATATATGACACACAAATGTATACATATATGCTTAGCATACAACTATATGCTATATTTGCAAAATAAATATTAAACCTTATTATTCCTGTTGTTATTTTTGTTTATTAGCTATTATAGAATTTGATATCATTATGAGTATCTAATTTTCATATTTATTCCTTGGAAAAAATAATAATGTTTGATGGATATTAAATTCATTCGTTCATCCATTCATTCATTCAGCAAATATCCAATGAATGACAAATATGTGTAAGATACCAGAGCTGAGAAATGGCATTCATACATGCTAAGCTTACCAGTACAACATGGACATATAATTCTAAAAGTTTGGATGTGCCATTTCTTTTGGTTCTCCTTTAGCAGGATGTTGACTCTTTTTTCATGATTTTCTTGCATCACTCTCATTTTTCTTCCCAAGTTTTCCTCTACTCCTCTTACTTGATTTTGAAAATCCTTCTTGAGCTCCTCCATGGCCTTTGATCAGTTCATATCTTTCTCTGAGGCTTTTGATGCAGGAGTTTTAACTTTGTTGCCTTCTTCTGGTTCTTTGTCCCCCCAAAAAAGGATTCTATAGTCTGATTGTGCTTCCTCTGTTTTCTCCTCTTGGCAGCCAATTACTTGACTTTTGAGCTCTGAGTGCTGTGTCTCAAATTTCTGGGGTTTTGTGCTGCTGTTGTCAGAGCTATGAGGAGGACACCCTCTTTACAACCACCACAAGCCCTGCTCCACCAGTGCTCCTCACCCCAGGACCACCACCCAAGACTGGGATTCAGATCCAAGCAGATCAAAGCAAGAACAATTTTCCTCTGAATGGTAAATCATTCTCCCTATTATATGTAGGCCAGGAGCTCTGGAGGCAGTCACATGGCAGCAGCTGCAGGCCCCATGCCACTGCTACCCATGCCACCCCAGGCAGGAGCCGGACCACACTCTTCTCTCACCCAGTTCCAACAGAGTTTCCTACTGACTTTTTACTTTCTTTTTGGCATTTATGGGTTGAGAAGTCTGGAAACTGCCAAAGCTGCTGGTGATTCACTCTCCTGAAGTCTGCTCTGACTAGTCTGTACTGTGGGTCTGGGCTGCACCATGTCTGGGCTGGTGTGGCTCATGCGTTGCTGTGTTTGGCTCCCAGCCCAGTGGGATAGAACCTTCCAAAGGACAGCCAGGCTGCCTTCCATAGGAGATTTCTTTCTATCTGTCACTTTGTAAGTTCTGTATCTCTAAAATTTGTTTAGAGTCATTTTTTATAGGTATTGGAGGTGGTTGTAGCAGGAGCTCAAGCAAATTCCTGCTTTTACTCTGCCATCGTGGCTCCGCCCCCCATATGCCATTTCTTATACCCCACTGGTGCAGACTTTGAGAAATAAAGTTACTTGTATATAATAATTAGGAATTAGGGTTTGATTTTAGTGGAGTACACTCTTACCTTTGGACGAAGTTGATAATATTTGAGAATGCAATTTCAGGAAAAGATTTAGGGCAGGAATTATATCACAATACTTTGAGGAGAGAATGAAAATGAAAGAAGTAGAAACATTAAAAATAAGGAACATTTTCAAGAAGATTAACTGTGAAGAGGTAGGATAAGAGAGATGATGAAGATGTTGATGATGATGATGAAAAGGAACTATTTAGGGTAGTACAGTAAAGGAAAGGCTTTATAAAAGAAATCTTTCCTACCTCATACACAACAAGAAATTTTTCTCTTGTGTGTGTCTGTCATAAAGGACAGTTCACTATTTCCTGAGGACTGCTATTCTACTTTTGTATAGCTCTCATAGCTGCAAAGTTTTTCCTTACTTCATTAGTAAATGTATTTCTTTGAAATTTCCATTCATTGCAAAATGTCCCTGACCAATTAGTCTGATAACCCAGGAAAAGTAATAAAAATAAGGTTACTCTGGAATGTATTATCTTGATGGTTCCTTGTTGTTACATTTTGCTTCCAAGTTTTCACTATACATTAATAATACATTATAAAATTTAACTAGGAACTATAGTAAAATTCCCTAACCTAATGTTTTCATGTGTCTTTGACATTGACATTTGACATTTCATAATATCTTCATTCATAGAAAGAGTTTATATTCTTCATAATTTTTTTTTGAAAATTGGGATATTCCCATTTTTTTGGTTTCATCGTAGATATCTTGGTTTCTATCTCTATTTCAAAGATTGCTGACAGTGGCTCAGCAATCACGCCCACAAATTATTTCAGTATTAAAGGATATATTTTATTTGGTCGGGTGACTTAAACTCATAGAGGTCAGCCAAGTGCTCTCTTTAAGTTTGATTTGGTGGAAAAATAAAATCAAAAAAAGGATCCCATTTGAAACTCTATCATGCTAAATGCCAAAAGAAAGAAATTTGTATCTAATGAATACATTTTGAGAAATAAATACATGTAAAAAATTCACTTTGAGCCATAGAACCAAAACGTTCTTAGTCCCTCATCATATTCTTTTCCTGTTTCTGCTCTTTTGATTTTTCAAGTGTCTCCTAATTTCCCCCACTGAAACTCCTGTCATTCCATTCCGGGCTTCTGCATCAGAGCCATGACTGGCTAATTTAGCACCTAAGGCAAGAATATAAAATTATGTTCCCTTATAATTGCAAAGCAGTTATTTTAAATATTTTATGTATTTTGTCTTTGTCCATCAGCTTTGGACAGTAAAGACAAGTGCTTCACTATTCATATCCTTGTTATAACTATGTTTACAACTATTAGAGATCTTTTGTGGCCACACTTTTGTATCTACTCTTAGTCTTCTCTTTAACTTTTTAAATCTTTAAGAGTACCAATAGCAGAATTTTTTTTCTTTTCCATTCAATTCAAATATCTTACTCAAAGCTGACTCCTTCATTTTGGCTTTTGAAATGACTGAACAAAAAGAAGAGAAATTTAAATAGCTAAACAGATTTTAATTACATTTGTATTTTGTAAGATTCCAGAAATGGAGATTACTGATTTCTTTGCAACTTCAAATCTCTACAATTTTAGTTTCTGTATCTACTATCTGTGTATAATGGTGTTCTTGAAATGCCGGAAATGTGATAAGTCATTCCTTCTTTGGAGTTTTTTTTTAATGTTGAAGCTTCAGTTATAATTTATGATTAGTAGTTTTAAGACCTTTTTGATCTTCTTCCCTGCCCTGTTTGTGTTCTTCACCTCCCACCAAATTACTTTTTATATGTTTTATCTCCTTATCTATACATGTGATGCCCCTTCCACATCAATAGAACATAGACTCCTTGAGGGATACAAAGAAGGACTTTGTATCTTTAATGCCTGGCACAGTCATGGCAAACAAAAGGTACTTAATAAATGAATGTTCATTTGAATTAAATTTATATGAAATGAATGGCCCCTTTATACCTATGAGGCTCATGAGGTAGTGACCTTTTTGTCACTAGAAGAAATTTACTCCTTTTTCTTATTCTTTCCCCTTAAAAAAACCATGCCATTCCTTTAGCTATAGGAAAGAATGAAAAATCTTTCCTATGTCCCCAAAATCCCCACTGCCCAGCAGGCTTTGTTTTTTCTCCCAAATGCTAAGTATTCATAATCATTAAATATCATATTTTTTATCAAAGTCTGTATTAACCAAAAAGACTTCTTTGGCTTACTTTAAAAATAGCTTTTTCCTGAGTCAGGAACTCTAGCCACCATATAAGGCCAAAAGTGGGATTTCCCTTTATTTTGGGACATATTTCTTGCAGGAGGAGCCAAAGGGACCCAACAGCTCCTTCGTTCTCTGAGTAAACTCAGAGAATATCTCTTCCCTCAGACAGGGCTAACTTAAGAGCATTCTTTCTTCTACCAAGGATAAGACCCTGAACTTAAGGCAGTATCTTGAATAATGGGAACTTTTCTTATCTAAATATTTTGTGGGGCATGTATTATGTCATGGTATGTTAATGATAAAGAAAACAGAGTTGTTCTAGGTTGATACCTCATCAATTCCTTGTAATCATAAATTGTACCCTGAATTGGGCTGGCTCTAAAATGTATTTAAGCTTTCTCATTACTTTGTCCAGGCAGTTAAAACTCAGCTTCTAACTCCTTGTACAAGTCTGCTAGTCTTAAGGGAATAAATGCTGTAACTGAATATCACCTAGCCTGTTGTCTCCTTTAACCAAAATTTCTAAAGGTTAAAAGTATGTTTACAAAAATTAGGAGCTTTCAAAACAATTAGAAGCATCATATGTAGTTTTTCAAAAATCACACATGTAAGGCCTATATTTTCAGAATATAATCAACTCATATTCATACCAGTCTGAGGACATGTTAACATTTGCTATTTGTCCAAATTTGGATTACTAATTACATATATTTATGGAGTGTTTTAAGATTTACTAAATATATTATTTACTGCAACTATTTAAACATGCATTCTCATGAATATACTTATTCCCACAATATTTTACATAAAGATCCCAAAATTAAAGAGTCTAGTTTTCAATTCAATAAGCCATAATATTTTTCACATCTGTGCATTATAAAGGCAGAGTTATGTATTGAAAAAAGTCCTGGATTTGAAGTCAGCAAAAGTAGGTTCAAGTGTATAGTGTATAATATTCTCTGGAATTCAATTTCATGATCTATAATATGAGAGGATTAAACTAGATAATCTCTAAGATCTCTTTCAACCATAACATTGTGATGATTTCAATTTGTATTCTGTATCTTCCACTTCAGATCATAATATCAAAATAGAAAGGTAAAAGTGAACTATGAGGTCATCTAACCTAATCCTCTTATTTTATAACTAAGAAAACACAGGAGGTTATATATTTTTTTGCCCAGGGCCATACAGGTAATAAGAATCAAAGAACTCAAGAGTGACTAGTGTTTCCCCTGTAACACAGTTGTGTGATCTTTAGGCAAGTCATTTAATATCTCTGAGTTTTAGTTTTCCCAACAGGAAAGTGCCAAGTAATGAATCTGTCTACCTCATAGGACTAGGATGAAGATAAAATGTTTATGGTATTTTGCAATCTCTAAGGTTTCTAAGTAAATGTCAGTACTCCATAATTCATATCAATTCATATTTTTTCACATGACCCCTGTACATAATACAAGAATGACGCCCATTCCTCTGGAAACTTACCACTAAAGAGGTGTAGTGACTTCCCCAGGATCATGTATTTAATTACAGAAAGAGCTGTAACTCAAATTCTAGACTTATGACTAATGTTATTCATCTTATAGACTACTGACTAAGGACTAATGGTCCTTTTCTTGTACCATACTGCCTCTCAAAACAATGTCTCAGACTTGTTAAACTTACAACCTCTTCCCAAGAATATTTCATGGCTAGCTTTCTTTATGAAAGTTGAGTGACTAAAGGTAAACCTGTATAAAAGATTTATTGAGGGGGCAGCTAGGTGGTGCAGTGAATAGAGAGAGCACTGGCCCTGGAGTCAGGAGGACCTGAGTTCAAATCTGGCCTCAGAAATTTAACACAAAAACTAGCCATGTTACCTTGGGCAACTCATTTAACTACAATTGCCCTCCAAAAAGAAAAAAAAAAGATTTATTGAAATTTTCCACATGTGAGAGGTAGGAAAATACAGAAAATATTCCTGAATTGTAATAAAGAGATATATGTAGATACTCTGTTGGTTCACTCACCCAACTCAAACTGCCTTAGCAGGTTAATTTCCCACAAAAGAAAATATTGCTCTTCTTAGGATTTTAAAGATAACTCTAGGAGTGAAGCTTCTAACGTTTTAGCCCTTGAATCCTCAACTGCTGTACTTCCCACTATTAGTCAACAGTTAGTCTCTACTGGATTCTATTTTTATGGAATTCATTGAGAAACAATAGTAACAACTTCAGTTAACAAAAAAATGCCTTCCATCCCAGTAGCATACTTTCCCAAGGACAGTGTGCTCAAATGTAAAGTACAGCATGGTAGTGAGGCACATATATAGAGAAAATAATCAATGCTTGGTGAAAAGTCATTCTTAAAACAGATAGAATTCTTACTCCTCCCTTTATTTGTATTATGTTAATTGCTTCATCATGCAAAGTGGTATTATCTTAGTGTCCACCAAAGTATAGATCTTAGTCATAATAACACCCAAGAATATCAGTCTCTAGTTGTAGGGCAAGTTCTTCTCATCTTGTTAACAACCCTATTTAATGTAGAATTCTTATGAAATTAAAAGTTTAATACTTTAGAAGTTTCCAAAAATGTATCAGACAACTCTTTTCAGATACTTTATAGTTAATGTTCATCTTACTTTACTTCAACAAATAGACATCTCCTATTTCTTATGGTTTCAGCGATAAAGAACAACCCATACCTTGCTTTCAAAGAATATAAGATTATCAGCTTTTTATAGGATAATATATTTAAATTACTGTGGATTTCAATGATCATAGAAGAAGAGAAAGAAGAAGAGGAGGAGGAAGAAGAACATAAATAAAAGGACAATGATAAGAGTTTGCAATAAAATAACTGAACTTTCAATTTGCTGCTAAAATTTCTATTTCCTATATAATACCTACCTCTGATTTGCTTGTCCATATCTATGGTTTCACCAGTAAGAAGAATACTAGTTTAAAATTTCATCCACTATACCAGGTCAGCAATAAATCAATCAATGACTTAAGAGACTTTGAGAATGGTTTAGTGGCATTGAGATGTTAAATGACTTACCTATATTTAATATTAAAGAGATATATTAAAATATATTTATTTTATTTTATATATGTGGAAGAGATATATTAAAGAGAAGATGAACCCAGCTCTAGGGAAGATGAACCAAACTCCTCCTGATTCCAAGGGCAGTACACTATTATACCTGCTCCTTCTCTATATCACTAGCAACAAAGCAATTATTTATTTAGAACCAATATTTGCCTCATTTATATTAATTTTATTAACCTGTTAATGTATTTCTATTACATCTATCTATAGACTGTCATTAGAATGTGCCTCTGCAATTTATTCTTCCTAAATTAGACAGAAAAAACTTCTCAAGGTGTGGATGACACTTCTATGGCTTCAAGGCTACTATGAATAAAAAGGCCTTAGAAATTACCTTCTTCAAAAACCAGCAGGCTTCCATTCTCTCTTTTCAAGCTTTAATAAATTGTAATATTTATTTTATAATGAGAAGATGAATGTAAAGTTATTTGAAAACCTTAAAGGACTATAATAATGCTATTATCATTGGAGATATTTTTAATCTCACTTTCTAGAATTGCTATTTATTATGACTAGTACTGGCAATTAAGGAAGGAAATGATTTCCCTCCAAGTGGGGCTGTTGTCTTGCTTAAGAAGTATCGCTTCAGTATATATTCATCCCAAACCAGAGAGCTGTCTTTTTATCCAGAGATACTCTTTAACAGTACAATATAATAAATCATGTTACAAATTATCATTTGAATATTTTTGAACCTCAGTTTAAAAACAAAGAGCCTACATATTATTAAGGCATAATAAATTACATTGATATTCATTGTTCTTTACATTTCAATTTCTAGTTTCCATGTAGTATATAATCCTACACTTCTGTCATTCCTAGTCAGAGATGTCATGAGTGTACTCTAACTCTTGGGCTTACAAAATATTTGAGGGAAAAAAGCTTACCAGTCTAGTATGTTTCACTGTTCCTTCTGAGAAGGTCTTAATTAGTTACAGTCAAACCCTGGGATTCTGGAATCAGGCCTCTTTAGAATGCATGGTACTGAATCAGCTACAGACCCAGAAGTAGTTAAAAGGAGACTGGTGAAGAAATATTCTGGTGAAAATTGATACCTTCGAATCTGACAATAAATGGATATAGCTATCAAGCTAAAAAAAACAATTTTACTTCAGAACTTTTGAGATTCTGATATTTAGCTGATGCATTGAGGTTGGTTGGGTCTTCAAGAGGAAACAAAGGGGGTGCACTAAGACATAGTAATGTAGTAGGGGAAAGAGCACTGACTCTAGAATCAAAGTTGTTGGGTCTGAAACCCAGATATGCTTCTTAAATCTATGTGACTTTTAGCAAATTGCTTTATATTTATGTGTCTCAATCTCAACACTAATGGGTATAGAATCAAGTGGAGCAGATGCCAACCTACCAAACCTGCCTGCCTAAAGGCAGCCTCTGGTTTAACAAACAAAACCACACCTCAAAGCACTTGTAAGAAAGGAGTCAAAGACAATTTCTCCCTGATGTGATGGATCAAAAACTGTGAACTTAATCAAGACCTAATCTTCAAACAAACCTGGATGTATGCTTGATTGGATGTTGTAGAAGTGATTCCTCTTCAAAGTAAGATTAGTTCCCCTTGATTTTGTTAGTTTCAAGTGTAGGAGTATGAGAACATAGGACTGGTTTGTGAAGGGAGCTATGGAGCAGGAATAAAGTTCAGGAACAGAGAGAATGAAAGAATAATGGCTATCAAGATATTCTTGGTGAGTGAAGATGAGAAAAGTGTTTAATTGTGCCACAAGAGAAATCAAATTGCTAAAGTAATTGAAGCATAAGAATTTGGTGAACATATTGGAAGTGTATAAGAAAAAGATACAATGGTACCTTGTATTTAAAATTGTGGACCACACTATTCTTGATGATTTAGACTTCTTTCCAAATGGATTGGAAAACAAAAGAGTTTAAAAATATGTGTTCCAGAATTTTGTCACAATCACAATATTATACACAGATATAAAGTCAGAGAACATACCAATCTCCCTTTCAGAAGTAGTGAAGCTGTGTGACTGGATTTGCTCAGCTGTTGGGTGCACCCAGGGTAGTATCCCTTCCACCTTGGTAATTGTGTTTCATAATACCTCTGAATGGAGAAGAAGGCTCCTAGATGCATTAATGATCATTTGCTGGGGATGAATAACTAAACTTAATTTAATAAGTCATATTGAGATTGAGGAAGGTGAGGAAAAAAGTGGGGGTATGCAAAGAGAAATATGCATTGTTAGGAGAGGTTACAAATGTGTTCAGATCCCTATATGGTCAATACACACATATATAAATATATACACACATACATATGTATATATACACATACTTATATGTATATATGTATATGTATGTATGTGCATGCATATGTACATACACATACATATACACAGAATCTTTGGTTTGAGATTGTTGGAATGATAACAGAGTGAGAGGTAATATTGGAAAATATATTTTTACTCTTGGTCTTTCCTACTTATTCAATTACAAAATATTTTTAAGAACTTACTTGTTCCTTGAAAATAAAGACCTCTAAGGGTCTTTTCTGCTCTAAATCCAATGATTTCCTTGATACTGTATGTATAAAAAGCCAGTGTCCATGTGAAAAGTCAAGAAGTATGAAATAATTGACAGACAACAGAGATCAAACAGAAGAAGTATAGAGAAAAAGGAAGAGAGAAGAATAGTGAGCATAAATTCTAATAATGGACAAGAGATACAACAGAAATGAACCAGTCCCATCTATATTAGTTGGAGGTTTTGAGGGATAGCATGGAGTAAGGAGGAGAGCAAGCTGCCAACACAATAGAATAAGATATGAGACAAAAGGAAATTAGCATTGCTTTTCAGTAATGAAGTATCAGGTAATCAGATTGAAGGCATACCAACTAATACAGTTCAGTAGCCAAGGGGGAAAATTCATTGTACACAGGATTGTCCTATATTACAAAATAAACAAAACCATTCAATTGAAAAGTCTAATAGTACATATTCAATGGTGGCATAGAATCTAAGGTTGGAAGAGATATTACAGGCAAACTAGGCCAATCATTTTCCAAATCCTAATTTCCATCTGTAATGTATATGTCTCCAATAAAAGAAAGTTTGTCAACACCCTAAGATAGTTCTTTCCAATTAGGGATAGTTCTCTTAGAAAATTATGTTGCCATATAGTTTGCTTCCATGTAACTTAAACCCATTCAAAATTCTGCCTTTTAGGACCAAGCCCAAATCTATTCCATGTGCTCTATGTCACTTTTTCATATAATTGAAGACTGCTATCATGTTTCCCCTGAGCATCCTCTTCTCCTAGCTAGAAATCACCAGCTGTTTTCACTTGATGCATTGATGCCATTTTTTTTCGTGTGTTCCCTCCTAATACTGTTTGCCCCTCTTTGGAAAAAAAAATCTAGCTTGTCTTTTAAAATGTAACATCCATGACGGAAACTTTACTTTAGATATGATCAGGTCAGTACATAGAATTTTGAATGCTCTCTACTTTCCTATAATTTCATTAATTCTTTTCGATACTACATCACATTGCTGATTCATAATTGTTTTGCTATGCAATAGAACCCCCACATAATATTCACACAAATTGACTTTCAATCCAGGCACCTGCCCCTTAACACTCCCCCCATCCTATACTCATTGTGCTGAATTTTAGAATGTAAGTAAAGGAATGTGTGTGTGTATTTGTGCATGCACATGTGTGTGCGTGCATGTGTATGTGTGCTTATATTAAGCTTCATCTTGTTAGTTTCATACTATGCCAACCTATCTACATATTTCTGCATCCCAACATTATCTGTCTTGGTTCCCAGGTATGAAAATATTAATGACTGAATCATTTAAGTGCTTACCATTTGCAAAACAGCATATATGACATCATCCAAATCATTGATAGTGGTGTTGAGCGTAACAGAGTCATGGACATTAGAGTACCATAGGAAAGATAAAAACTCAGGCTGATATCAATTCATTAATAGCCAGTTTAAAAAACAACAACAGCACCTGAATGTTTTATAATCTGAACTATTTTCTCTGTCTTGTCTACAAAGATATAAAGAAATGATGTATAAAATCAACTAGTTGGCTTTAGCTAACCCTGGTATTATACCCACTAAATTGTTACTGCTATACCTAGATCTCAAATGTTAAAATACTAAAGTGCAGTGGTCATAGTATGACTGTCCTAGATAGCAGAAAGGAAACGAGGGCTCTATGGAAAGAAATAGGAGTGCTTGTGGAACTAAGAATGCATAGCCAGTAGAAGTAATGGCTCAGTGGTAGAGCATAATTACTGTTTTTTAAATATTTGGAGGACTGCCATGTGGAGGAAGGAACACATTTATTCAACTTAGTTCCACAAGATCGAGCTAGGCCTAGTAGTTGGAAGTTGCAAAGGAAGCAAATTTAGGTTTAATGTAAGAGAAAAAAACAATAATATATAAACTTTCTTAAAATCAGAGCTAAGCATAATGAAATGGTTGGGGGAGGAGTTCAGGGCAACAGTTGAAAAGTAATGTATTCCCCTTGTGTTAAATGGTCTTAATGGCCCCTTCTAATGCAGAGATTATCTGAATTCTGGCATTCCTTAAGACTTTTTACCTCCTCCTCTAGCAGGGAAATTAATTTGTATTTAGTGCACATATACTTTTTGATTACCTGTTGCAGAAATACAAAACATGACTCAATCCCTGCAGATCACTAGACCAATTCATTTGCCTTCTATACCTGATGAAGTTGAGAATCTCAATTATATGTAGCTCCCCATGACTAATCCAACATTTAGTTGTTGCAAAAAGCTTTTTACACAACTGAACTAAGCATGCTATAAAAGTCATCCTATGATCTGAAATTAATTTTTTCACAAGTTTAAAACAAGTTTGAATCATAGCAATGATGATCTACATTGGCAAAATAATTACATATTGAATCCAGAAGACCAAGTTGGAGAAAAGGGCACATATAAGGGAGGAGAATAAATCTCTTAAATTTCCAAAGAAAGGAAAACTGAAAATTAGTATGGCCGAAACTGGCTATAGACCAACACCTGACATCATATGCCAAAATAAAGTCTGAATGGGAACATTATTTAGATATAAAGATTGAACATGTAAACATATTAGGGGAGCAAGGGATCATTTATCTGTCAGACTTATGGAGAATGGAGGAATATATGACAAAACAAGCTATAGAGAACATTATGAAATGCAAAATGTAGAATTTTGATTACATTAAATTGAAAATTTTTGCGTAGTCAAAGCCAATGCAACCAAGATTAGGAGGGAAGCAGAAAACTGGGAAAGAATTTTTGCAACTTGTGTCTGATAAAGGCCTCAATTCTAAAATATATTGAAAACTGAGTCAAATTTACAAGAATACAAGTCATTTCCCAATTGATTAATGGTCAAAGGGTATGAACAGGCAGTTTTCAGAGGAAAAAATAAGACTATATATAGTCATATGAAAAATATATTCTAAATTGCTATAGATTAGAGAGATGCAAATTAAAACAACTCTGAGGTACCACATCACACCTTTTGGATTGGCTAACATGGAAAAAAAGGAAGATGATAAATGTTGTAGAAGATATGGGAAAGTTGGAACATTTATTCATTGTTGGTGGAGCTGGGTGTGAGTAGATTTACCTATTCTGTAGAGTAATTTGGAACTATGCCCAAAGAGCTATGAAAATGTGCATACCCTTTGACTCAACTATACCTCTTTTAGGGCTGTATCCCAAAGAGATTATAAAAATAGAAAAAGAATCTACATGTACAAAAATATTTATAGCAGCTCTTTTTTATGGTGGCCAAGAACTGGAAATCAAGGAGATGCCCACCAATTGGGGAATGACTGAACAAGTTGTGGTATAATAATGTAATGCAATACTATTGTGCTATAAGAAATTAAGAGATGGACTTCAGAAAAACCTGGAAAGAATTATATGAACTGATGCTGAGTGAAGTGAGCAGAACCAGGAGAACATTGTACACAGTAACTACCACAGTGTGGGATGACTAATTTTGATAGACTTAGCTCTTCTTAGCATTGCAAGGACCTAAATCAATTTCAAAGGACTCAGGATGGAAAATGCCATTCACATCCAGAGAAAGAACTGTGAAGTCTGAATGCATAGTGAAGCAGACTATTTTTGGTTTTGTTTTGTCTTTATTTTTCATGATATCTCCCATTCGTTATAATTCTTCTATACAACATGACTAATGTGAAAATAGGAATGTTTAATAGGAATGTATATGTAGAGCCTATATCAGATTGCATGTCATCTTGGGAAGGGGGAGAAAATTTGAAATGTATATAAGTGAATGTTGAAAAAAGATAAATTAACTAATATATATATATATATGTGTGTGTACATATATATATATATATATATATATATATATTTCCAAGGAAATATGTCAATATTACATATCACTTTGTTTTATTCTTGGAATTATAACATGTAAACTATGTGTTATGCTGTTGTTAACATAATGAAGCAATAAAGTTCAGTGATAAGAGCACTGGACTTGGTATTTATATTACTAGGTTACAATCCTGACTTTAACATTCATTAATTGTATGACTCTCTTTCACAAAATTGGTTTTAGCCCATTTATCTTATGAGAATAATAATAAATACACTATTTACCTCAGGGGAATGTTTTTGAGATAGGGATTTTGTAAACTTAAATAACAGTATTAATTCATATTACTAACATCCATAGAAAGATAGCTTGGTGTAGCAGCAAGTACCCCGACATACCCAGGGTGGCTGCCAACACAGGTTCTTAGATCTGCTTTTCTAAAGGAAAGTAACTCAAAATGGGTTAACAATCTTGCTTTAATCAATCAAACATATCATTTACCTAGTTCAAGGGAAAAAGTCAGCACCCCAAACTTCAGAGTATACAGAGGTTACAAGCAAAAGTTACAAGAAGACAGAGAAACAAAGAGATCAGGCAGACAGGCCTCCAAATGTCCACCCATTAAATCCATACCTAGTCAGTTACCAGAGAGGGCAGCATCAACATCAGGGTTTTTCAAAGCTGAAGGGCTGTCAATGGCTGCCCAGAGTCATGTCTGGTCAAATCACACAACACTTCTCAAAGTGAGCCCCAAAACAAAGCCTTACTTCAGGGCTTATATAGCCTTTTCCTGGCTCAGAGAATGTAACAACCCTCTTGACTCACTGCCCAATCACAAAGTATCTCCTGAAAAACAAGCCTCTTGCTACAGACTCCAGGTGCACTTAAGGCTATCATAGGGCCTAGGGGCAAGGAAGATATTAAAAATTTACATTCCTATAACACTTGGCATTGTGGTAAAGAATTCAGAAAGTCCTGGACTCAAGCCCAGCTTTAGATATGTACTGATTTTGTGATCTTGGGAAATCACAACCTATCAGTGCTTCTAATAAGTTTTGTAATACTATAGGCTGTATAGCAGGTATTGATCATTATTGGTAGGAGTTTTCTCAATAGATATTCCCTAAACCAAATAAATCTTAGATGTAATTTAAAAAAATCTCCATAAGGGCTAATGCTGAATCAAACTATCCCTCTTCAAGATTAACCATATATCTTACAATTCACCTTTGGAGAACAAAAATTTCCTATATTCAGTAGAGGAAGGGGTTAATAAATTATATTGCCAATGGAATACCCACAGCGGCTGCTATGAATATGCAAGTATATTTCAAGGTTTGAATTATAAAATATAACAGACTTTCTTCTTTAAAGACAAAACCAAGATATTTATTCATATACCAGAAAGCCAAATCCACCATGGTAATAAAGAAGTTGATACTCATTACCAATGCAGGGAGCATCACCATCCCAAAACCTTCCTTTCATCAGCTCTCCCCACAAACCAGTTCCCTTAAGTAAAATACCCCCTCTCACCCACACTAGCTGCTCTGCCTCTCTCTGACTCCTCTGTCTCCTAAATCCATTGAACTCTCCCACTTCTTGTTCCCTTCCTGCTCTCTGCTCATGCTCTGTTGTGTAAACTCTGCCCACACTAAGTTCATGTGACTAAAGCTGTGGGCTGGTCCAAAGTTCAAAGCAGTTCATGTGGGCCTGTTAAGGGCCAGGGAAGATCTTCAAATTCACTTAACATTACATAGGTGAGGAACTTTGCCCTAATGTCAAAGCTGTGGTAACATTTAAAAAGGAAAAGTTCTGATAAGAGGAGGGTCACAAATTGAAGGGGTATGAAACTTATAAAAGGATTTTCCCATGATTAATGGAAAAAACATTAGGCAATACTTGAAAATTAGCCATGACATGTTATTAAAGTCTGTGAATTCCAAGTGTTATAGGAAAGTACTTGTCATGAAGGGATTCAAAATGAGGGAGCTTATTATGCCTACATAAAACAAACTATCCCTCCACCCCAAAAAATAAATTTTAAAAAATATACATATTATAGTATTTTAAAAAATTCTTCCACTTTCTTAGTGCAGGTAGATTTTCAAAAAGTTGTTATGGTTAATTTGAAAATTAAGAGGTAGAGTCTAAATTCAGACATGGATTTCTATATTTACTATGTAAAATATTTAGATAATATCATACATTGGTGGTTATTTTGAACGTCATGGGAATTTGCACAAATATTGTTATTTTATTTGCTTAATTTTTTTTTCTTTTGAAGAAAATGAAAACAGCATTGATAATGATGACATGCATATTTTTAAAAATGAAACTAGCATTCATTTAAAATTTTTCTTCCTCTTTTTAAAACACTAAGGTTTGAATTACTTCTTTCTAACTTGTCCTTTCTTTCTTCCTTTCTTGTAATTGAAAAAATTTTAAAGAGACAGATCCGTATTAGCTATTATTCTTAATGTAAAGTTAAAATTTCCTTCAAGTTACATTCATTCTGGTCACTGAAGCATTTTACTGGTACTGATTAATTCCCTAGTGTGGAAGAGAATGTAGCCATACTGTCAGATCAAGTGAATCATTACAATTTGTGCTAATGCTGCAAGACATTGGGATGTATAAGATTCCTGTTAGTGAGCACATTCTGTAAAATCTCTAGTCCCTTTTGTTAACTTCCTCTCTCTAATAGACAAATAAATAACAAATAGGAAGAGAATTTTTCCCTAACCACTACTTCCCTCAATGTGCTTCTTTATGGGAGGAATTCTAGCCTTGGAATTAGGGGTGACTTGGATTTGAATTCCACTCCAAATGTTAGCCATATGATTTTTGACAAGTACATTAAAGTCTATGATACTCAATTTCCTCATTTGTAAAAGTTGATACTATCTCACAGGTTACTTCCATCACAGAATTATTTTTTTTGAGAATCAAATAGTATAATGTATGCTAAGTGTTTTGAAAACAATATATACAAGACAGGTAGGTGGCAAAGTGAATAGAGCACTGGTCCTAGAGTCAGGAGGACCTGAGTTCAAATGTGGCTTCAAACACTTAACACTTACTAGACATGTGAACTTAGGCAAGTCACTTAACCCCAATTGCCCTCCAAAAAGCAAAAAGAAAAAAAGAAAGAAAGAAAACAATATATACAATACAAATGTCTGCTATTATGATGGCTTCGATTTAAAGACACTTCTCATGTCTTTAAGCATAGAGTACTATTAATTTAACAAACATTACATACTTACTGTGTTCAAAGCAGCATGTCCTTTAAAAATTAATAATATCACAGGAAATGGAAAGAAGGTTAAATGTTTTTTATTTAATGTTTTTATTTTTATCTAAATATAATTTATTAAAATTAAAGGGGAATGTTTGGTGAAACATCAACAGAAAGAAGACATTAATTTTATCTATTTTTTTTAATACTAGATGACCATGTGTCCCTGAAGTATAACTCAAAAATAATGTTCAAATTTCTATAAATTTGAAAAATATTTTTTACCTTCTTTGGCTATTTAAAGAAAATAATTTACACTGTATTGGAATTCATTGTTCTTTAAATGTTTGGTAGAATTCATTTGTGAATCCTTCAAGCCCTGGTGATTTTTTTCGCTTAGGGACCTCACTGAGGTCTTCTTCAATTTATTTTTCTAAAATAGGGTAATTTAAGCATTCTATTTCCTCCTCTGATAATCTGCACAATTCATATTTCTGTAAATATTCATCCTCTTCACTTAGATTGTCAGATTTATTGATATACAATTGAACAAAATAGCTCCTATTAATTGCTTTAATTTGCTTTTCTTTGGTTGTAAATGTTCCCTTTTCATTTTTGATACTGGTAATTTGGTTTTCATTTTCCTTTTTTAAAATCAAATTAACTAATGATTGATAAATTTTGTTGTATTTTTTATAAAGCCAGCTTCTAGTTTTGTTTATTAGTTCAGTGTTTATTTACATTTTCCATTTTGTTAATCTCTCCTTTGATTTTCAAGATTTCTTTCCATTTTGTTAATCTCTCCTTTGATTTTCAAGATTTCCAATTTGGTGCTTAATTAAAGATTTTTAATTTGTTCTTTCCCTAGCTTTTTTTTTGTTTGTTTTAGTTGCATGCCCAATTCATTAATTCATTCTTTCTCTATTTTATTGATGTAAGTATTTATACATATAAAATTTCTCCTAAGTACTGCACTGTTTGCATCTCATAAATTTTGGTATGTTGCCTCATTCTTATAAATCTCTTTAATAAAATTAATTGTTTCTAGGATTTCTTCTTTGACCCATTCATCTTTTATGACTAGATTATTTTGTTTTCAATTAATTTTTAATCTATATTTCCTTGCCCTTTTATTGAATGCAATTTTATTGCAACATGATTTGTAAAGGCTGAATTTAATATTTCTGTTTTTTCTACATTTTGCTGTGATGTTTCTGTTTTTATTTATTTGTTTACCCTATGTCCAACTGTTTGTGACCCCATTGCAGGTTTTCTTGGCAAAGATATTCTAGTGATTAGAAATGTCCTACTTTAGCTATTTTTACAGATATTACTGAGGTGAACAGGATTAACTGACTTGCCCAGGGTCACACAACTAATGAATGTCTGAGGCCAGAATTAAACTCACAATGAAAATTTTTCTGACTCTAGACTGTTTTACCCTTGGCAAGTTGTTTCATACTTTTCCTCAGTTCTTAATCTGTAAAATGATCTGCAGAGGAAAATGATAAATCACCCCATTATCTTTGCCAAGAAAACCCCAAAATGGAATCATGTACTTTAAGATTTTATGCCTTAATTTATCATCAATTTTTTTGCATGTGCCATGTACCACTAAGAAAAATTTATATTCCTTTCTATTACATTCGGTTTTCTTTGGATGTCTTTCATATGTTACTTTTTTTCTGTTCAAATCTTTAACTTCTTTCCTGTTTATTTTTTGTTAGATTTATCTAGTTCTGAGAGGGGAAAGTTTCCATACCCCTTATGCATTGTTTTGTTATGTCCCCCTCTAACTCCTTCAACTGTTCCTTTAAGAATTTGGATGCTATACCATTTGTTGCATCTACTTTATTCATTATATGACTTTTTAGCAAAATGTATTGTCTTTACTTATTTCTTTTAATTGGATCCATATTTTGCTTTTGTTTCATCTGATATCATAATTACTACCTCTGCTTTTTCTTTTTTTTCATCTGCTGAAGCATAATAGATTGTGCTGTAGCCCCTTACCTTTTCTCTCTGTATCTCTCTGCTTCAAAGGTGATTTTTGTAAACAATATATTGTAGGATTCTGCTTTTTAATCCACCCTGCATCCCACTTCCATCTAATGGGTGAGTTCATCCATTTTGCATTCACAGTTTTCATTGCTAATTGTGTATGTCCCTCCTCCAAATTTACCATTTATCCTCTTTCTATCTCATTATACTTTGTCCCACCTCAAAATTCTGTCTTGCTTCTGAACATCACCTCTCCCAAATTGCCCTTCTCTCTATCACTCCTCTTCTTTTATACTCAAACTATCTTCCTTCCTCAAAAGGCAAGATAGGTTTCTATAGCTTACTGTGTGTGTAAGTTCCCCCTTTGATTCAGTTCTGTTGAGTGTAAGGTTCAGGTGTTGCCACCACTTCCCCTCTGTAATGGGAATGTAAATTTGAAGATCTTCCCTGCCTCTAGGCTAAAGTGCACCTGGAGCCTGGGGTGGGAGGCTTGTTTTTCAGTAGATACTTCTTGATTGGCTAGTGAGTCAATAAGGTTACATTCTCTGAGCCAGGAGAAGGCTATATAAGCCCTGATGTGTAGGTTTTTTTTGGGGCTCACTTTGAGAAGTGTTCTGTGATTTGATATGGATTCTGAGAAGCCATTGTCCAGAGCCCCCCCAGCTTTGAAAAACCAAGATGTTGAAATCCAAATGTTGATTTGGTATGGATGTAATGGTTGGACAGTTTGGAAAGCTGTCTGCTTGATCTGCTTCTGTCTTGATAATTCTGCCTGTATACTTTGAAGTTCGGGGTGCTGACCTTTTTCCCCTGAACGAGGTAAATGATATATGTTTGACTGATTAAAGTAAGCTTGTTAACCCATTTTGAGTTTCTTTCCTTTAACAAAGCACATCTAAGAACCTGTGTTGGCAGCAACTCTGAGGACTCTTGGGGTGCTTGCTGCTACACCCTCCACTGTAAAACCTCTTCCCTTTGTGGTTCTTTTTTCTTTTATTTATTTATTCATTCATTTATCTATCTATCTATCTATCTATCTATCTATCATCTATCTATCTATCTATCTATCTATCTATCTATCTATCTATCTATCTAGTGTTTTATTTACCCCCAGTTACATGTAAAAACAATTTTTAAAACTTCAAATTCCAAATTCTCTCCCTTCCCCCACCCACACTCATTGAGAAGATAAACAATTCTGTATAGCTTATACATGTGTAGTCATGCAAAACATATACATAATAGTCATGTGAAAAAAAGACAAAAACACTCAAGAAAAATAAAGTTTAAAAAGTATATTTCAAGCAGCATTCAGACACCATTAGTTGTTTCTCTGTAAATAGAAAGTATTTTTCATCATAAGTCCTTTGGAGTTGTCTCAGATCATTGTATTGCTAAGAGTAGCGAAGTCATTCACAGATGATCATCCTACAATATTGCCATTACTTTGTACACAGTACATTTCACTTTCCATCAGTTTATGTCTTTCTCTTAGAGCATCCTGCTCATCATTTCCTATAGTACAAGTATTCCATCATAATCACATACCATAATTTGTTTATCCATTCTCCAATCAATAGTCATCCCCTTAATTTCTAATTCTTTTCCCCCAGAAAAGAGTTGCTATAAATATATTCATACATATGGGTTCTTTTCCTTTTCCTTTTTTATCTCTTTTAAGACACAGACCTAGCTAGCTATGATATTGCTAGGTCAAAGGGTATGCATGGTTTTATAGCTTTTTTGGCATAGTTTAAAATTGCCTTACAGAATGGTTGAATCAATTCACAACTCCACAAACTATGCATTCGTGTGTCATTCTTCCTACATCTCTGTTGCTTTGCCCATACTTGGATCAAAGTCAACATCCTGGGTGGTAGTACCAGGGTGAAGAGGAATACTAACATAGCAGAGTCCTGCCCCAGTGTTGGGGGAAAAAAAGATCGCTATAATCTCCTTCTGACCAGTTGTTTGACCCCCTTACCATATGTTGGCTGAGAGCTCTGAAAGTTGCCACTGCTGATTCAGTCACTCCCCTGGCCTGCTCCTGATTTGCCTGGGCTATGCTGTTATGGCCTGCACTGGATGCCACTCTCACTCAGGTGCAACAGACCTTTCCTGCTGACCTTCTGTGTTGTCTTTGGCATGTTTCAATTAACAGGGCTGTATACAAACCACCACTGTTGCTTGTGATTCAGTCACTCCGAGGCCTGGGTTTTCTAGGGCCCAGTCTGCACTGGTACAGCCTATGCTGTACTCTGCTCCTCTCTCACACTGATACAACAGAACTTTTCTGCCAGACTTTCAAGTTGTCTTTGACTTTGTCTTTGTTTTATTGCATCTTTTTGTGGGTTCTGCTGCTCTAGAATTTGTCTAGAATCACTGTTTAAAAGTATTTGGAGGGGTTTGGGGGAGAGCTCAGGTGAGTTCCTGCCTTTACTCTGCCATCTTCTGCATCTCATTTATGTCTGATAATTTACCCCCATTCCATCCCTCATTTTCTACAAGTTCATCCTTCTTTCTCATCGCTTACTTTTGTTGTTTTGAAATCCTCCCATCATAACCAACTTACTCCCTACCCTATTGTCTATGTATACTCTTTCTAATTTTCATCATAATGATAAAGTTGTTAAGAATTTTAAGTCCCATCTTTCCATGTATGAATATAAATAATTTAATTTTATTGAGGCCCTTATGATGTCTCTTTCATATTTACCTTTGTATGCTTCTCTTGTGTCTTATATTTGAAAGTATTTTCTATTCAGCTCTGGTCTTTTCATCAGGAATGTTTAAAAGTCCTCAATTTCATTAAATATCCATTTTCCCCCTGAAAGGATATACTCAGTGCTTTTCTGGAGATATGATTCTTGGCTGTAATCCTAGCTCCTTTGCCTTCTGGGATATGGCATTCCAAGCCCTTTGATATTTTAATATAGAAACTTCTAAATCTTGTGTTATCTGTAGTGCAGCATCATTACATATGTTTTTATTTTTTTTTCTTTCTGCCTGCTTACAGTATTTTCTCATTGAACTGGGAGCTCTGGAATTTGGTGATAATATTCCTGGGAGTTTTCATTTTGGTGTTTCTTTCTGGAGGTGACTGATGGATTCTTTCCATTTCTATTTCACTCTCTGGTCCTTGGATATCAGGGCAATTTTCTTTGATTATTTCTTGAAATTTAATATCTAAGCTCTTTTTTTATTATGATTTTCAGGAAGCCCAAAAATTCTTAAGTTATTTCTCCTTGATCTATTTTCTATGTCAGTTGTTTTCCCAATTGGATATTTCCCATTATCTTCTATTTCTTTTTAATTTCTTTTGATTTATTTTATTGTTCCTTGGTGTCTCATGGTCATTAGCTTTCACTTACTCAATTCTAATTTTGAAGGGATTATTTTCTTCAGTGAGATTTCATACATCCGTTTTCCATTTGGCCAGTTCTACTTTTCAAAGATCCTTTTTTCAGTGAATATTTGTACTTTCCCCCCTTTTGTCATTTGTGCATTTTAAGAAATGTTTTGGGGGGATGGCTAGGTGGTACAGTGAATAGAACATCAGCCCTGGAGTCAGGAAGACTTGAGTTCAAATCCAGCCTCAGACACTTAACACAAAAACTAGCTGTGTGACCTTGGGCAAGTCACTTAACCCCAATTGCCCTCCAAACACAAAAGAAAAAAAAGAAAATTTTTTTTGGTATTTTTGTGCCTCCTTTATCAAATTGTTGACTTTCTTTTTGTATTTTTTTTCCTCATTTTCATTTCTTTTCCCAATTTTACCCTCACCTTTCCATTTGAGTTTTAAAATCCTTTTTGAGTTTTTCTAGGATTTGTTTTTATGACACTTTCCTTGAAGCTTTGCATGTAGGTATTTTCACTTTGTTGCATTCTTCTGCGTTTGTGTCTTGATGTTCCCTGTCACAATAGTAAATTTTTAATCTCAGGTTCTTTTTTGTCACTTACTCTTTTCCCACCCACTTTCATGACTTATAGCTTTTATATCACAGAGAGGATGCTGTCCTAAGCTTCAGGTCCTTCTTCATGCTAATTTCAGAGCTAGCTCTAGACTTCTGTAAGATCTGGCTTTTTCCAGGGTGGTTATCCAAGGAGATTTGTGGTTACTGCTCTACTGGCCTGTGTTCTGGTCTGTGAGCAACCACAAGCATTCTTCTCTGTTATGGAACTGTGACTAGGGTCTCTGCACCCCTGCAGCCAAAAGAACCAGTAAGCTAGTATTTCTTTTAGCTCTAGGACTACAACCCAGAACTGTGTATAAGCAATCTGACAGGGTCCTGTACCCAGTTCCA
Source organism: Petaurus breviceps papuanus (assembly GCF_028583685.1). Classification (NCBI taxonomy): domain Eukaryota; kingdom Metazoa; phylum Chordata; class Mammalia; order Diprotodontia; family Petauridae; genus Petaurus; species Petaurus breviceps. Next base: position 13,659,512 of record NW_027187351.1, on the reverse strand, counting down.
GTAAGTCCCCTTTAATCTCCTTCTGACCAATTGTTCAATCTTCTCACCATCTGTGGTTTGAAAACTCCCAAAGCTGATACTGCTAGTACTGAACTTCCTTCACAGTCTGCTGCTAGTGCCCTAGCATTTCTGCACTATGCTCCAGATCTGAACACCACCTTTCCTGCTGACTTCATAAGTTGTCCTGGCCTTGAAAATTGTTTCACTCTGATCTTTTGTTGGCTCTGCCACTCCAGAATTTTATTTGAGGCATTATTTTAAAGTTTTTTAGAGGGCAATTTGGAAGCACTCAAGAAAGTCCCTGACTTTGCTGTTTCACCTTGGCTTTACTTCTGCCTCTTCCTTCCTTCCTTCCTTCCTTTCTTCCTTCCTTCCTTCCTTCCTTCCTTCCTTCCTTCCTTCCTTCCTT
>NW_027187351.1:13658997-13659093 GCF_028583685.1 Petaurus breviceps papuanus | reverse complement strand
CTTCCTTCCTTCCTTCCTTCCTTCCTTCCTTCCTTCCTTCCTTCCTTCCTTCCTTCCTTCCTTCCTTCCTTCCTTCCTTCCTTCCTTCCTTCCTCT
>NW_027187351.1:13652882-13657882 GCF_028583685.1 Petaurus breviceps papuanus | reverse complement strand
ATTAGCTATGCTGAATTTTACTGTAATGATGTACACTTCCTGTACTTTCAATATTTAACATGGTCACTAATAATTAGAGATGGAAGAGACCTTAGAAAAATTTATTCTAACCCCTTTATTTTGGAAAGGTGGAAACTGAGACTCATATAGATTATGTGATCTGCTTATGGTTATATAGTTAGTTGTGAGCCTGGGGCTAGGACCCAATTTTCCTTGGTGTAAGTCTAGTATTTTCTCATTCTGTAATACAATATATCACATAGAGTGCTAGTCTTAAGGTCATCCATAACAGCGTTCAAATCCCATGTCTGATAATTACAATGCATAGAGGAAGAGAACAGATTCTAGAGTCTGAAAATTTAGGCTCCTATTATGTCTAATACTACAAGTATGACCTTTGATAAATCATTTCATATCTCTGGCCCTCAGTTTTTCTCATCTACAAAATGTGATTATTAGACTAGCTGTCCCCTGATTTGCCTTCTAGCTTCAAATCTATGAAATTATGTGACTGTGTGCTATGGTCAAGTAATATAATATATTGGAGACTCAATTCTTTGCATCTGTAAAGTGGGAATAATATGACCTATCTTTACCATTTTACCACTTCAGAGACTCTAATAAGATAGTGCTTTGGTAAACTTAATGCCCTATAAAAATGTCAGCTATTATTACAATATACTGACTCATAGCAAGCAAAGGCTTTCTTGGTGATCCCTTTTAACTATAAATAGTAGCAAAGCTTTAGGTTTCCCCTCTTGTTTATAGTCTGAAGACATTGCTCTGGAGGAGAAAGTGAGGTTGGTGGCCTTGAACATGCACAGCCCTCCCTCACTCAAATCCAAGTCAGCTATAAGTTATATTATCATTCCCTCTGATGGCATGGTCCTCTTCAGGAACAAAGCACAAACACAAGCAAATCTTTAGGTTTCCCCTCCAGTTTATAGTCTGAAGACATTCTGGTGCATAATTTCCCTCTATTAGAAATTGTTTCCTTTTTTGTTTTTTGAACAACTGTCTACAAATTTAGAGGTATGAAGTAGTCCCATAATAGAAATTCTCGCCCTTCTTTGGAGCTGATCATCTCTCCTGGGTAATATGACAATCAGGAACCCTCACTCTTTACAATTATATTCAGTGAAACCTCTGCTTAAACTTGTCTCCAAACTGTGCTGTTTAATATCCCTTAAGCAATGTATGATCTTTGATATCTAGGGACTTATAACCTACCCTGAGTGTTCCCTATGCTGTCCTCAGTTGTCATGAATAATACTGTTGTGATATAGTGAAAAGAACATTTCATTTACAGTCAGAGATCCTTGGCTCAAATGCTGCCATTGCTATTTAATCTTTGTGACCTTAAGTTGAGTCACTTAAACTGTCTTGGGCTCAGTACCTTCATCTACAAAAATTAGGGGTTTAAATTATATTGACTCTATGGTCCTTACCAACTCTATGACTATGATCTGAAGTCACAGAGGCCACAGTGAATGGAAATCCATTACTACTGCCCTAGGTAAAGCTGCATTGCCACATTATAAACATAAAGATTTTCAGGAAGAAAAGACCTCAGAAGCCATTTTATCCAATTCCCTTATTTTACAGAGGAGGAAACAAGTTAAGAAATCAAATGATTTGCATAGGGTCACATGGTAATAAGGTTCATTTCTGCAGTCGGAAAGTCAGTCTTCCTGAATCCAAGTCCATCACTATCTGTTAGGCAGTTGTTAGAGTTGTGTTCTTCAAGTCATGAAGACCTGAGTTCAAATGTTTCCTCAGATACTTACTAGAGGTAGTCACCTAACATTTGTGTCTTTGTTTCTTGTTCTGTAAAACAGTGATAATATCAGCAACTAATTTACTGCACTGCTGTGAGAATGAAATAAAATAACACATATAAAGTTCTTTGCAAATATTGAAGTGTTGCATAAAAGGTAGTTATCATCATCATCATCACCACCATCATCATCATCATTGTTATCTACTTTACCTTGCTTCATTTTATGACATGTATCTTCCTTTACTTCCTTTAATGAATATGATACTTGGGGAAATCAGAGTAGACAGGAAGTAACCAAAATAACAAAATAGTCATATAATCTTGTGAGGTTTCCTTGTTCTACTTAAGTCTGGTTATACTTGTGCCTTATGCCTATTACTAGATCTTAGTAAGTATAATGTTGTTTTGGTCCTAGGAAGATAAGATCATAGATCTAGAGTTGGAAGGGAACAGAGACCTTCTAGCCTAAACCCATAACTTTACAAGTAATGAAACTGAGTCACCGAGAGGATTAGTGGTATGTATAAGGTAACACAGCTTGAGATATGAGATATTGAGAAACATGAAGATAGAAACTGTCTTATCTAAACTTTGTATCTTCCTCAACATTTAGCTAAGTATTTTGCCTATAAAAGACACAACAAATACTTCTTCAATCAAGAAATGTTGATGATGATGAGGAAGAGGAAGAGGAGTTGTTTCAGTCATGAATGACTCTTCATGACTTCATTTTGAGGTTTTCTTGACAAACATACTGGAATGCTTTGCCATTTTCTTCTCCAGATCATTTCACAGATGAGGAATAGAGGCCAACAAAGTTAAGTGACTTGCCCAGGATTCCAGAGATAGTAAGTATCTGAGGCCAAATTTGAACTAGGGAAAATATCTTCCTGACTCTAAGCCCAGCACTCTATTCACTGTACCTTCTAGCTTCCTTGAAGGAATGAATAAATGTTAAATAAATATTAAGTTGTTGCTCACATTTAACACGTAATTTGCTCTGTTCATCAAACTGACATCCCATCTAAATCAAGAAACATGTGTCTGGGTGACTTGTGCCTATGCTTTCTCTTAATATGTACTCTGCAACCTTCACAAGAAATGGGGGTTAACTCACTCTCAATGGGTACCTTCGGGGCTTTAGCTGAATGGGGCAAGGGTCTCCCACTGCATCCTGAGTCATCTCCAGTCACCCTGATGGTGACTGGATCCAGATGACTCTGAAGGAGAAAGTGAGACTGGTGACCTTGAACAGCCCTCCTTCACTCAAATCAAAGTCAACTGCAAGTCATGTCATCATTTCCCTGATGCCATGGTCCTCTTTGAAAACAAAGGACAAACACAATAACTCTTCAATCTTCATAGGAAATATTCTGTAATAGTATCAAAGGAAAAATAAAACAAGTTTTCACCATAAATCTCTTTTGATCCATTAAAGGACCGCATTTAACTCATTTGGGTTAAATGAATGAATGCATAAGCTGTACCATTCTGTTGTATTTGTACCATCAAAAGGGCTTTTTATATGAAAAGCTGAACTATTTGTTCCATACTCCTTGCAGTATGATCAGGAAAGAATAAGCAGCAGATACTTACATTTTTTTTTAGTCTTTTCTCCTTCACTTTCACTCTGTAATTATTTTTGTCTACCCTAGAACATTTCTGGAAATAATCATTGTCTTTCATCTGGAATTGTTAGGGTTTCCTTTCTTACTCAATCATAGCTGTTTTATCCCTCTCCATAAAGCAATAGAGGAACAGGTTTACTATGACCTATGAATTCTATTGGAGGTGGCCTATTTATTCATTCTTACTGGCCCCTCATGTATTTAGAGAAATTTCTGTAGATCTGTTGCTCAAAAGTATCCTTTTATTATTCTTCAGTTGAACTCTTAGGTATTTATACCCACAAAGATATGTGGTCCCATTACAATTGCTTTAATAGGCTCACTCTTTAAAACAGTTACATTTTGGAATGGTACAATTGCTGTGACAATCTTTTTTTTTGCCTTTTGCAGGGCAGTTGGGGTTGTGACTTGCCCAAGGTCACATGACTAGTAAGTGTTAAGTGTTTGAGGCCCGATTTTAATTCAGGTCTTCCTGACTCCAGGGCCAGTGCTCTGTTCACTGTGCCACCTAGCCACCCACATACTGTGTCAGTCTTAACCAAAGAAATTTAGCAGGAGAAATGACTTCACATGACACTGTTTTATTCCAAAGTTTAATTTCATAACATTATAGGTTTAGAGTTGGAAGGGATCTTAGATTTCTCATTACACCATCTGTCATTTGACAGTTGAATAAAGTTAGTCCCAGAAAGGTTGACTTATCCAGTATCACTTGTCCAGTATCATTCAGTTGCAGATCCAGAATTCAGAAACAGTCTGCCCATAAATCCAATGCTTAATAACCCATTATGCTTTTTGTCATTAGCATGCTTGAGAAGCAAGCCATCTATGATTTTTTTAAATTAGTCATTGATAAAATGTTTAAACAAGGAATTAGGTATGGGAAGAACAGGATGAATGGACAAAGAGAACTATCTTAAAAATTATAGGGTTTAAGAGGTAAAGAAGTTTAATAGAAAAATATTTAGTAATGTGGGGAAAAATTGGAAAAGCCTTACAGTTGGTATATGTTACCCAAAGATAACCAAAATTATATTGCATTGAGTTCCAAGAAATTATCTCTGGGCCAAAGACTCTGAAAAGAAAGATGTCTTAACAGAGATTAGAGGTATATCCTTTGAATTTTTTAGTCCTATAACTTCTATGAATCCTAGTAAGGTAGTATCAAGACCAACAGAAGTAGCTGTACAGGGAGCTCTTTAATGATATATAGTTTTTAAAAGATAGGCTCAAAAATGTAAAGACAGTCATATCACCAATGAAGAATAGAAAATGATAGCCTAGGTCTGAAAAATGAGTGTCAGGAAGCCTAAAAGTTACAAAGCCAACTGTCCACCAATCCTAAAATCAATGAATCAGTCTGCATTTATTATGTATCTACTTTGTGACAATCATGGTGTTAGGTTATTATTATTAAAATATATTAAGAACATTTTAAAATGGATGAGAAATGCAGGAAGGAAGATGGGGGAGCAGGAAGGAAGTAAAGAGGAAGGGAAGGAAGGAAAGAAGAAAGGAAGAAAGGAAGGAAAGAAGGAAGGAGGAAAGGAAGGAAGGAAGGAAGGAAGGAAGGAAGGAAGGAAGGAAGGAAG
>NW_027187351.1:13638653-13652872 GCF_028583685.1 Petaurus breviceps papuanus | reverse complement strand
AAGGAAGGAAGGAAGGAAGGAAGGAAGGAAGGAAGGAAGGAAGGAAGAAAAGAGGGAGGGATGGAGGTAGGAAAGAAAGAAAGGAGGAAGGGAAAAAGGAAGGGTATGTGATTCATATCATATTTAAGCAGTGCTTTAAAAGGCTATTATACATTTAGTTGTTGAAGAAGATAGAATACAATTTAGATATAAAAATATTGTGAGTGAATACGTAGAGATAAAGCAAGATAAAATTCTTTCTAGGACAGTGTCCTATTGTGGCTAGTTTGTAACCTGAAATGAGGGTAGCAAGGTGAGATAAGAATGGGAAGGCAATGTTCTTATTCTGAAGGGTTTTGATTGGCATTTACATTGAATTTTACTACAATTGACAATAGGGAGATGCTGAATATTCTTGAACAAGACAATGGCAGGAAGCATAAGGAAGATAATCATGATGGCTCTATCAAGTGTACACTGGAAAGGGGAATGGAAATCATAGAGGTGGTGAGAGCCATTAAGAAGCTATCATTACCAAGTAATATTACTACTAGGTCTGAAGCCCAAAAAGATTTTTAAAAAGAAGAAACACATCTATGTGTAGAAATCATTTAGAGAAACTCCTGTACTTGCAAAGAAGTGGGAACTACAGAAGTGGCCATCAATTGGGGAATATGAATATAATGGTATATTAATGTAATAGGATAATATTGTACCATAATCACAGACAGTTACAGGAAAATCTAAGGGATATTATAATGAACTGATACAGAGTGAAATGAACAGAACAAGGAAAACAATTTTAACATGAACATCAACGTGCTAAACAATGACAACAAAAAACATTTGAAGCTATAAAAGTATTCATCAAAGCAATGACTAATCATGATAGCTGAGGAATCAATGAGAAAACATTTTGTCTATCCCCTGACAGATAGGTGATGGACTCAGGATAACAGAAAGAAATATACAGTTTTGAATGTGGCCACATGCATTCATTGTTCTCCTTTAAAACACAAGTGTGTGTTGTAATTATTACCCCAAAACATAGCTGAGCTCTAAAGTGATGAGAACTCACTATTCTCAGTGTCTTCCAACAGCAGCAACTAAAGTCCTACCAACCTCTCCCTTAGTTTTCAGTACAGCCAATGTAGAAAGGTTTATAACAGTACAGTATACAGTTACAATGCACTCACACTGCCATCAGACACAGTTGAAGGTAAGTCAGGTTAAAAATGTTTTAGTTTTAAGAATTTCATATTATCATGGTACTGTAGATTTTATGTTATGAAACATGAATATTTCCTCAAATCAGAATTTTATTTTGTTTTGTTTTAATTGATGTGTTAGGACAAAAGATCACAGAATTCCAGGTAATTATGAGCAAGAAAATGTTTTGCATGTTACCAATTTTATATCGTGTATTGTGTTTTGGGGTTATTTAATGGTTAATGGTTCAGGAAAGGTGAATCTTAGCAAAATTTTCAGTACTCTCTAGTTAAAGATTATAGATTACAGTGTTTGTGGGGATGTAGTCTCCAATTTCTCATTGGTTCAATTCATTACATTCATAGTTTTGTTTTTGCTTTTGCACCATTTTTATTAATGTTGTCCCTCATACAGATTGAGAATTTATTATTTTTTAATATTTTTCCCTTTGAATGATAGTGGAAGAAGTAAGGAGAGAAAAAATATACACATAGGTATATTTATTTCTAAATATATGTGCTCATGTACATTTATATATATTTGCATTTTATATAAACAATGTATGCATATAATTGTGTATATATCATACACATAAACATATATACACATATGTATACACACATTTGTATGATGTGTATACATATATGGAGAGAGAGAGGGAAAAGAAAGAATGGTTATAAGAATTGTTAAAGAGATGAGATCAACAAGACTTAACTATTGGCGATAGGAAAGAATCACAATCACTACCAAAGTTTAAAATTTTAAGACTGGATGAATTGTAGTATCTAAATATTTTTTTTTAAGCCTTGATATTACACATACATAGAACATTCTGGTTCCATTTCTAGAAACTACTAAAGAAACTAAATTTCAATATTACAATAAATCTCCCAAAGCTGAAGGCATGCATCTGCAAATTCATATTTTGCTTCTGATGAGAAAACTAGGTAATTTATCATTAGAACAGCTACTTTATATGAAGACTGGGACAAAGCCAAAGTTTCATCTATCTTTTAATAGGGAACTAATGGAATCTCAGAAATTATTTTGGATTGTCTGCTAATCTAAGTCCCCAGCTGAGAAAAATATTACTCAGAAAATCACTAAAGATTACTTTTAAAATACCTGAAGAAAACAGAAAATGAAAAGTAAGGTCAATTACCAAAGAAGAAAATGAACAATTTTGAATTACATAAACTTTCACATGAGTTTGGACTTACAAGAAAATTGCTATGAAAATTCATATCCTTTCATCTTCTATAGGAAAATTGATTTACATACTATAGAAAAGATAAAAGAGTAACTTTTTAAAGCAAACTTCTGAATATTCACAGTATTGTTTTGTTTTGCTTTCTTTTAAACAACACATTCATTTTACCTTGTTTTTTATATCAACATCTCAGTTTCTTTGGAATGATATTAAAATTGTGACACAACAATTAAGGTAAAATAGGACTATCAATAACACCTTTGTAATATGATCAAAAGCAATTAAGTTCCTGATGGATTGTTAAGAAAAAACACTTTTTTATTATTTGAGCACTAAACAAAATATGTTATTGTTACTTTGTAAGCATGGTCCAGTGCAAAGTGTGCTATATTTAGCATCAGTAGACTTGTATTTGAATTTTTGAGTGCCATTTAATATTAGTGTGATGGTGGACAAGTTGTCGAATATTTTGAGACATTTTTTCTCATATGTAAGTGAAGAATTTGGACTAGATAACCTCTAAGTACTCTTCTACCTCTGAATCTTTCTTCCCAGATTATATTTTATATTCCCAACTATTTCCTATTGCATACTTTGCCTTTAACCCAAATAAGATGGTCTTATACAATTTCCTAACACTGCACTGTAGTCTTTGTGCCTTTGTTCTTGTCCTCATGCCTTCCTCAGCCAACCAGCATAACTCAAAATCCTCTGGAGTCTTTTCTGGTTTCTTCCTTTCTTTCTCTCTTTCTCCTGAAGGCTTATACATTAATTCATACTGCCCTCATAGTCAAAGAAAATACTGTATACAGTAACAACAATATTGTTTTAAGAATGACTTTGAGCAAATAAGTTATTTTGTCTATCGTAAATACCCAAATTAGCTATAAAGGACTTATGAAGAAAGATGCTATCTGCATCCAGGGAAAGTACTTAAATAGAAGTATGTTTAATTTAAAATATATAATAGCTTCATGTATGTAATAAATGCATATGTTTTTACATTTGTGTGTGGGTGTGTATCTACATATGTACATCTACATTATATGTAATATGCATATGTATATACACACATATACACATACATATTTGTGTCTAATGGTAGCTATCTCTAGGGAGAGGGGAAGAAAAAGAAGAAGAAAAATCACATGAAAATTTTTTGTATATTTGGAAAGACTAGTAAGTAGTACATAGTAGATTTAGAGTTTCATGTACAAATATCTTTTTTTAATTGTACTATATCATGGAAATACTTGTTTTATCCCAAAACTTAAAAATAAAATAAATAGTGAGTGATGGAGGAAATTGCCTCCTTTTAGAGAAGTATTGGCTTATCTTGCTTTCCCCTTCCCCGTTGACAAGAAGATGGCCTTATGGACTACAAAAAGTTGGAAGATTTGAACTTCACTGTAGTATCTTAGTAACATCAGTGGTCGCATCAGCATTTGTATCAAGAGCTGAGAGAAACTAGGAAAAACTAGAAAGACCAAGAAGAGGTAGTTTCAATACTTTAAAAAGACACAGATGCTTTGAGTACAGTCAAAACTAACACGTAAGGAAAACTTCCTGAGGACCCTGTAAGGAGAGTAAAAAACTTCTAGTAACTAATGATTTTGAATTACTTTATGAGGATGTCTGCTCTCTAAGTTTAAGCCTACTCTACACAAGGACCTTTTTGTTTGGAGTTTTACTTTACTGCTTTGGGAGGAATGTTTTTTATCAACTATTACTACTATAGCACTTTAATAAATAACTGTTTCTTGAAGCTTTTTAATTCTGGATATCAAATTGATAAACAATGGGCAACACAGAAGAGAGAGTTCATGAGTAATAGTATTGGAGAAACTACAAGCACTTAGGATTACCCCTGGAACTCTGCGGAGAGAAGTAGCTAGCTGATCCAAGCTGCCTATGGAAGTAGAAGTTAAGAGAGTAAGCCAGGAGAGGATGCTATACAATATTATAGGGTAATTGAGTTAACTAGCTGTAGTAGTGGATAGAGTGTTGACCTTAGATTCAAATAAACCTTGTGTTCAAATCCTGCCTCAAACTAACGGTATATTTCTTGGCAAATCACTTAACCTCTATTTATTTTGGTTTCCTCACTCATAATTTGGTGATAATAATAGCACCTACCTCTAAAAGTTTTTGTGAGATCACATTGGATCATATTTGTAAAGCATTTTGTAAACCTTCAAATGCTAGAGTAATGCTAATTGTTGTTTGGCAGGAACATTGTTTTATTCCTCTTAAAATCAACCTCCCTGTGACTGCACTCATATTTCCTTGACACACCATATCAAAAGCTTACTTATCTAGCCCTCATTTACCTTAGATATCATATTTCCCTTTATTTGAAGGCAGGGATGAATTCATTTTTTATTTATATCTTCAAATATAATAGGCATTTAATTAACATTTGTCCATTCATTGATTTATTTATTTTTGTATCTCTCCTGATTACTAAAAATCATCCTTTGCAAATAATTTTGTTGTTCAGCCATTTTTCAGTCAGGTCTGATTATTTGTGACCCCACATAGGGTTTTCTTGTCAAAGACACTGGTTTTCTATTTCCTTCTCCAGCCCATTATACAGATGAAAAAACTGAGTCAAACAAAGCTGAATGGCTTTTCCAGGTTCCCACAACTAATAACTATTTGTAGCTGGATTTGAATTCAGGAAGATGAGCTTTCTTCATTTCAGGACAAGAGCTCTATCTACTGTGCTATCTGGCTGCCCTTTGCAAATAATAAGAATTTAATAAATATTTGTTGAAAGTATAAAGGAAGCCATACTAGATATATTCATCCACAGAGTTGTACAGTCCTATGTGCCACCATGGATGGATTTTACAGAACTCAATACATGTACAAGATTCCAGGCCACGGAGTGCAGATTTTTTTTTTTTTGCCTTTTGGAGGGCAATTGGGGTTAAGTAACTTGCCCAAGGTCACACAGCTAGTTGTGTGTGTGTGTGTGTGTGTGTGTGTGTGTGTGTGTGTGTGTGCCTGTGTGTTAAGTGTCTGAGGCGGGATCCAAACTCTGGTCCTCCTGACTCAGGGGCCAGTGCTTTACTCACTGCTCCACCTAGACGCCCCAGAGTGAAATATTTTAAAATATGATAATCACCATTATATCTGGGATTATAGATCAAGTTTCTACCAAGTACTTCAAATGTTTATGAGACCAGACTTCAAGGTATTTTTTTTATCTGATAGTCTAAAATGGCATTATTTAGCAGCTTGTGATCATTCTTCTGATTGCTTTTTTCCCCATAATTTTTGTCTTCCCCTAATTTGCCAAATTCTAAATTCCCAAAGAGTAAGGATTTTGTTGCTGGTGGGATAGAAGGATTGTTTTTGCAGTTGTATAAAGTGATACCTGCACTGCTACTTACTGTCTGAGAGGGTAGATTGACTAGGGACACTGGCAGGTTAAGTGACTGCCCTAAGATTAAATAGCCAATGTGTGTCACATGCAACTCAGGTCTTGCTCTGACGCCAGATCTACCTTCTGTAGATTAAGGGTCTGTTGATACAAATGCTGCTATATACATTCATGATAAACTCTGATTTCCAAAAAAGAAGGATGTTGGATGAGATAACCTCTGAAGTCCCTTCCAGTTCTAAATTCTATCTTGCTTTTATCCATTGTGACAAGGAGTTGTTTTCAATTTTCAATTTGTAATTTCTGTAATTGTTTAAAAAGAATCAGTCTCATTCAATTTGTTAGATTCAAGATGAAAAATGCATATTCAGTAAATATAGTTTAATGAAGTATTACATGGATTTACACTCTCAGTGTCTTAAGTTTCTCAAGCAGTGAGTTTCTCAAGCTGAAATACAGTACTCCAATTAAGTAGTTCATTAAATTTATTTCCTCCATTACAGAAAAATTATTTTTACAAAAAATTAGATTACAATTGTTTGTCTATTCTTTCAAGAGAGATAAGTGGTCCAATGAATTCTAGAATCACATAACCCTTGCAGATGAGTTTGGGGGCCTATAAAAAGAATTATGTCAAAGCATTTTGCATAGAGAATTGAAAAACAAGTATCTAACAGAGAAACTGCTAGATGACAATTGGCATCAGCCTTAAATTCCTTGAAAACAAAATGCTTTTTCCTTTAAGTTCCTAAAAGTGTGCTGTGTTCTTAAGTAGTATAAACACCCTCCATTTAAAAGCTGGCAGTAGCAAATAGTCTTGAGACAACAGTACATTACTCAAGGATGTTGTCCCTGAAAAGTTAGAAGTCATTTTTTTTTCAGCGAGACCAGATCATATATTTCTTCTGACAATGGCTATGCTAGCACATCAGGAGTGGCTGGAGCCAAGGATAGATATTACTCAGTGATCTCACAGGTAAGTAGAAAATATGTGGGCAGAAATGGCTCATAATCATCAGCAACTAATATTTATTGAATAATCACTGTGAGCTTGGCAACACTCTCTGAATTGTATGGACTGATTATTCAATTGCAAAGCCAAGTCCCCAGCCACATAGTGATTGTATCATAGAACAGATGCAAAGTTGTATCTGCCAATAATTCACTGTGATTTTAGGGGTACTGGTGATTCATGTTTATTGAGCACCAGCCACGTACAGGGTGCCAAAGAGAACTAAATGCTCTTACATGCCAGACAGAAAATCAATATCCTCTTTATTTTCCAGGATCATCAAAATTTGACAGACTCGGAAGTTCCTAAAATAAAAAGTGGGATAAAATAATTATATTTGTATGGAATCTTTTGCCAGATGGAAAACCTGAGGCCCAGAGAGATGAAGTGATGGGCCTAATTTCACACAGCTAGAGCATGGATTTGGATCCAGCCTTCTGCTCCCTATCCCAGTGCTCATAAATATATGTTGTTGCTGTTCAGTTGTTTCAGTCATGACTGACTCTACATGACCCTATTTGGGATTTTCTTGGCAAAGATACTAGTTCACTATTTCCTTCTCCACATTGTTTTGAAAATGAAGAAACTGAGGCAAGCATAGCTAAGAAACTTTGCCTGGGATCACACAACTAGTAAGTGTCAAAAGCTAGATTTGAACCTAAGTCTTCCTGACTGCAGGACTGGCACTCTATCCACTGTGCCACCTAGCTGTCCTAAAATACAAACATATTTACAATGGCAAGAAACCTCAGAGGTTAGATAGACAAAAGCATTTATGAAGGATCTACTATGTGTTAGGCACTGTGCTAAGCATGGGGCATACAGAAACAAGACTGACATAATCCCTACTTTAAAGGAGTTTACATTCTTATAGAGGAAGATAACACATAAATGAGAGGTGGAATGGAGAGTGGTAGAGTCATATTCAGGGGGCAAAGTAGCTAGCAGAGAGGTTGTGTAGCACAGAGAGGAAAGTGGACATCGAGTCTAATGTTCTGTCAATGAGGAAATTGAGGTCTAGACAACTGAAATGACTTCACAAGGCTCATAGAGGTAGTGACCATGTCAGGACTCAAACCTAGGCTCTTTGACTCCAAATCTTGTGCTCTTTTTACAATGCTATGCTTCTATAATAAGCAGACATTCTCATTAGGACTGTAGGTCTAACTTAGTTTGATAGTATAATCAGAGCATGACTATAGTGAAACTAACCACATGGTTCCTTGCCACTCATTATTAGACAACTTTAGAAGTCCTGGCTCCATTTTGGTAGTTATGAAATGAAACAACAGAGAGCCCTACCATGCAAGAGAACCTCTTTATAGGTACCCAAAACTCAGTTAAGAACTTCCATTTACAAACTTCTGTCAGTCAGGTATATAACTATGTTTCACATTATTGCTGTACATTGGCATATTGGTAATGATAGCTTAGATAGACTATATTAAACCAGTGAACTAGAACCTACCTCAAAGGTTGTTTTAGAACCATTACTATCTTCCAGGGTCATCCTCTACCACATCCACTCACACACACACACACACACACACACACTCCTCACATACACATACACTCAGGAGTATGACAATTTGTTTTGTTTTGCTTTTCCTTGAAAGGTATCAAAACTATCACCAGGACTTGATTGGCCCAGAAACCCAAGGCTCAAGCTGTGATAATTATCATAAACCTTTCTAATGTCCTCTGGCTATATTGATGTGACTTCCTGGACACATAAGGACATAAAAAGTCCATCCACATATAGTTGAGGACCTTCAGACCTTATGTGTCCCAATACTACGAGTCAACATGTATGTTCTATACAGTTGGCCAGATTCTTTACCATATAGAGACAAAAGGGGCCATGTCTACCAAAACTAATTGCAGCAGTATCCTTGTGGAATATCCTTTCTATGTTATAGCTAAGTAAACCTTCTTTTGTTAGCTGTTAATTGACCTAGGAGTGTATCATTTCATATCAACATTAAACCTAAATAGTGAAAGGACTGACCCAAGTCAGGCTTGCCCCTTATAGAAGTCATATAGTTTCTCCCTTTTCTTCTCATTTTTCAGATGAGAAAACTGAGGCTCAGAAGGGATCAGAGACATGCCTGAGGTTTTACAGAGTAAATGGTAAAACAAGTATTTGAATCTAGGTCTTCTAACTCCAACTCCAATATTCTTTCTACCAAGCAGGGATGTCTATGAGTATCAGTAGATTAACTTAAAATTACTTTAAAAGTAAGGGCAAATTGTGAATATAATACAAAGCCCCTGTCTTTCAATATACAGTTAATAAGTAAATAAGTAAACCATATTACCCTTCAAAATTAATATAATTACTATTTATTTCAATAAACATTTATTAAATTTGCTTGTTATGCATGAGGTCACATCCAGCATTTGTGAGTTAATATCTGATATGTAACATATTAATTGAACCCAAATTTTGTGATAAAAAAATCTAAAACAATATTATAGTACATCTTATGTCATCACTACAAACCTTACACATATAGACAGTATAACTTTGGGAAGCCAAATTTTCCTACACTTCTTTATTTTATGAATACTGTGCTATTATGTATTAATGAAGGTAATATCATAATAAAAAAAAGATTAAAAATAATTTGAATAGGGAAGATTTTCTTTAGTTCAATGAAATAATTTCTATGAATGGATAAATGAGAGTTGTTAAATTTTACAAACTGTTTGACTCCTACCTACTTCCATTTCAAGAGTTGTGCAACAAAATCAATACTTTACAACATTATGAATCCATTTATGTTCAGAATACTAACGTGAACAATTGTCATGAATACTGAAACATGGAGTTCAGAAAATTTTGTGGTTTGTTGAGACATTTCAGAAGAATGTTTAATAAATTAGGCTGACAGTGAGCTACATATATGACAGCTTCTTCAAGCTCTAAGTTTATGAGGAACAACTAAGGTCATTTCAATTTTCAAGTCTGAAGTCCCATTGTTAGAAAGACAAAGGCAGAAATGCAGCAATTTTGAAGAGTGACTTAAAACTGAAATAATGGAAAAATGACACAGAGAAGCTAACCTCCCACTTAGGAGGGCCTGGCAGGCCCACAGGAATCGGCCAGCACAGTGCTGTGGGAGCCAAGCCCAGCCCCACACCAAGGCTAAATTTAGCCCCAGGGCAGACCTGACCAGCCCCCCACCAGAGGGTCTCCAGATCAGCAGCAGCTGTGACCGTTTCCAGATTTATCAACACATAGATGTGAAGGACAAAGTGAGAGGTAAGTGCAGTCTGGACTTTGGGACCCAGTAAGAGGGAGTGTGTGGTTTTGCCCCCGGGGCAAGAAACCACTGAGACACCTGGCACAGCCAGCCAGGGACATGTGGCAGCTTCATCTCCTGGGCTGCAGAGTGCAGGGAGACCAAGCACCAGTCTGAGGGGTAATCATTCTTGCTTTCATCTTCTTGGATCTGTATTGCAGTCTAGGATGGAGATCTTGGGGTGTGTGTCCAGCTTGTCAGAGTCTGTGGAGACCTCAGAGAGTGCACCTAGCTAATACCTCTGGCAGCTGAGAAAACCACAGCATTGGGGACAAAAGCTCCCCTGTCTGGTGGCAGAGTCCTACTGTGGAAAAAGGCCAGGGGTCAAGTGACTGAGGGACTACATGACCAGGCAAAGGAAACAAAGCAGACAGAAGATTCCAACATTACACTCCTATTTTGGGGACAAAAAGGAGCAAAACATGGAACAGGAGGAAGAGGGTGAAGTCAGAACTCCTGCACCAATCTTGAAAGGAAAATACAAGCTGGTTACAGGCCATAGAGGACCTTAAGAAGCAGATAAGAGAAGTGAAGAAAAAATTGGGAAGAGAAATGAGAATTATGCAAGAAAATTAAAAAATGGGAGTCAACAGCCTGACTGAGGAAAATGGCACCTTAAAAAACAGACTAACTCAAATGGCAAAAGAGGCTCAAAAAGGCAATGAGAAGAAGAATGCCTTAAAAGCTGAATTTGCCAAATGGAAAAAGAATCTCAAAAGCTCAATGAGGAGAATCATTGCTTCAGAATTAGATTGAGCAAATGGAAGTTAATGACTTCATGAGAAATCAAGATGCTGTTAAACAGATCCAAACAAATGAAAGAATAGAAGGCAATGTGAAATATCTCATGGGATAAACCACTGACCTTGAAAATAGATCCAGGAGAGATAATCTAAAAATTATTGGACTACCTGAAAGCCATGATCAAAGTAAGAACCGAGAAATCATCCTCCAGGAAGTTCTCATAAAAACTGCCTTG
The DNA here is from genome assembly GCF_028583685.1 of Petaurus breviceps papuanus. NCBI lineage: Eukaryota > Metazoa > Chordata > Mammalia > Diprotodontia > Petauridae > Petaurus > Petaurus breviceps. Next base: position 13,641,790 of record NW_027187351.1, on the reverse strand, counting down.
ATGTTTTAGAACCAGAGGGCAAAATAGAGCTTGAAATGATCCACTGATGACCTCCTGAAAAAGATCCCCCAATGAAAACTCCTAGGAATATTATAGCCAGGTTCTGGAATTCCCAGATTAAGGAGAGAATATTACAAAGCAGCCAGGAAGAAACAATTTGAATATTGTGGAAACACAATCAGGATAACCCAGGATCTGGCAGCTTCTACACTGAGGGATTGAAGGGTTTGGAATATGATATTCCGGACATCAAAGGAGCTGGGACTAAAACCAAGAGTCACCTACCCAGCAAAACTGAGTATCATGTTTCAGGGGAAAATATGGTAATTCAGTGGAGTAGAGGACTTTCAAGCACTCTTGCTGAAAAAAACAGAGTTGAATAGAAAATGTGACATTCTGATACAAGATGCAAGAGAAGCATGAGAAGGTAAACAGGGAAAAGAAATCATAAGGAACTTATTCAAGTTCAGCTATTAACATTCCTACATGGAAAAACAATAATTTTAGCTAACGAAACTTTTCTCAGTAGTTGAACGGAATAGAAATATATATATATATATGTCTATATAGGAGTGCATATGGGCACATGAATACATATGTGAATGTGTGTATACATGTTTACAGGTATACATAGATAGAGGACCAATTTAATAGGAAGGGATGATACTTAAAAGGTGAAATTAAGAGGTGAGAGAGGAATATAATGAGAGGAGATAGGAAGAGAAAGAATGGGGTAAACTATCTCATATAGTAGAGGCAAGGGAAAATGGTTACAATGGAAGGGAAGGATAGGAATGCAAAAGGGAATGGGTCAACGTTAGTCCCATTGAATTTGGCTTGAGGAGAGAGGGGGGAGGGAAGGGAATGAAAGGAAGGATGATGGAAGGGAGGGCGGGCTGGGGAGAAGGGAAGTTGGAAGCACCCACTTTTGAAAAAGGACAGGATCAAAGTAGAGAATCAAACAAGCAGGAGGTGGTATAGGAGGGAGGGAAATATAGTTAGTCTTTTACAATATATCTCCTATGTTATTTTGCATTAGCCACACATTTACATCCTATACTGAACTGCTTATCCTCCCAGTAAGGGTGGGTGACAAGGGAGGAAGGGAATGAATCTGGAATTCAAAGTTTTAAAATCAAATACTCAAATATATATACTATTATTAATATTATTTTACATGTAATTGGGAAATAAGATAAACAGGCACTGGGGCATAGAGATCGACTGGAAAAGTCAAAAGAGGTATGGGAGAAAATATGGTAGAGAGTGTATTGGAGGAGGGGATATCCTGTGGGACTGCTATTTTGGGGTGGTGGGTAGGGGAAAAATGGGGAGAAAATTTGTAACTCAAAATCTGGCAGAAATGAATGATGTAAATCAGAAGTTAATAAAGCATTTGAAAAATGAAAAAAAAATTGAAATAATGGGAGACTTTTGTTGAATATCCCTTCCACAAAAGTAAATCCCTTTGCTATCCTAATTAACTTACACATTCTTCTCTGGGCCAAAAACAAATAAACAAAAATGTAATACTACTGACCCAGCTTCAAATCTTCTGCTCTAGCCCTCTCCTACTGACACAGAGAAGATCACAGTCTTCTTGACTAATAAGCAAAGCATTAAATCAGTCACATTTGCAGAAATATCTGACAGAACCCCCACAATATTTCTTGAATCCATCCACTTCTGTTTACTCAAGGAGATACCACCTTAGTTCAGAATATTATTATCTCTCATCTGGACTATTTTAATAACCTCCTAAACAGACTACTTGCCCCAATTTTCCCCTGCTCCAAAGTATGTTCTACATAACTGCTGAAGTGATATTTCTAAAACTCAGGCCTGACTATCACTCCACTGCTCAATATATTCCAATCCTTTCATTAACTATATGGTCTAAATTGTTATACTTGCTATTTATGATGTTACATTTTAAGCCCCTCAGAATATATAATTTCCTTAAAAGGTCAACTCAAGTTGACCTCCTATATAAGTTCCTTTTCTGGTCCTCTAGCTACATCTGATCTCTCACCCAGAATTATTATATATTCATTTTGCATATACTTTTATTTCCATATGTTAGTACATATTTTTTTCCACTTTTAGAATGTTAGATCTCTAAGAGAAGGAATTATTGGGTTGTTGTTGATGCACCCCAAGAGCTAGAAGAGTAGGCACATAATAAATGCATATTTGTTAACTAATTGAACAGGAGCATCTCCTTTCTGTCTCACTTTTTCAGTCAGCAAAACAACAAACATTTATTAAGCACTTATTTTGAGCCAGGCATAATGCTAAGGCTGAGGGACAAATGTACAGAGGAAAAAAGTAATCCATGCCCTAAGGGAGTTTATATTCTAATGAGAAAATCAGCCCATATAAATAAGAACATATCAAATAAAGGGTAGGAAGAAAGTAGTCTTAAAGAGGATGGCTCTAGAAACTGGAGGAGAAAGGATGACCTGGAATGGACTAGGAAAGCCTTCTGCATGTGTTTCTATCTTCCCCTTCACCACTGCAATTTTTTATGATCAGGTTCTTTTGTTTTCCTTTTGTAGAGAATTTTTTGCTTTGGATTTTATGCTAATGTTGAGTCTGATCATTTTGGGTGTTGGGGGTTATCTGGTCTAATTTTTTATCTTTTATGTCCTTCTGTTGTTTTTGCACCTCAGACTAGAGTTAGGACCGCTATGTGTGTGCTGAGGAGGGGACAGTTGGAATGAGAGGAAGAATCATGAGAGAAAATAGCTAATAGTAGGGAGGTGGTTTTGTCCTATAAAATCTAGGAATACAATGTCATAGGGATAGGGAGAATTGGTTGGAAGGAGTAGTATACAAATCACTAGGGAATAATAAGCGTTGAGGTCTGCTGAAGAAGGCAGGTAAATTAAATTATAAAGCTCTATAATTTGTGTTGATAGACATCTCAATTGTCTTACCTACTCTGTTGCTATGATTTTAGCCAAGACTCAGATTATGACCCTAACCCCATTTTACTTTGGGATTGGTCTGAAAACCTAATGAGGTTATTGGAAGCAGTTTAACAGTAGGACAGATATATTATTTGTTTGCTTGGATGGGGGGGAGTGAGTGTGTGTGTGTGTGTGTGTGTGTGTGTGTGTGTGTGTGTGTGTGTG
>NW_027187351.1:13432313-13638643 GCF_028583685.1 Petaurus breviceps papuanus | reverse complement strand
GTGTGTGTGTGTGTGTGTGTGTGTGTGTGTGTGTGTGTGTGTGTGTGTATGCTTATATGCAGATACCCTTTTGGAGCTTTTTTTGAAAACAGAAATGCACCAGGGACAAGCAACATGTTCATTCACAGGGAACTGCAATTAGTACACAAGCCCTTGATGGAAGTAAGAAGTGATTATATTTCAAAACAGAGTGTAAATGAAAATCTGATTCATGAATTTGCTAATTGTTTTTCTAAGCCTTGGGCACTATCCTAAACTTAATTGTTATACATACAGAAAGGGCATTGATGAGCACAAATGGATGTTTCTAAGAATGATAAAATTCAAAACCTTGGAGTTAAAAGTGATTTCAGAGGTATGGCAGGGCAGACCCTATCAAATGTAGGAATGTTCCCTTTTTTATGTATCTCTGAACAAATATAAACACTGCAGAAACTGCTTTGAAAACCTGAAAATTCTGACTTTTTTTTCCATTGTTCTTCCCACATTTTCTTTTTTCACACCCTAAAGCATGATGTATTGAAAAGAGCACTAAACTTGGGCTCAGAAGACTAAACTTTGAATCCAAACTTTGACTCTTGTTTATTCTGTGCTTAAGGGAGGTGCTTCCTTTCTCTAGGAAATAGTTTCCTTCTCTTTTTAAATGAATACATTGGACTAGATAATCTCTAAGATCCCTTTGAGCCCTAAAATTTTATAGTTTCCTGAGTCAGAATCCTGCTTTTTCACTTGTCAATTTAATTCTGAGATGTAGTTCCTTCCTCTGTAAAATGTGGATAATAGTAACTGTACCACACCCATCTCAGAGGACTAAGTGATAATCCTGAAAGCACTGCTATATAATTAACTTTACACTTATCTCTGTGAGGGAGATACTTTGATTCATTGTGATCTCCTTTTAGTAGATAAGAAAACATAATATCTGAGAAACTGATTGCATATGTTAACAGAATTAGAACATGTCTAGGAGGCTTTAACTTCATTTTCTCTGATTCTAAGTTGTCTTTCTTGAATGATCAACTCACACCACATGACCTGAGGAAATTGGATTTAAATTTTTAAGCAGTTACTTTAGTTATGCCATTGTTTCAAGTATTCAGGAGAATTTATTAAGCAGAAAACCCAAATGGATTTGTGTATATGTGTTTGCTCAGACAATATAACTTGCAAGTCATAATGACCTGTACTCTGAAAGCAAATGTGTTCCACTCCCTTTAAATATGGAGAGCAGCAGTCATCAATTAATAGGAAACAAATGTTAAATTACTGCAAAGAGTTTCTTAATTACCTCTTATCAGATTAGAACAATCATTATTCCATTATTAGGATTTTTGTGTTTTATAGAATTATTTTAATGCGTGGTATGGCTTCTTAATCATAGAAACGGTTGCATATTTGCCTTTGTATACCCTGAACAGAACACAGTGCCTCACTCAGAGTAGGTTATTAATAAATTCTTGTTCTTTAATTGTAGATAGTGGCCACCCCTCTTGGTAACAATGGAAACTAAGGAGTTGATGATAATAAAGGTAATGATAATGGTGATAATAATAGTAGCTAGTATTTATATAGTTTTAAGGTTCGTAAAATACTGTAATAATATTATCTCATCTGATCCTTACCACATTCCTGGAAAGTAGATATTATTACTATTATTCTCATTTTGAATATGAAAAATAAGGCAGAGTTTAAATGCTTTGCTAAAGGTCCTATAGTTAGGAAGTATTCAAGGTAGGATTTGAACTTGGGTGTTCCTAATTCCAAGTTCAGAGTTCTACCAGTTTTCCATCTCAAAGTTGTCCAGATGTTTTTTGGGGGGGAATTGGGGTGGGGTGAGGGTGGGAAGGGAGGACACCATAAGGAAGTGATTTTTTTATTTTTATAGTATAAAAATTATAAATAGTTAGTAAAAATTATCACTAGTAATATTCTGATACTATCAACAATATTGCAAAATATAGGTTCAGTAGAGAAATGAAAGATCTATTATAATTTCCTAAATTATATAGCAATCCCTCTACACCATCTGAAATGGTCATTCAGTCTTTTACTCAAAATTTCCACCAATGGAGAACTCACAGTATTCTTTTTAAATGATGTGAGTACATTCATTTTATAACTTAAACAAAATCCACCTTTCTAAAACTTCTACTCATTTGGTCCTACTTCTTAATTATTGTGTTTTATAGCATGAACTTAATTCATGTTCCATATGAACAGACTTTCAGTGTTGAAAGTCTACTATTTTGGCCAATTAATTCCTCAGTTCTCTAAAAGAAACATCTGCAGTACCTGTAGTTTGTTTTTTTAATGTTCATGGGGTCATGAATTTGGAGATGAAAGGGAACACCAAGGTCATCAATCTCCATGTTTTACCTATGAGGAAATAGAGTTCAGAAAAGTTAAGTGATTGGCTCAGGTCACACAGCTCCTAAGTATGAGAGGCAGTATTTGAACTCAGGCACTGTCCACTCCAATCCATCTTCTATTCAATGCCCATCTTTATCTTATCTGTAATTGTCTATCCATTTTGCTCACACCTTAAACTCTTTTCCAAGTCATCTTTAAGCCAATGACTCTGTCCCTTGACTGTAATTTGTACAAGATCTTCCAAATCCTAACATTGTTTTTACTGCCCACCCCCATTCCTAGAATCCTCTTCCTCCTCACCACTGACTGCTGTATTTCTTAACTTCCTCAGCTTCCTGAAACCTTAGCTAAAATTTTACCTTATTAAAAAAAGTCTTTCCTTGTCCTCCTGAATGCTCCTGAATGATAATTATTCATTTCTCAGATTTTCTGCAATTTATTCTGAATATTTGAAAATAGTTGTTTGACAGTTGTCTTCTAATTATATCATGATCTTCTTGAGGGTACATACACACACACTTATGTATACATATATGTATGTGTATGTTTGGATGTTTATATAAAGGTATGTATATGTGTATGCATGTGCATATATACATGCATGTATGTGCACACATGCATGTATGTATGCATACCTATACACACGCATACACTAACATTCCTTGTACCCCTAGCACTTATCATAGTACCTGGCACATGGTAGGTGCTTAATAAATGCTGGTTGATTTTACACCAAATATAATACTCTTTCCAGTACTCCTTACTGCCTCTCCAGCTTTATAATCCTGTATACTGTTTGTCAATATCATTCCTAATGTATGGTGCCCAGAAGTGAATTGTGATTTGATAAAGGCAGAGTAAAATAATTGTGCATACTTTGTACTATTCACTGTATAGTATTAATGAAGCAAAAGACTGTATTGACATTTGAAGGGGCACTTTCACACATTGAGCTTGATTCTAACTGAAAATCACTTTTATTTCTTTTTTTTTCAGATAAACAGGTGTTCCCCTATCCTGATTTTAAACAGGATTTACCTGCATGCATATATATGCACACACATATACACACATCCATAAATGTATTGTGTGTATTTACATGTATATGTATACATATATATTTTGAAATTACAATGAAATTTTACACTTTTACTGGTTATGTTTCATCTTAATAGATTTCATCAGTTGTTTAAGCCTGTGAACAACTCTTGCGACCCATTAGCATTTGAAAAAACTCTCAGTTTTATGTCATCCACATATTTGATGAACATGTTATCTAGGTAATAAAATTCAGTGATATAAATGCATAACAGATAAGGGGTGAGCAAAGAACTCTATGGCATCCTTGGAATAATGTCCTTCCAGTATAACATTGGCCCATTAATCAACACTTTTTGGATATCATCGGTAAATGAAATATACACTTAATTGTGCTACATAAAGCTATCATGAAAGAATTTGTGACGTATCTTGCTGAGATCCAGATAATAATAATCATATTTCCCTGTCATTCCCTATGCCTAAAATGTAATTCCTCTCACTTCTTCCTCTTAGACCTCCTATTATCTCTCAAATATCTCCTCCTATGAAAGGATTTTTATGTATTCTTTCAGTTACTATTGTTTCATCTCCAAAATTGCTTCGCACATATTTTGAATGTATTCATACTTATACATGTTCTCTTCCCTGATAAAATTTACAAGCTCCCTGAGATCACGGACTGTTTTACTTTTGCCTTTATAACCACAGTGCTTGATGTATAGTTGGGTTTAATAATTGCTTGTTGAATGATTGGTTATTGAAATGGTAATCTTATTAAAATGTTAATGGAGGTACATTTAAATTATAGGTTTTGGATCTGGAAAGGATCTTTAGAGTCATATGATACTTCCTTACCTTTTTAAAAATGAGGAAATTGACATACCATAGGTTAAGTAACCCAATATTAAATAACATAATGATTTGAATTTTCCTCTCATTCAAAGTCTGGTGCTCATTCCACTCCACCACAAAATGAACTCTTGAAATCACCTAATGATCAATTTTTTCCCTTTGTAAGTGCTCAAAAACCTTCTATATAAATAATGTTAGTAATAGAGTATAGAACACATTTATAGAAAAAAATCCTGTTTCACCTATTTAAAAAAAATATGACAAATGCATATAGAAGCTGATATTATTCTCTGCTTTGTGAAGCAATCAGAGTAATCAAAGATAGAGAGAAATGTATTTTACACATGGTGGACAGACAGTAATGGATCATTATAAGACAGGTACTACTTAGCTCATGATTTATTGCAACTGTTTTCAGACATGCTGTACTAATTTTTTCCAGGAAGATTTTTGCCAAGTTGATTACTGTAGCAGCAAATGCCCTAGCATACCCAGGATGGCTGCTAGCACAGGTTCTTTAACCTGCTTTTGTAAAGGAAATCAACTCAAAAGAGATTAACAATCTTACCTTAATCAAACATATATCATTTACCTAGTTCAAGGGGGAAAGTCAGCACCCTGAACTTCAGAGGAATTATAAGCAAAAATTACAAGCAGACAAAAAATAGATAAAATAACACAATTCAACAGACTAACAGAGAGGTCTTCTAGCTGTCTGATCATCAGATACTTAAATAGTTAGTTATCAGAGAGAAAAGCACCAACACCTGGGTTTTCAAAGCCAGGGGTCTCAATGGCTGCCCAGAGTCTTATCTGGCCAAATAACACAACTCTTCCCATAAGTGAGCCCCAAAGCAAAACCTCACATCAGGGTATATATGCATATATATTTCTATATCTATATACATATAGATGTGTGTGTATAGCTTTCTCCAGGTTCAGAAGATATCACAAATTTCATGACACACTGCCTAAATATAAAGTAATAAATGGCGTGCCTTCCTGAAAAACAAGTCACCCCTAAGCAAGCTTCCCTTGTGGTGCTCCAAGTGAGCCCTTTAAAGGGCAGGGAAGATCTTCAAATTTCCTTACGATTACAATTACTTTAGTTTTCAATGCAAGGAATGTGATTTCCTTATGGAAAAGGTAAAACATTAAGGTAAAGTTTCAGAGATGTAGATGACTTTAAAATACAGACCACTTCCCTGCAAGCAAATATTCCAACAATAACACATGATAACATTCCCTTTTAGTAGCAAAAGTGTTTTATATATATATATAATCTCCAAAGCATGTCATTTGGCATTTTGCATCAAAGTACTTTAGAACCTTTTAACACTACAGAAATAGAAATTAGAATAGAGTAAATGTTTTCTTTCGCTTCCTTTTGTAGAATATTAAAATCTTTTATGCAGACTCAAAATAATTGTTGCTTTTAACTCAGATTCATTCAATTTAGGAAAAATATTTCTAAAACCTTGTCATGAATTCTCTGGTCTAAGTTATAGAATATTATTTATTGTGTCTTAATCCTTACTACTCTGAGATTAGGAAAATCCAATTATCCCTTTATCCCCCTTTTAAAAAATAATCACAAAGGAATTTTTGGAGAGATGGGACGGCTTATTATTCTTTTGGAAATCTGATTAGTTAAATGACAAAGTAAATTTTAAGAGACTAAAATTGTAAATGTATATTTTCTCTTGTCAAAAGGGTATTTTTTCAAAGTAAAGATAATACCGTCAGGAAAATAGTATAGTTAACTAGAAGAGATGCTGGTATTGCTTGTTGAGAAAAAGAAAAGCACTTTAACATCAATCACTGATTTCATTTGTACATTTACATATAAATTTTAAGCCATAATCATCAGGAATATTGAGAATTTTTACTTCCCCATTCACTTAAAAATCATGTTTGGAATAGTGTGTATTCTCCAAGTTTTATATGTTTGAAATATATTTTTAAAATATTTAAGGTGTTCAGGTTAAGTAGACAAAAATAGTTCCTGCCCTGAAAGAGTTTATATTCTATGGGTGTGAGGAGTTGGTTATGGAATAAAAATAAATATAGTACAAGGGAAAGTAAGGGGCAAAAGAACATTAACAGGTAGAATGTATGGAGGAAGATAACTCAGAAAATACAGAAGGTCTCATAATGTAACTCAGGCAAAAGAAATGGTTTGTGTGATTCAAAGGCAGAAAGAGAAGGACTATGGAATCAAGGAGAGGGCTAGTTGTCTATTCTGCCTCAAAAGTAGTGTTCATTAAAGTGAATAGTATAAGAAATTGTAGCTATAGTGAAAAAAATGTGAACATAACCTATAAGGAGTATGTATTTTATCCAATAGATTGAGCAAAAGATCCTGGAGAATGGTTGGTAAGGCAATTTCATATTAACTTGCATGTTCCACCACCTGGGAACACAATGCACATTATTAAATTGGCGATTTTATGCTTCCTTTTACCAGCCTAAGATTTTCTCTTCCAAATAAATGCATCAATTAATATTTTCTAATAACATTTTCTTCATTAATTATTGGCCTCTTGACAAATGAGGTACTTAGTAGCAGGCATGTACTTTGACCTCTGAGAAATACAGTAAATCATTAGGCTTAACAGGTACCTACTTTATTCACAGAACTGGGAAAATAGGGAAAAAAGAGGAGTAGAGGTAGAATCAATCTAGAGAAATTATTTGGTATCCCTTCTTATTTTAAGATTTACATCAGAGAACATAGGAAGGGAGAGGTAGATAAGAACATCACATCTCTCCAGGGAATCACAATTTACCTAGAAGATGAAGCCACATTGGATTGCATTTCAAAGAACATACCATAAATAGATAGATGGATAGATAGATAGATACATACATACATACATGCATACATGCATACATACATAGATGATAGATAGATACATAGAGATATATGTGGATATATCATATATTCACATATACATTCATATATACATATATATACACATACACACATATACTCAGAAATACATATATGAATGTATGTATATGTGTGTGAATATGTAAATGTGTGTATATGTATGTGTGCATATATGTATATACACATAAAATTTCATGTTCTGATGGCATAAAATGTAAGTAGGTATTGTCACTGAGGGAAGTAGTCTTATGGAGGCTTGAAATAAAGAGATAAAGTAAAAGATTAAATATCTAGTCATTGTATTCAAATGTTGGCTCAGTAATTATAATCATTTGGATCTGTATACAAGCTTGGAGAGAGAAACTAGTTGGGTTTTGGTCCCTTTAAAATTGGTAATTGTACTTGCATCTGCCATCACACAATATAAGCATGTATTTTGGCTTGATGTCTGTAGATGAGAAGAAAAATACACAGAGATAGAGAGATTAAACTTCTAATCTGAGGCAAACATCTGTGGATTTTGATGTTTTCAAATGCAACCTACAAGAGATTTATATCCTGAGAAATTTAAGTAAAAGGAACTTCTTTAGCTAGGCAACATTTCATTTGATGACAATGATGAAAGTGAGATGCTTCTGAGAATGAATTAGTTAATTTTCTTTTTTTAATACCAAAGCCTAGAATTGTAGTTGACAGGATATTATTTTGGTGAGGCTTTCATAAGGAAATCCACAGCCTTGACACTTTACATGTTAAATAATAAATCCATATTGTTGCAGACTATCATTAACTGTGAAGTTTCATTTTACTTCTCATATACTATTGGAAGATTTTGTCTAAATTGCTTATTTTACTCTATTGCATCTAACCTTGTATGCTATATGATTCTGTTGATAGCACACTGCCAAATAGATTTTAAACACCTTAAGTGAGGCATTTTTTTTCTTTATCTTTGTGTTTTTCAGGCCTACATCAATACTTTGCACATAACAGTTGCTTAATAGGTAGTGGTCAAATTAAGGTAAATATAGTTGGAGGAGTATAAATCATTACCTCTAGAAATGTCAATTTAGCATAGCAATATCCATATAACATCTATATGTATATGTATATATATGTATATATACTCACACCACACACACTACATATATACATATATGTGTGTGCGTGTTAAAACACACATATATAATTTCCTCAGATAATTCTATGAAGAAGAAACAGTTTGCTTCCATTTTTTCTGATGAAAGATGATAGTTCATTTCACATTTAATTATAAAAATAATGAAGCTCTTTCAAAGCACCAAGAATTTTTTTGGGGGGGGATGCAATAAGAATTTATTGAGTTCCTCAAATGTGCTAAGCACAGTGCTAAGCACTTAAAATATTATCTTTTTTTTAATGCTTTATTCACTTCTGATTTACATCATCCATTTCAGCCAGATTTTGAGTTACAAATTTTCTCCCCATTTCTCCCCCAACCAGTGCCCCAAAATAGCTGTCCCACAGGATATCCCCTCCTCCAATCTGCTCTCTCCCACATTTTCCCCCATACCCCTTTCCACTTTTCCAGTGGATCTCTATGCCTCAGTGCCTGCACATCCCATTTCCCAAATATATGTAAGATGGTATTAATAATAGTACATATATATATATACATATATATACACGCACACATATATACATATGTATGTATACATATGTATATATTTGATTTCAAAACTTTCAATTCCAGATTCATTCCCCTCCTTCCCCATCACCCACCCCTACTGGGAAGATATGCAGTTCAGTAAAGGTTGCACATGTGTGGTTAATGCAAAACAATAACATAGTAGATATATTATAAAAGACTGACTACACTTCCCTCCCTCCCATCCCACCTACCACCCGTTCTACTCTCCACATTGATCCCATCTATTTTCAAAAGTGAGTGCTTCCAACCTCCCTCCACCCCAGCCTACCCTCCCTTCTATCATCCCCCCTCTAATCCCCTACCCCCCCTATTCTCCTGGAGGGTGAGACACCCTATTTAGTGTGTATTTCACTCCCTCCTCAAGCCAAATTCAATAGGAATAAGGTTGACCCATTCCCTTTTGCCTCCCTATTCTTTCCCTCCATTTTAACCATTTTCCCTTGTCTCTTCTGTATGAGATAGTTTACCCCAATCTGTCTCTCCCCATCTCCTCTCATTATATTCCGCTCACCTCTTAATTTCACCTTTTAAGTATCATTCCTGCCTGTTAAATTGGTCCTGTGCCCTCTATCTATGTATACCTGTAAACATATATACACATATTCACATGTGTATTCATATGCCCATATACCCTCATATATAGACAAATATACATACATATATACATATATATATGTATATATATATATTTCTATTCCGTTCAACTACTGAGAAAAGTTTTATAAGTTACAATTATTATTTTTCCATGTAGGAATGTTAATAGCTGAACTTGAATAAGTTCCTTATGATTTCTTTTCCCTGTTTACCTTCTCATGCTTCTCTTGCATCTTGTATCAGAATGTCATATTTTCTATTCAACTCTGTTTTTTTCAGCAAGAGTGCTTGAAAGTCCTCTACTCCACTGAATTACCATATTTTCCCCAGAAACATGATACTCAGTTTTGCTGGGTAGGTGGCTCTTGGTTTTAGTCCCAGCTCCTTTGCCCTCTGGAATATCATATTCCAAGCCCTTCGATCCCTCAGTGTAGAAGCTGCCAGATCCTGGGTTATCCTGATTGTGTTTCTACAATATTCAAATTGTTTCTTCCTGGCTGCTTGTAATATTCTCTCCTTAATCTGGGAATTCCAGAACCTGGCTATAATATTCCTTGAAGTTTTCTTTTTGGGGTCTTTTTCAGGAGGTGATTGGTGGATTCTTTCAACCTCTATTTTGCCTACTGGCACTAAAACATCAGGGCAGTTTTCTTTGAGAACTTCTTGGAGGAGGATTTCTAGGTTCTTACTTTGGTTATGGCTTTCAGGCAGTCCAATAATTTTTAAATTATCTCTCCTGGATCTATTTTCTAGGTCAGTGGTTTTTCCCATGAGATATTTCACATTGCCTTCTATTCTTTCATTTGTTTGATCTGTTTAACAGCATCTTGATTTCTCATAAAGTCATTAGCTTCCATTTGCTCCAATCTAATTCTGAAGCAATGATTCTCCTCATTGAGTTTTTGAGATTCTTTTTCCTTCAGGCAAATTAGGCTTTTTAAGGCATTCTTCTGCTCATTGCCTTTTTGGGCCTCCTTTGCCATTTGAGTCAGTCTGTTTTTTAAGGTATTATTTTCCTCAGTCAGGCTGTTGACTCCCATTTCATAATTTTCTTGCATTATTCTCATTTCTCTTCCCAATTTTTCCTCCACTTCTCTTACTTGGTTTTCAAAATCTTTCCCCAAAATAGGAGTGTATTGTTGGAATCTTCTGTCTGCTTTGTTTCCTTTGCCTGCTCATTTTGCCACTCAATTACTTGACTTATGAGCCTTTTGCTACAGTAGGACTCTGCCAACAGACAGGCGAGCTTTGGTCCCAAATGCTGGGGTTTTTTCAGCTGCCAGAGGTATTAGATGGGTGCCCTCTCTGAGGTCTCCACACGCTCTGGAAAGCTGGACACACACCCCAGAACCTCCGCCCTGGACTGCAATCCAGATGCAAGCAGGTTAAAACAAGAGCGATCACCCTCATACTGGTGCTTTGTCCCCCTACATTCTGCAGGCCAAGAGCTGAATCTGCCACATGGGGCTGGCTGGCTGTGCCGTATCAGCGGCTTTTCGCCCTGGGGGTAAAAGCCATGCACTCCCACTTACTGGTCCCAAAGTCCAGAGTGCACTGACCTCTCACTTTGTCGTTGGTGTCTATGTGTTGATAAATCTGGAAACAGCCTCAGCTGCTGCTGATCTGGAGTCCCTCTGGGCAGCGGCTGGTCAGGCCCACCCTGGGGCTAGAGCCTCTGTGTGGGGCTGGGCTTGGCTCCCAGAGTGCTGTGCTGGATTCCTGCCTGCCTGCCGGGCTGTCCTCAGTGGGAGGTTAGCTTCTCTGTGTCATTTTGTGGGTTCTGCAGCTCCAAAGTTTGTTTAGAGTCCCCTTTTCACATGGATTGGGGAGGGTGGAAGCTGGAGCTGCAGGAAGGTCGTGCTTCTACTCTGCCATCTTGGCTCTGCCCCCTTAAAATCCAAGCACCAAGAATTTAAAGTTAGTTATTAGAATATTATCAGAATTCAGAATATTACAGTTGGAATGGATTCTGCCAGCCATCCAGCCCAACTGATATTTTAAAACTAATCTCTACTTCATGATACCCAATAATGATTTATCTGTCATCTACATGAAGATTTCTAATGAGGGAAAACATATATTTTTAAAAATATTTATTTTTTTTTGTTTTCAACATTCACTTCCATGAGATTTTGAATTTTAAATTTTCTTTCTCTCCTTCTCCTTCCCCCTCCCCAAGATGGCATGCAATCTGATATAAACTCTATGTCTACATTCACATTAAACATATTTTTACATTAGTCATGAAGTAAAGAATAATTAGCAATAATGGGAGGAACCACAAGAAAGAGGAAACAAAACACAATATCAAAAGAAAAGAAGAACAAATAGTTTGCTTCTATCTTCATTCAGACTCCAGAGTTATTTCTCTGGATGTGGATAGCATTTTCCATCATGAGTCTTTTGGAGTTTTCTTAGATCTTTGCATTGCTGAGAAGAGTTGTCTATCAAAGTCAGTCATCCCCTTTGAACTCACTACTTCTTGCAGCACCCCATTCCATTTCTGAATAGTGCTAATTATTAGGAAATTTGTCTTGAAATCAAGCTTAAATTTACCTCTTTGGAACTTACACCCATTCCTCTATGAGCTGCTTCCAGTGATAAAAGAGAATAGGTCTAATTTCCCTTCTTCATCACAGCCTTTCCAATACTTCAAAACAAAGAAACAAAACTATATCCCCTCCTCACTTAATTTTCTCTTCTTCAGGACAAACATACCTGATTCCTTCAAATGATCTCAATGTGGCACCAAAGTAAGACTTTTCACTGTACTAGTTGTTTTTTTTTTCTTTCTTTACACCCTAGCTTAATAATGTCTTTGATAAATAAAATTGTATACTCAGATTTTTAAAGCAGTACTTAAGATGCAGCATTTCACAGGCTTGCAAAAAGAATAGAAAAAAAATGAACCTGGTAACTTTTTTTTTAATTTAGTTTAGTATAGTAAAGGGAAAAGAAAATGAAATGTGTGGAGGAAGAAGAGGAGGAATTTGAAATTGCTACTTGGTCCCTGGTGACCTTCAATAACTATGTCTCACTGACTTCATGGTTTCATTTTTCTTCATAATCAGTCATTTTATTGTAGTGGGAGACACCTGGTATGTACACTAGTCTGCAACTTAATAGTCTTAGAGACTTTTCTGGAACACTGAGAGGATGAATGATTTGTTCATGGTTACGTGGCTAGTATGTGTCAATCAGATGAAGGATTTGAATAGTTTTTTTTATCATATCTTTCCCTGCTACCTATTATACTACCTAACATATAATCTTCTTTAAAATAAATGATGAAAAGATTAGACTAAATGACTTTTTAGAGTTTTTCTTTTCTTCATAGATCTTAGTCTCACGTGTTTTAGAATCATCATGAATCTTTTTTTTTTCAAAATATTTTTTCAAAAATATGTAGCAGTTTCTGCTGTGGTGTTAGTATTGAATTTGGAATAAGAAATTATAGAATTGCAGAATTTTAGAATCAGAAGGAAATACACCAAAAATCTAATCCACCCCTCACCTGAAAGGAGTCCATAATATAATACATCTGACAAGTCTGTTATTATATTATTACCTTTGATGTGTGCATCTTTGTTTGTATTTGTGGGTTGAGAGATAGAGATAGATAGAGAGAGAGAGGAGTTTGATTTACTTAACTAGGAATGTTTGTTATCAGCAAATTGGTTTTCTTTTCCATTGTACAGTGAAGTAGAATATTAGGAGGTAGAGAATACAGACCCATTATAATTTGTCATTTTTTTAAATTAAAAAAGCTAGTGCTACAGATGAAAGGTTACGTACACTTTCAGATGAGATCACTGTATTATTACATGTACTTAAATAATTTACTTTGTTAAAAAAGATATCTCATAAAATCACAACCTACAAATATTTGTAAAGTCTAGTAAATCAATAAAGCTTTATAAATTTATTATGCTATATGTTAAATTTAAAATGATAACATAGACTTTCTGTTTGTGAATTTTGGAAAGAGGTCAAATATAGGAGGAAACAAACCATATGTACAAAAATAATAATAGCAACACTGTTGTAGCAAAGAGATGGAAACAAAGTGAGTGTGCATCAATTGGGGACTAGGTAATCAAATTAAGTCATATTATTGCTATGGAATATTTTTGTAATGAAAGAAACTGATGCTTGCTTCATATTTTTTCCTAGTCAACCTATCTTTTGTTTTCTTCCTTTCTTTCATCACTATTAATATCCAACAATGCCATCTTCTGAATAAGACTTCCCTATTTAAAAAATGAGTATAGTCAAGCAAAAATTAACACAGAGAGTGTGTCTGAAAATTTATGTCTCTCTTTTTCCAGTTGGTCACTTCTTTGCCTAGAAGAGGGAAACATTTTTTGTCATCAACCTTCTAAAGTCATTGCTTTAGAAAGACTTAAGACATTTGAGTTGTTTTCCCTAGCATAATAATAATTATTGAATAAACATTTCTCATGTTTCTTTTCACTTCACTCTGCATTATTTCATAGAAGGCTTTCCAGGCTTCTCCAAATCCTTTATATTTCTTACAACACGATAGTGTTCCATTATATTCAAATACTATTATTTGTTCAGCCATTTTCCAGTTAATGGGCACCCGATTTTCCACCCAGTTATTTGCTACAGCAATAACTGCTGCTATAAATATTTGTCAACATGTGGAAACAGGGAAGGCTGTGTTTCTTCTACCAGTTTTTGGTACATTCCTATACATGGTATTACTGGAGCAAAAATTCATTAACTCTTGAGTGTATAGTTCCACAATTACTTCCAGAATAGTTGGACAAATTCATCACTTAGTTCTCAATCATTTCTACAAGAATTATGTGAGAGCCTTTATCAAATACATAGCTAAAAAATATCTAGGCAAATGATATATGACATTCTCTTCAAGTAGTAGTTTGTTAAATCTGAACAAAACAAGTAAATAAATCTAATCCGATATGACCTGTTCTTGATAAAGCTATGTTGGCTCTTTTTTAATTACCACTTTCTTTACTAACTTTTCACTGTTTCTCTTTAATCATCTGTTCAATAATTTCCCCAGGAACTGATATTAAGCTCATGTACCTATAGTTTGTAGACTCTGTTCTCTTCCCATTATTGAAAATAGGGATATTTGCTTTTCAGTGGTCCTGTGTTAACTCTCCTCTTTTTCAAAGCTTTTCTGATTTTATGCAAAGTCATATATTTTAGAAATCATATCTATTGTTTTTTTCAATACCTGGCAGTGTAGCTTATCTGAACCAAATCACTTTTAATTCATTAGAGTGAGAAGTTTTCTCGCTATCTCCTAAATTTTCTCATATATCAACTCTTTTTTACTTTTTTTCTGCCATTTATATTGAAAATGTACAGTTTCAAATCATGCCTCCAAATACTTAGCAGCAGTCATTGCAAGCAACTTAAGCTTATGGAGTCCTAGTTTCCTCATGTGTAAAATGGGGACAATAATAGTAACTATTGCTTAAAAAATACATTAAGAAAACAACTAGTAATTACTCTTTAGGTTTATTATGAAGATCAAGTGAGATGATGCAAGTACAATAATTCACAAAACCCCTAAGTGCTATTAATGTACTATATAAATGTCTACTATTATTGTTATTAATGATTATTCATTTAAAATTATATAATCACAAGACATCAAGATCTATACTGGACCTGGGATTTCAGTGATAATGGGAACTTTTCAGAGGAGGAAATTCTCTCACTTGAAGCTGGTTGACACTTTTTTTTCTTACAAGTTGCTCAGAGTACTGAAAAATTTAGTGACTTGCTGAATATCAAGTTGTCAGGATATGTCAGTGACAGACTATCAATGTCCATCTTTAATTATTTTTTTTTGTTACTAAGTCTTATTTTATTATTTAAATATTAGTATTTTCCATATTTACATTTCCTTTTACTAAATAGCTGGTAAATTCACTGAGATCATGGTTATGTCTATGCTTCTTTCTGTCCCTGATAAAGAGCAGGTGCTGAGGGTGTGAGAAGAGAGATTTATTGACTTTAATTTCATTTGAGGGGAAGAAGAAAGGGAAAGCTCCCAAGTGAATAAAGGAAAAAGAAAACTGCAGCTGGTACCAGGAACTAATAGTGAATTATTCTGCCTTTTAAAAACTGAAACCTGTTTTATTTGAATTTTTACACACCCAGTGACTAGCATGTTGCCTAGCATGTTAAGTGCTTAATATTTTCTTTTTTGATTGATTGAATTACAATTCATTAACGTTGTCATGGTCACATCTGAATTGTTAAGAACATTTGGAAAATAAATAGGTTTAGTCATTCTTGGTGTTAATCAATGGGAATCATTGTCCAGACATCCTTTGTATTTAAGACTCTTAATACCTTCCATAGCAACAACATTCAAGTGGTGATTTTACATTCTTTTACAAAAGTAAGGATCAAAAAGGGATATTTCGAATTTAAGCTTCTACAGCTGAATACATTTCAGCAAGTATCTCCACTCTGCTAGACATTGAATAAAGTAGTAGGAAGAGAAAGATGAAAAAGAAGGAAAAAAAAGTCTTTGCCCTCAGGGATCTTACATTCTCTTGGGATGGGAAGGGCATGAACAGAGGTAAATAAATACAAAGTAGCTAGAAAGCAATTTGGGAGGAATTAAAATTGGGGAAAATCTCTTATAGAGGATTTGAAACTTAAGCTGAGCCATGAAATCTAGAGAATGTACAAGTACCAGAGGGACTCTTTTTTTTCCTGGCCTTTTTACTTCCAGCATCTTGCACATAGTTAGTGTTAAATACAACAGAACTTAAATAGGTAGATTCTTCCACATTTGTTTATTTATATATTTACTTTTATTACCATTCGATTGTATCACTACTTGAGAAAATCTTAATCATTTAAAAATTTCTGAGGTTTGTTTTATTTTTTTAGACTTAAATACTAAAATTTAAAAACTCAGAAAAAGAAACATTATAAAATTAAATATTGAAAGTTAAATACAAAATAAGAAAAATTTAAAAGCATTGCCATATACACAGAACATGAGAGGATTAAAATATACAGCAATAAATTTCCATTTCAAGAAAGTCTATATAATAAATATTTTGCATTGTATTTAGAGCTGTCCATCTTTTTCTTCCTTGCAAATTTTCTTTTGCTTTTTGCTGTGCACTTTTTACTTTGTTCTTTTTTCTCCTTTCCTCCCCCCACCCAGGAGGCTACAATTAAGCATTGATAGATCAATCAATCAAGAAATATAGATATCAAGAAATATAGATATATAGCTATAGATAGATAAAGAGATCAAGATACATATAGATATATATGTAGATACATAAACACATATACATACATATACGCATATGTATAAATGTGTGTATGCACACATACATATACCCTTACCTACATATATTTACACATACATGTACTTATATATCTGCAATCAAACTCATATATAGAAATATACATACATACACTTCTATATAAGACTGCATTATACTTATTTGTCCTCTGTTTCTCTGAGAGTGAATAAACTGTTCCTTCATAACTGTCTTTCCATATTTTTCCAAGCCTACCAACTTACCAATTCCTACAGCACAATAATATTCCAACCTTATACTGCCTAGTTATTTTAAATGATTCAAAGCAACGTTGATGAATATGACTGATACAGGTGTAGTTTCCCTGTTTTTCTCTTTTGTTTAAATATATTTAACTTTACCTTTGTGCAAGATCATGATTACCACCCCTGCTCCTTTTTCCCTAACAAATTCTGTTCCTGATCTATATTTTATGTTTGTGCATATCCCTTATTTCCTATCCTTCCTTACTCCTCTAGTTTATTTCTGCCTGTTACTTTGCCCTCCTATTACTTTACCTACCCCACCCCAAAGATCCCTTTCTTAAGCTCTCATTCCCATTAATCTAAATACCCTTCCATACCCCCCTTTAAACTATTCCTTCACCCTCCTCTCTAAAGATCCATCCCTCATCCTCTCCCCCTTCCCTATCCCTTTACAGTCTTATGTCTTTTTGAATTTAGAAGACTTTTATATCCTTCTAGATACATTTGTATTGTTCCCTCTAGAATCCATTCCTGATGAAAGTAGATTTCCAGAAGTACCAGCCCTTTTTCTTCATTGAATTTCCCTGTTTCACTTCTTCCTCTCACACTTCATTTGTTTAAGATAATTATCCTTTTTAGTTATTCCTAAATAGTTTTACTTTTAAAGTCATAACCTGCTCAGGTCTACCCAAATCTTTCTTAAAAATACCCAATTATTTTACATTTCCTCCCACAAAAGATAAATAGCCTGTCCTTATTGAGTCCCTTATAATTAGTCTTTGGTAGGTACCTTATAATTCTCTTGGGTTTTACATGTCAAATATAATATTAAGTTCAGGGCTTTTTTTTTTAAACAGAATTCTAAAAGGTTGACAATTCATTAAATATCTTTTTTTTTTCATTCAGGATTAGCTTATTTGTGTATGATATTTTGGGCCAGAACAGTAGTTCTTTTGCTCTTCAATATATAGTGTTCAAAAACCTATAGTCTTTTCTATAGTCTGTTATTGTCATTGCTATTAGGTCTTGTGTGATTCTAATTGTGGCACCACCATATTCAAATTGTTTTTTTTTTCCTTGTTACTCATAATAGTTCACCTTTAAGCAGAGAATTTCAGAATTTGACTATGATATTTCAGTTACTTTTTCTCATGGGATCTCTTTCAGGGGGTTATCAGTGGATTTTTTTTTCTATTTCCACTTTCCCCTCTTGTTCTAATGCTTCAGGACAATTTTCTTTAATTATTTCTTATATTGTTTTATTAAGATTCTTTTTTTAAATTACCTTTCAGGTAATCCAATTATTATGTTTTCTCTTCTTGATTTGTTCTCCAAATCAGTTGTTTTTCTTATGAAATGTTTTATATTATCTTCTATTTGATTAGTCTTTATAGATTGTCTATTATTTCATGGTCTCATAACTTTACTGGCTTCCCCTTGACCTATTCTGATTTTCAAGTAATTGTTTTCTTCCTTAAGATTCTGGATTTCCTTTTCTAATTGGTTGAGTTTCTTTTTATAATCTTCTAGTTTTTCTCAGATTGTTTATTTTTTCCTTTTTCTCCAATCATTCCCATTTGATTATTACGGTCTTTTTTAAAGTTCTTCTGTGAATTCTTTTTGGGCAGGTGATCATTTGTCATTATTCTTTGGAATAGAAGAGGGTTTCTTTACTTCATTATCCTCCTCTGAAGATGAATGCCCGTCTTCTTTATTCCCATACGTAGTTCATATGGTGGGAATCATTCTCCTTTGCCTTCTCTTTTCTTCTTTATTTCTTTTGTTGCTGCTTATTTTTTGTAATCACTTCTAGTTGTGGGGTTTGGGGGATGGTGCTTCCGGCCTCAGATCCTCATTCAGTTCTCCCCTCTGGCCTGGAAATGAAACCAAGACCTGCTCCAGCTTCCTGTAAGTTCCCACAGCCAGTAAAATCCAAACCCTACTTCTTTTGTACACAAGTAGTAGGGTGGGGTCCTTGCCGGTTCCTTCTTAACCAGGGCCACATTTCTGCAGCACAGCTAGATCTAGCATTCCTTGTCAGTAGAGTTTCCTTGATCTTTGCCAGCTCAGACACCACTTTCCTCCCTGTCTCTGGGGCAAAAATTCTTGTGGCTTGGGCTGTCTGCCTCCCATCCAAGAAACCCCAGAGCTCACTTCTTGTTGTTTTGTTTAAGTATAACTAGCCCAGTATTTTTTCTTAAAAGAGACCAACCCTCATGTTTGCCTTATTCTTCAGAGCTACTTTGATTGACCCAGTAGTACCACTGTTCTGCCCCATTTCTTGTTTATTTTTCATGGTTCTATGTTCACCCTAAAGCACTATTTTATCTTGTTTGGGGGGGGGGGAATCTGGAGAACTAGGAATTTTCTGATCTACTCTACTATCTTCTCACAATCCCCCCCCCACTATTTTGTTTTGTTTATAAAAGCATGCCAGTACTAAATACTTAAGAACATATGACATGCAACACTGAGTTATTTTCAAATAAGAACTCTTTGAGATACTATAATCAAGAAAACTTTTGTGAGGGAAATAGTGCCAATTATAATAGGTCAAAGAAATCCCTGGCTTCCTCAAATACTCTTCTATAAGTAGTTCATTTATACATGTTTCATAATCTTGTGAACCCAGTTTATATTTGTAGGCTAAATAAGATTTTTTTTTCCAAACTGTGTAACATTGTATAATTTTGATGTGTAAAAAAATCTTCCTTTTTATTTATTCTATTTAACATGTCCCATTCAAGTTTTTATGTATAATTACCTTTCATTTCCATGATAGAAGAAAATGGAATTTAAAACTAAAGTTAGTCATGAATAGAATCATATTGAACAAAATTTTTGAAATCAGGATTTGGTTTCCAACACCAATTCTGCTATTCATTTTTAATGCAATGTTGGACAACTCATTTTGGGCTTTCAACTTATTTTGCCTAGATTCTCTGCATTGGTTTCTTGTCATCTCCTATCCATCTTGCCTTCTGTTCCCTCCCAACTTCCCCAGTAAGCTTGGACTCTGCCCTTAAATTTTTTCTTGGACCTTATAGATTAGCATTAATCTTATTTTGTTCAAATCCAGGTCTTCAATCCCTTACCTATCACCTTTAAATCATGTCGTGGTATGAACACCTTTCTTTTTTGCTCCCCTTTTTGTGTGGTTTGTCTGTTTTTAGAATGTTAGCTCTTTGATTATATTTTGCTTGTATTTTTATTCCCAAATTTTAGGGTAGTTCCTGTGACAAATAAGTGCTTAATAAATGCTTTATCTACCCATGTAATCATAAATCTAACTATCTATGTATCCATTTATATTTCTCTGCATCTATTTATCTATCAATCCATCTATCAAGAGCTTATTGTCTTGGGTGCTGGGAATATGTGGTCCATGGTAATTATCTTCCAGTTTCAAATGACTTTCAAATGGAAAATTTGTTCTGCTTCATTGCAGAGGGCAGAACTATTGATAAATGGTAAGAAATTTCCAAAGACTGGGAAATTGGGCTTGATAATATGGAAAAATTTCTAACAATTATAATGAGTTTTCTAAGAAAGAAATGCTTTCCTCTTTCATCCCATAGAGTCTTTTTTTTCCATTTTTTAAATGCTTTATGAACTTCGGATTTACATCATTCATTTCAGCCAGATTTTGAGTTCCACATTTTCTCCTCGTTTTTCCCCTACCCACCTCCCCAAAATAGCAGTCCCACAGTATATACCCTCCTCCAATCTGCTCTCTCCTATATCTTCTCTTGTACACACTTTGACTTTTCCAGTAGGGCATGGTAGATCTCTATGCCCCAGTGCCTGTATATCTTATTTCCCAATTACATGTAAAATAGTATTATTAATAGTATATATGTGTGTGTATACACATACGTGTATTTAAATATTTGATTTTAAAACTTTGAATTCCAGATTCATTCCCTTCCTCTACTGTCACCCACCCTAACTGGAAAGATGAGTTCAGTATAGGTTGTACATGTATAGCTTATGCAAACCATTAACATAGTTGATATACTGTAAAAGACTGACAATATTTCCCTCCCTCCTATCCCACCTCCCACTTCTTCTATTCTCTACTTTGATCCCATCCCTTTTCAAAAGTGGGTGCTTCCAACTCCCCCCCCCACCAGCCTGCCCTCAATTCCATCATCCCCCCCTCATCCCCTTCCCTCCTACTCTCCTGGAGGGTGAGATACCCTATTTAGTTTGTGTTTCATTCCCTCCCTGAGCCAAATTCAATGAAAATAAGGTTGAGCCATTCCCTTTTGCCTTCCTATACTTCCCCTCCATTATAAACATTTTCCCTTGCCTGTTCTATATGAAATATTTCACCCCATTCTGTCTCTCCCCATCTCCTCTCATTATATTCCTTTCTAACCTCTTAATTTCAGCTTTTAAGTATCATCCCTTCCTATTAAATTGGTCCTGTGCCCTTTATCTATGTCTACCTGTAAACATATATACACACATTCACATATGTATTCATATGCCCATTTACCCTCCGATACAGACATATATATTCCCTTCAACTATTTACATACTGAGAAAACTTTCATCAGTTACAATTATCATTTTTTCCATGTAGGAATGTTAATAGTTCAGCTTTGATCAGTGGCTTATGATTTCTTTTCCCTGTTTACCTTCTCATGCTTCTCTTGCTTCTTGTATCTGAATGTCAAATTTTCTATTCAACTCTGTTTTTTTCAGCAAGAATGCTTGAAAGTCCTCTATTCCACTGAATGACCATATTTTCCCCTGAAACATGATACTCAGTTTTGCTGGGTAGGTGATTCTTGGTTTTAATCCCAGCTCCTTTGACCTCCTGAATATCATATTCCAAGCCCTTTGATCCCTCAGGGCAGAAGCTGCCAGATCCTGGATTATCCTGATTGTGTTTCTACAAGATTCAAACTTTTTCTTCCTGGCTGCTTGTAATATTCTCTCCTTAATCTGGGAATTTCAGAACCTGGATGTAATATTCTTAGGAGTTTTTTGGGGGGGGATCTTTTTCAGGAAGTGATTGGTGGATTCTTTCAACCTCATTTTGCTCACTAGTTCTAAAACATCAGGGCAGTTTTCCTTGAAAATTTCTTGGAGAATGATTTCTAGATTCTTTCTTTGAATATGGCTGTCAGGTACTCCAATAATTTTTAGCTTATCTCTCCTGGATCTATTTTCCAGGTCAGTGGTTTTTCCCATGAGATATTTCACATTATCTTCTATTCTTTCATTTGTTTGGATCTGTTTAATAGCATCTTGATTTCTCATAAAGTCATTAGCATCCATTTGCTCTAATCTAATTCTGAAGGAATGATTCTCCTCAGTGAGCTTTTGAGATTCTTTTTCCATCTGGCAAATTCAGCTTTTTAAGGCATTTTTCTTCTCATTGCCTTTTTGAGCTTCTTTTGCCATTTTAGTTAGTCTGTTTTTTAAGGTGTTATTTTCCTCAGTCAGGCTGTTGACTCTCATTTTATAATTTTCTAGCATCGTTCTCATTTATCTTCCCAATTTTTTGTCCACTTCTCTTATTTGCTTCTTAAGGTCTGTTTGCTTCTATGGCCTGTAACCAGCTCCTATTTTCCTTTGATGTTTTTGAGGCAGGAGTTCTGACTTCACTGTCTTCCTCCTGTTCCATACTTTGCCTGTTTGTCCCCAAAATAGGAGTCTAATGTTGGGTTCTTCTGTTTACTTTGTTTCCTTTGCCTCAGCTTGTTGCCACTCAATTACTTGACTTTTGTGCTTTTTGCCACAGTAGGACTCTGCTACCAGACAGTGGAGCTTCTGTCCCATATGCTGGAGCTTTCTCAGTTTCTGAGGAAGACCTTGCTGAAGCCTCCACACACTCTGGAAAGCTGGACACATACCCCAGAACCTCCACCCTAGACCGCAATCCAGATCCAATCAATTTAAAACAAGAGCAGCAGGTTAAAGCAAGAGTGATTACCCCTCAGACTGGTCTCTTGGTCCCCCTACACTCTGCAGGCCAAGAGCTGAAGGTGCCATGTGCCCTCAGCGGCTTCTCGCCCCAGGGGCAAAAGCCGAGGCACTCCGAACTACTGGGTCCCAAAGTCCATACTCCATTGACCTCTCACTTTGTCCTTCACATCTATGTGTTGATAAATATGGAAATGACCACAGCTGCTGCTGATCTGGAGTCCCTCTGGCTGGCTGCTGGTCAGGCCCACCCTGGGTCTAAAACTTCAGCGTGGAGATGGGCTCGGCTCCCAGAGCGCTGTGCTGGATGATACCTGCCGGCCTGCCAGGCTGTCCTCAGCAGGAGGTTAGGTTCTCTGTGTCAATTTGTGGGTTCTGTAGCTCCAAAGTTTTTTTAGACTACCCTTTTGCATGAATTGGGGAAGGTGGAGCTGGGAGCCATGGGGAGGACCTGCTTCCACTCTGCCATCTTGACTCTGCCCCCTAGATCATCCATAGAGTCTTTAAACAATGGGCAAATAAACACTTGTCAATTATGCTGTAGAGAGGGTTGTTTATCATATGATTCTTGGACACTGTATAGTCTCTGATCTTCCTTTCATATCAAAAAATATATGATTCTATGATGCAAAAATAAACACAAAACAATCCTTTCCTTTAAAGAATTTAGATTCTACTAAGAGTATACATTATATTCACAAATAAGTAAATGTCATGATATCTTTAAACTAATTAGGAAAAAAAAACTTATTTTTTTTTTCATGTGGCTGTCTAGAGGCAGGGTAAATGCTGAATGCACATTAGTGTTATATTGTCTGTGATAACGGTTTTTGGCAAAAAAAAAAAAAAACAACCACATCATTAAGTTGTACCTTATAGCTATAAAATCTTAAATTTTGCTTTTACCACTTCTCTTGACTTAATGGTATCTGAAATTTAGAACTCAATTGTTGCCAACTTGTTTTTTTTAAGTTCACTTTTGTCCATTATTTGCTAAAGTTTAGAATTAGCTATACCAAAAATACATCTTAATTGTTTCTGCTCAATTTGGAATGACCTGAAGTTCTGCTATGTGCTTGCTTTTTTCCAGGAAGTGTGCTTTGCTACCTTTAGAATTCCCCTAAATATATTCTTTGGTTCATTTTACTCTTGGCAAAATATGAGCATCTGTTTTTAGAAAAAGACTGATTAAAATTGCTCAAAAGCTTTCTTGAATATAAAACAGCTATTACAAAACAACCTTTCATTGATTTATGCTTAAATGAAGCTGACATATATGAAATTTAATTTTCTTTGAAACACATGTGGGTGAAACATTTTAAAATTAGTTCAAGATATTTAACAAACTGAAAACACAGCTGGGTGTGCAGTTTTTTACTAAGAAGAAACTTGAAATTGAAAAGTCTAAGTTATGGCATAATGTGGGGAAAGCTATTGTTTAATTGTTTTAAAATTGTGTGATACATTCTGTATGTTTAAAAATAGATTATATTTAGAGGGAAAAGGTCAAACTTTGGGGGTCATTAGGTCAAAGTTTATTTTTTACAAACTTTAACCTTTACAAAGTTTCCCATTGTTTAAGAAAAATATGAGCTATTTGAAGCAAAAACCTAAGAATGGATACTTCATTCTCATGTAAAAATATTCTTGTTGGGGGAGTGGGCAGATGGGAAATTTTGAGATTAAAGTAGTAAACAGTCTTTATTTTAATGTCTGTGGATTTCAGATTTAATTGGAATTAACAAAGCCAGAGAAAACATGATTTGGCACATTAATACACAAAATGGATAGAGTGCTGGGACTGGAGTCATGAAGACTCATCTTCCTGAGTTTAATTGTGGCCCCACACTTACTAGCTTTTTGACTCTAGACAAGTCACTTAAACCTGTTTTCCTCTGTTTCCCTTTGTTTCCTCATTTATAAAATGAGCTGGAGAAGGATATGGCAAATCACTCCAGTATCTTTGCCAAAATAACCCTAAATGAGATCACAGTCAGCAATGACTGAAACAACTGAACAACAACTAGGATTGAACATGCTCACCTAGAGCCATGCTTACTAAGCATAAGTTGGATAAGTCAAAAACATCTGAGCAGCTTCATACTTACCTTCGATGCTTTCAATCATAAACTTATCTAAGTCGCTGAGCCTGCTGATAAAATTGTTTAGGACTAAGTCTGAATATACATACCTACAACAATTAGAGAAAGAATGAAATTAGTTTGAAAATGTAGAATAAGCCTAATTAGAACTGGTTTGGCATGAAAACAATTGGGATGTAGTATAATTGGAAAACAGAAAACACTAAAAGTGCATAGGTATTTGTTTGCTTAAAACTGCGCTCTAATTTATTATTGAATCTAGGCAAATTAATGTATACACATAGAGATACCTAGTAGAAAGAATTCTGAATTTTGAGTCAAAAGATCTGGTTTTTAATGCCAGTTCTCTTTTTTTCCTGCGTATGTCACTTTTTTGGATAAATTTCTCCTAACCATGAAAGGTTTGGAATATATAAACAAAAGGTCCTTTTCAATTCAATTCCATAATACTTATTACTATTACTTTCAAACAGAATTTCATAAAATTATGCCTTTTATTAGTGTATACTCAAGCCACAATTCTCCCTTACGATACATTTCTTAATCATTTTAGTACTCCACCATTTTGGTTCTCCTCCACTTAGGGACAGGTTCTTGATCTCTTCAATACTCTGTATAACTGGCCTTTTGTGTACTTTTGGACAGATATGTTGCCCTTTTCACATAAAATCAACTCTCCTACTTGCATTAAAGTTCTTTGAATGGCAATTGACCATGATTATGTTAAGAATCCTACAAAGCAGACACTTACTAGTACATACAGATCATCAGAACTTTGTACATCACTCATACAAGACCCATGGCAATGAGAGAGGACCCGAACTATACTTGTGTAGCAGCAACCACAGGGGCATGCTCAAGATGGCTACTAGCACAGGTTCTTAGAAATGCTTTACTAGGAAAGATAGCTGTTTAAAGGGTCAACAATTTTTTAATTACAGTCATTAGTTCAGGGGGAAAAATCAGCACCCTGAACTTCAGAGAAAATACAAACAGAGAAAATACAAGCAGAGAAATAAAGACCAACACTCAGGGCTTCTAACTGTCTGAGAAATTAGCACAGATCAACAGAGAGATCCAACTGTCTGGCCAAGGCAATATATACATGGTTACCAGAGAGAGAAGCACCAATGTCTAGATTTTTCAAAGCCAGGAGGCAGAGGAAGAAGGGGGCTCTTTAATGGCTACCCAGAGTCTCATCTGGTAAGATCACAAAAATAACTTCCAAAGAATAAGCCCCAAAGCAAAATGCTAACCTCAGAGTATATATACCCTTTTTAGAGTAAGAGGGCATCACAAGCCCAGTGACATGGGATCTAATTAGAAATTAACAAAAGGTGTGAAAGGATTCCTACAAGCAAGCCTCCCCTAAGCTAGTTTCCTTTAAATGGACTCCACATGAGGCCTATTAATGGGTGGGGAAGATCTTAAATCTCATTAACATTACACCTTGTTAATCCATAATACCCTCAACTAAGGCAGAAGTCCCAAAAGAAATCTCTTGCAACCCTAGAAAGGACAATAGAGAAGGAGAGTGGAGTATTCTGATTCAAAGACAAGGACCAGTGAAGTCAAGGGAGGTAAGATTTTCCCAAGGTCATGCAGGCATAATGTTGTAAAAGTCCCAAAATAGGTCAGTCTGATAGAAAAAAATGACTATTTCTATAAGAGTATTAAGATTTAAAGTAAGTCTTTAGGAGGACCTGTATTCAAATTTTTAAAACTAGCTACATGAACCTTAATGAGCAAATAAATAACTTAACTTCAGTCTTCTAATCTATAAAAAGGATGACAATGGCAAACACTGTTATTGTGTGTGTTATTGTGAGGCTCAGATAAGATTATATGTGTTACCTGTGTTGCAGAACTTAATTCTTTTTAAATGTTAAAATACAAAAGAATATATGATTTAAAATGATATCTTCTCTTTTATGTACCAAAGATAACATATATTATATAATGTCAATTAAAATATTGATATGTAATACTATTATTATTATTGTCATTTTAATTTTTGTCTAAATTGTCATAACTATATAGAGTCTAGTCTTTTTATTTCATTGATATAGAGAATTTCTAGCTAATTATCCTTCTTCTATAAAGTCTGGCCAATACCATCTCTGCAATTCATTGTGTTAGTGAATTGTCTATAACAGAAAGGGATTAAGTGACTTTCTCAGGATGCTAAAATCACTTCATAGAGTGGTGATACTTGAAGTCAGTTCTTCCTCACTCCAAATCTAGCTTTCTAACCACTTAGCCATGCTGCCCGGTGATTTATCAGAGTTGATATTAAAGCAAGTGCCCCAACATAGGATTATATAGTTGAATATTTGAAATTCCTATGTCCTTTCTCCTATGATTTATTCAGTTATGTGGTGATCTTTCTCATGAAATTGTAGTTAAGACACATGAGTTACAACTGTCTTTCCAAATCCTATCCCTGCCTTATAGCACCAATATACTTAACATTTTCTTATACTCTATTCTTAATTTTCTGATTCTTCTTGTTATATACAGTTATTTTTCATAATTCATGTAATTAAATTTTCAGTTGAACTTTTTTATAGTCTTTCTTGAAGAACCAAGACTACCTTCTCTTCTGGTCTGTTTGTGGGGAAATAGTTCCATCTACTGGAAAAATCCTCAAATAGCAGACATCAGGGCCCTTGGGCACAGAAATGAGTCTAAGGGGTTTCTCTGATAGACTCAAATTATTTGAATATTCCAACAGCAGTCCATATTATAATTCTTTTAAGTTATAGCTTTTGCATAATCATATAGAAAATGTTTTGAATTATAAGCAATAAAGGAGCAACAGGTATAGTATATGGGTTAATTCCATTATAAAAATACTGCTTCATAAAGAACTTATAATAAATTTAAGCTATGGAAGTTACAGTATCTCACAAAGATGTGTATACAACATTAAAAAAATCCTAGTGGACTTTTAAAAATCTTCACCGACCTAGAAAATTGTATATGCAGGTAATCTGAAGATATTAAAAAGTTACCTTTTTTTCCTAGCATGGAAAACGTTTAGCTCTATAATGAATGTATATTTTACATAACTTCAGAATTGCAGGAAACAAATGGTCAGTGACTTTAGACAAATATCTTTCACAGTCTAAATAATTGTGAAGATTGAAATTATTTCCTTGTAAGTCATTTATGTTAGAATTTGGTAACAACTTTTGTCATTTATAGATAAGGTAATTTAAATAAGATTTACATTATGAAAATAAATTTTCTTTATGTTATTATAAATATTTTATTTTAAAAGCAAGTTCATAACAGAGGCTCATAGTTTCACATATATTCCTCTTTTTATGTTCTGCTTTGTATGTGGAAATGTTTTCTACCTCTTTTTTTTCTGTTAAATTCAAGACATTTTCAAAATTCACTGGCTCTGCAAAGAAAGGGCAAAATTAGTTATGTATTTCCTATTTCCTACTTTCATATTATATAGATGGATGTAAAGACTGATAGATTGGAAACTCTCAGAGCCAGCCTAGCCAGAAAATTGGAATCTGTACTATTCTACCTATGCTAGGGATATGCTAATAAATGTTTAACAACCAGCTTTCCTTCCAGATATATTTGTTGCTGTTCAGTAATTTCAGTGGTGTCTTACTTTGTGACCCCACTTTAAGTTTTCTTGGCAAAGATACTGGAGAGGTTTGCCATTTCCTCCTTTTTTTTCAAATGTTTTATTAACCTCTGATTTACATCATTCATTTCCACCAGAATTTCAGTTACAAATTTTCTCTCCGTTTTTCCCCTACCCACCCCCCCAAAATAGCAGTCCCACAGAATATCCCCTCCTCCGATCTACTGTCTCCCATATTGTCTCCCATACCCCTTTTGACTTTTACAGTGGATCTCTATGCCACAGTGCCTGTATACCTTATTTCCCAATTTTTTACATGTAAAATAGTATTGATAATAGTATATTTATATATATATACACACATATACATATACATACATACATACATACATATTTGAACAATGGATTTTAAAACTTTGAATTCCAGATTGATTCCCTTCCTCCCTTTTCACCCACCCTTACTGAGAAGATAAGCAGTTCAGTATAGGATGTACATGTGTGGCTAATGAAAAAAAAATAACATAGTAGATATATTATAAAAGACTGACTATATTTTCCTCCCTCCTATCCCACCTCACCCTTGTTCTATTTTCTACTTTCATGCCATCCCTTTCCAAAAGTGGGTGCTTCCAACTTCCTTCCCCCCCCCCACTCTCCTGGAGGGTGAGATACCCTATTTAGTGTGTATTTCATTCCCTCCTCAAGCCATATTCAATGGGAATAAGGTTGACCCATTCCCGTTTGCCTTCCTATTCTTCCCCTCCATTCTAATCATTTCCTCTTGCCTCTTCTGTATGAGATAGTTTACCCCATTCTGTCTCTCCCCATCTCTTCTCATTATAGTCCTCTCTCACCTCTTAATTTCACCTTTTAAGTATCATCCCTTCCTGTTAAATTGGTCCTGTGCCCTGTACCTATTCAAACCTGTAAACATATATACACACATTCACATATGTATTCATATGGCCATATACCCTCATATATGTTCATATATATTTCTAGTCCCTTCAACTACTGAGAAAAGTTTCATAATTTACAATTATTATTTTTCCATGTAGGAATGTTAATAATTCAGCTTTGATAAGTTCCTTATGATTTCTTTTCCCTGTTACCTTCTCATGTTTCTCTTGCTTCTTGTATCTGAATGTCAAATTTTCTGTTCAACTCTGTTTTTTTCAGTGAGAATGCTTGAAATTCCTATATTCCACTGAATGACCATACTTTCCCCTGAAACATAATACTCAGTTTTGCTGGGTAGGTGACTCTTTGTTAAATCCCAGCTCCTTTACCCTCCAGAATATCATATTCCAACCCTTCGACCCCTCAGTGTAGAAGCTGCCAGATCCTGGGTTATCCTGACTGTGTTTCCACAAGATTCAAATTGTTTCTTCCTGGCTGCTTGTAATATTCTCTCCTTAACCTGGGAATTCCAGAACCTGGCTAGAATATTCCTAGGAGTTTTCTTTTGGGGATCTTTTTCAGGAGGTAATCGGTAGATTCTTTCAACCTCTATTTTTCCTTCTGCTTCTAAAACATCAGGGCAGTTTTCTTTGAGAACTTCCTGGAGGATAATTTCTAGCTTCTTACTTTGATCATGGCTTTCAGGTAGTCCCATAATTTTTAGATTATCTCTCCTGGATCTATTTTCCAGGCCAGTGGTTTTTTTTTCCATGAGATATTTTACATTGCCTTCTATTCTTTCATTTGTTTGGATCTGTTTAACAGCATCTTGATTTCTCATAAAGTCATTAGCTTCCATTTGCCAGTATAATTCTGAAGCCATGATTCTCCTCATTGAGCTTTTGATATTCTTTTTCTATCTGGCAAATTTGGCTTTTTAAGGCATTCTTTTCCTCTTTGCCTTTTTGAGCTTCTTTTGCCATTTGAGTTAGTCTGTTTTTTAAGGTGCCATTTTCCTCAGTCAGCCTGTTTACTCTCATTTTGTAATTTTCTTGCATTGTTCTCATTTCTCTTCCCAATTTTTCCTCGACTTCTCGTATCTGTTTCTTAAGGTCTCCTATGGCTTGTAACCATATTTTCCTTTGAAGCTTATGGTGCAGGAGTTCTGACTTCACTGTCTTCCTCCTGTTCCATGCTTTGCTCCTTTGTATCTCCAAAATAGGAGTGTAATGTTGGAATCTTCTGTCTGCTTTGCTTCCTTTGCCTGGTCATGTCGCCCCTCAGTTACTTGACCCCTGGGCTTTTTGCCACAGTAGGACTCTGCCACCAGACAAGGGAGCTTTTGCCCCAAATGCTAGGGTTTTCTCAGCTGCCAGAGGTATTAGTTTGGTGCCCTCTCTGAGGGCTCCACATGCTCTGACAAGCTGGACCCACACTCCAGGACCTCCACCCTAGACTGCAATCCAGATACAATCAGGTTAAAGCAAGAGTGATAACCCCTCAGACTGGTTGCTTGGTCCCCCTACACTCTGCAGGCCAGGAGCTGAAGCTGCCACATGGTGCTGGCTGGCTGTGCTGGGAGTCTCAGCAGTTCCTTGCTTCTCGCCATGGGGGCAAAAGCCAACACACTCCCACTTACTGGGTCCCAAATCCAGATTGCACTGACCTCTCATTTTGTCCTTTGAATCTATGTGTTGATAATTCTGGAAATCGCCACAGCTGCTGCTGATCTGGAGTCCCTCCAGCTAGTGGCTGGTCAGGCCTGCCCTCCTGGGGGTAAAATCTTTGGCTCACATGGGCCTGGGCTCGGCTCCCATAGTACTGTGCTGGCTGATTCCTGCCAGCCTGCCAGGCTGTCCTCAGCAGGAGGTTAGCTTTTCTGTGTCATTTTGTGGGTTCTGCAGATCCAGAGTTTGATTAGAATCCCCTTTTAACATTGATTGGTGAAGGTAGAAGCTGGAGCCACTCGGAGGTCCCGCTTCTACTTTGCCATCTTGACTCCGCCCATGAAAATAAATTTTCAAGGTAATTCAAATAATTGTTCTTAGCCTCTAATGCATTTTGACTTATCAATTATACTAAAGTTTTCTGAACAATATTCCAATATTTTTAGTACTATTGTACACTTCAAGTACTTTTACTTCATATTTTGCATTATCAAATCTTGTTAATCCCCACACAATCTTTCCTGTTCTTCTCTAACCATTACTCACTCTAGAGTTCTAGACGGTAATATCTAAATCAAGTACTGTTGTAAACTACATCTATCTGGTTGGCTCTTTGCTTCCACTCTCTCTCTCTCTGCTATGATCCCCCTGCCAACAACCAATTTTTATTTTGTTCTAAACATCATTTGTATCACACAACTCCATTTTTTAAAATACTTCACTGGCCCCTTATGACTCACTAAATAAGGCATAAATTCTTTAGGATGACATTAAAAGTCTTTCACAAAATATCACTCTAAGCCATTTTGGAAAGCAATTTGGATGTGTGCCCACAATGTTATTAAACTGTATTTACCTTTTGACTCAGTGATTCCAGTGCTCAACTTAAATATCAAACAGATACGAGAGAGTAAAAAGATGCATATTTTAAAAATGTATTTAAAGCACTGCTTTTTGATATATCAAGGAACTGAAAATTAAAACACTTCCTAATCATATAGGAAACGACTGAACAGTAAATATCATATGATTATAATTGAAGAATATTACACCATAAGAAATTATGAAATTTTGGGTTTTAAATCAAATTAAGAATAATTTTATGAAGTGAGGCAGATCAAAGTGAACAGTGCTAAAAATTAATATGAGAAATACAAAATGATAAATAAAAACATCTTATAAGTCTTAAGACCTCTCTTCAGTACAATGATCACACAAGTTCCAGAGGACTAATGATATAGTATGGCTGCCCATATCCTGACAGAAACGTGATGGACTTCAAGTAAAGAATGAGTTTAGGCATTACATGACTGATGTGGAAATATGTTTTGGGTGATTATGATGGACTTCAAGTAAAGAATGAGTTTAGGCATTACATGACTGATGTGGAAATATGTTTTGGGTGATTATGAATATTTATTACAAATTTGGTTTTCTTTTTTTAATATAGGCAAGATTAGATGGAAAGATGGCTATGTGTTGGTTTCCTTGAAAAAAATGAAAGATAATTAATAAAACAAGATCATGGAAACATTTTTAAGGATCAGAACACAACAGTAGGAAAGCTGTAAGGAAACAAAGAAACAGGAAAGCTTTTAAAATTACCCATTGACAAGGAAATTAATGAAAAGAAATGCAAGAAAAAGTGGCCTAGCCATAGCAGATTTAAAACTGTATTATAAAGTAGCAATCATCAAAACAGCTTAGTACTGGCTAAACAAAAGACTGGTGGATCAGTGGAATAGGTTAGGTACAAAAGATACTATACTATAGTCAATTACTATTGTCATCTACTCTTTGATAAACATAAAGACTCTAGCTTCTAGGATAAGAACTATTTGACAAAAACTTCTGTGAAAACTGGAAAACAATGACAGAAACTAGGCATAGACATATATCTTACACCATATAACAAGAGAAGGTCAAAAAGGGTACATGATTTAGATATAAAGTGTGATAATGTAAACAAATTAGGAGAGCAAGGGGTAGTTTACTTGTCAGATCTATGAAGGGTGAAATAACTTATCACCAAACAAGAGATAGAGAACATTATGAAATGCAAAATGGATGATTTTGATTATATTAAATTGAAGTTTTAGAACAAACAAAGCCAATGTAACCAAAATTAGAAGGGAAGCAAAAAGCTGGGAAATGATTTTTATAGCCAGTGTCTCTGATAAAGGCCTCGTTTCTTTCTTTTTTTTTTTAATTTTTAATTTTTAAGCAATCGGGGTTAAGTAACTTACTCAAGGTTACACGGCCAGTTATTTCTGGGTGTGGTGCTGAGTGTCTGAGCCCGGGATTCGATCTCTAGATTGTCCCAACACTGGAGCCAGTGCTCTTACTCGCTGAACCACCTGGCCGCCCCTAAGCAATTGGGGTTAAGTAACTTGCTCAAGGTTACACGGCCAGGTGTTTCTGGGTGGGTGCTAAGTGTCCGAGCCCGGGATTCGATCTCCAGGTCTTCTCAACACTGGAGCCCCTGCTCTTACTTGCTGTGCTACCTGGCCACCCCAAAGGCCTCATTTCTAAACAATATAAAGGACTGAGTCAAGTTTATAAGAATAAAAGTTATTCTCCAATTGATAAATGTCCAAAGGACATGAAGAGGCAGTTTTCAGAGGAAGAAATGAAAGCTATATATAGTCATATGAAAAAACGCTCTAAATGACTATTGAATAGAGAAAGGTAAATTAGAACAGCTCTGACATACCACCTCACACCAGATTGGCTAATATGACAAAATTGGAAAATGATAAATGTTGGAGAAGATGTAGGAAAAATGGAACACTAATTCAATGTTCGTGGAGTTGTGAACTGATCTCATCATTCTGGGGAGAATTTGTAGCTGTTCCCAAAAGTCTATAAAACTGTGCATATTCTTCGATTCCGCAATACCACTTCTAGGTCTGTATACTGAAAGAGAACATAAAAAATGGAAAAGGACTCACATGTACAAAAATTTTTACAGCAGTTTGTTTTGTACTGCCAAAGAATTCTAAATAAAGGGGATGCCCTTCAATGGGGAATGGCTGAATAAGTTGTGCTATATTTATATAATGGAATACTATTGCTCCATAAAAAAAAAAAATGATGAGCAGGTGGATTTCAGAAAAAAACCTGTAAAGACTTACATGATCTTATGCTGAGAAAAGTGAGTAGAACAAGGAGAACATTTTACATAGAAATAGCAACATTGTGTGAAGACCAACTCTGAGACCCTTAGCTTTTCTCAGCGATACAATGATCAAAGGCAATTCCAAAAGACTCATAAGGGAAAATAGTATCTACATGCAGAAAAAGAAGTATAAAGTCTGAATGCAGATTGAAGCATACTGTTTTCTTTTTCTTTCTTGTGGTTTTCCCTTCTGTTCTGATTCTTCTTTCACAACATCACTAATGTGGTAATCTATTTCATTTCTTTGCATATGTATAGCCTATATCAGGTTGCATGCTCTCTTGGGAAGAGGAAAGGAAGGGAGGAGGAAAATTTAGAACTCAAAATCTTATAAAAGTGAATGTTAAAAATTAAAATTAATTAATTAAAAAAAGAAAATTACACATTGAAGTAATTCTATGTATGTAAAGGTTGATTTCAACCTCCACATTTAGTTAATAAAGCAATCAAGGGATAAAATGAAGTTTTAAGCATGAAAACAAGATGGTTTAAACTTCCTTATATCTTCAGAGTATGGATCTCTTTGATATGGTCAAGAAAAATTGATTGACTGAGACAATCAACAATGATCATTAAGGCTGTATTAAAATAATAATTAATAATAACAATAGTCCAAAATTATTCAGTTCAAATGTGGAAGGAACAAAAGAAGTTTAGAATTCTAGTTTGAGTCAAGTCCTTGAGAATTCCTTGCTGCTGCACCCTAAGGACTATGGGAACTTTCCTTTTGACTTTTATGTGAAATTTTTCATGTATATGTACTCTTCCCTGCTAAAATGTGAACTCCTTGAGAGTAAGAACTATCTTACTCTGCTATTTATATCCCCAGAACTGAGCATAGTGCTTTGTACATAGAAAATATTTGGTACTTTGTAAATTCCCTCATTTATTTATTTCACTTTCACCATTTACCTTTTCTTATTATTATTTTTTTTACAGCTACCCCATCTTTTGGAGCTGAGATTCAGTGATATTTTTCCCTTCATAGTGCCTAGCCTAATGATTTATTTATAGGAGTTGCTCATTAAATCTTATTTTGTGGATGAGGAGATGAACAAATAGGAAATTAATATATGTTTATTTGATTGGATGGAATGTTGAAAAGATGTACCTTTTTGGAAGGAGAAACTAAAGGCACTATAAAGATTATATAAATTCTTCCACTCACCTCCCAATCCTCCCCCCTCAAAAGGAGGGATTCAGCCTGTACAACATATTCTATTTAATTCTGAACCCAGTTCATTATCTGCAGTTTCTGTCCAATATGTATGTACCAATGAATAAGTTCTATAGATTGCCTATCTAATGTCATATCATAACCTAGAAAATAGACATTCTTTATTTATTTTTCTCTGTATAGACAGATCAGTTTTATTTATAAAGATACAAAAATTGAATAAAATAACTTCTAAGATGAAATTATCTATTATTGATATAAATAATATGAAAAAAGTGATATAGATAATTGAAATCAAGTACTTCTAAATATAAGTAACTGCTTTGTAATATATAGGGTTTAACTTTGGGGATTTGCCTTCCAGTTATAATTTCCTTTAGGCCTATTATACAATTAGTTTAGGTCCTTTGAGTATAAACTATCTAATAATGAGAAAATGTCTTGAAATTTACTAGTTGACAAAGGAAAGCTAACTTTGTCTGTAGATAATCCACAAACTAGACAAAATTAAGATTGACTTAGTTGGGCAAAGACCACACCTAATTTTCCTCTATCATCAGCAAATTAGGAATTTTTCTTGGTTGACTTGTCATTGACTATCTGATTATTTATTTTGTTTTCTCAGTAGATACTCCAAGCTCATCAAGAAAAAATTTAAATACACAAGAGTTACTCTTTGGATTGAAAGTATGATCACAAGTAAAATTTATCTCTTTGACATACTCCACCAAAAATCATTTGGATATACTAAAACTTCTAAGGCAGATAGTCATCACAATTCAAAGTCACATTGGTGACTTTGACAGAGGAAAGGCCACTTTAAAAAAAAATTGGCATTCTCAATAACATGCTCATCTTTATTTATTTGATTTGTTCAAGGTTATTAGTGAAAATATAAGTTTTGGGAGATTGTGAAGCACATACTAATGTCTTATATGCAGAATTAGGAGAAAAAAGTTAATTTTCAAAGGAGTAGGTCCTAGAGCCATGATCTGTGATGATGATTAAGCTAGGATCTCCTATTAAGAACTGAAAATGGTCATAGAAATTACTTTGTCCAAATTCTTCACGTCATATAACAGGAAAATGATGCCAAAGAAAGATTCAATAAAAGATCAAACATTGAGCTGAAGTCACGAATTTAAGTAGAAAAGTCAGAATTTCAACCCAGATCTCCGACTCCAAGTCCTGAGCAATTTCTATTAAGCTATATTGTTCCATGATAATGCAGAACTCGTAAACAGATCCTTAAATGTTATTTAATGGGTACATGTAAAATTACAGGGTAGAAGTTAGAGCTTGTGGAGGTGAGTATCTATGTTTTCTTTGCTATCTTCAAATCTTGGAACAGAGAATTCCCTCTCAATGCAGATCTGCAACTCTCCCATTCTTTATAGTTTTAGAGACTAGAGTCAGGCATTGAAAGTTTAATGACTTTCCTAAGGTCCAACAGGTAGTGAGTAAAAAGAGAGCTTATAGATGAGAAATTTTCCCAACTAAGAAAAGACAGCACCTGCTCTGTAATTTATAATCTTTTGGAGTTGGTTGGAGCACTGAGAAATGTAATTGCCTGCCCAGTGTCACATTGGTTTGCTATGTGGGTAATGAGGCTTGAATTCAGGTCTTCCTGATTTGGAGACCAATTTTCTTTCCATTATTCCATGCTGTCTCTCTGAAACAGGTCTTGGATTCATTAAAGTGAAGGAGTTGGTTGAAAGATCATGTGTATTATTCCTTCTTGAAAGTTCACTTTTTTGATCCCTTTGTGTAAAGTTTTGCCATAACCTACCTCTCTCCTTCTTTAGCACTACCATATCAGACTTAAAAATATTTTCCTTTTTTAAGCAATCTATATAGAAGGTCTTGATAAATATTTGAAAGAAATGAATTTATCTGTCCATATAAGGAATTTATTGGAGGAGAAAATAACTTTAAAAAATTACATAAGGTGAAAAATTTCAGCAGTCAAAAGAAAAAATAATTTTTTCAATTGTGAATTAAAACAAATGAGAAAAAATCCTGAAAATATGTTCTTTAAATTGAAGAATGAAAAAGAAAGATCAATGCCTAGTAGGTGAGAATATGAAGATAAACACATTTTTAAAACACATTTGAGTTATTATTGTGGAAAACAGTGCTGCAGTCATCAATATATCTGCATGGTTCAGGGATATTGGCTGCTCAAAGTGAAGTGGGAAAGCAGATTCATCTCATTGGTAATTTGATCACTAGGTTGTTAATATAGCTACAAAAAATGTATTTGTAAGTGCTAATAAAGAAAAAATGAATGAGACTGAGTATTTTAAGCAGTAGTAAATAAAAGGTATAAAGTTTCATTAATAACTAGAAAACTATTTGGAGCACCTATTATTCATTTTTAATGTTATAAAGAGTCGAGGAAAGACTCTTGCTGTGGGAATATGACATAGTAATCGTCAACTTTACTTGTCTGAAAAATTCCAAGAGAAGTTATGTCTTCAAGCAAAAAGAGAAAAATAAAAGCAAGGGCATGTTTTTCTTTAAAATAAAAATGCTGGTAGTGCTATGCAGAGTTTCATGTTTGATCTGATTGTTTAGGTTCCAAAATGAAGATTTGTGCTTAAATGCTAATGAGATTGAAATATAAATTGGGAATGAATATTATTCCTTGTCCATCTTGGGTCTAGACAATTCTAAACTGGGTTCTGTTCTTGAAAGAGAGTTGTAAGTCAAGCTATGACCAATCAAATTTTAAAAACACACAAATATATGAAAATGGAAGATAATGTTCCTGACCAGATGACTCATCACCAACTTTTTACAGGAGTGATGACAAAAAATCTATTTAATCAATTATTCACGATATCCCTTTGGATTCCATAGGATCAAACTTTCTAAGGTGCATAAAAATAACCAGGCTAGCAGGATATGAAAAAGCAACAAATTGCATTTTTTATGACTTTGAAGAACTTAATTTCAGTAGTATAGCCCATCCCTTTACCAACAAAGATCCTTGTATGCTTTATTAGACCATCTTTGTGATTTACTATGGTAGAAAAACTCATCATCCTGTGGCAAACTGTTGATGATACCAAAAAGAAAAAAACCTAGTCCCCATAAATTTAACTAGACTAATCCTTGTATGGCAGATAAAAAATTAATTATTAGATCCATATTTGAAATATTTCCATCTTGGTAAAGAAAGAATGAAAACTCTTTATGAACAGGGTTTGTAAAATCCCTCTGGTTATTTTACATAAACTTGTTGGCTAGCCTGTCTTTCAATATATTTTACTTTTGCAATTTACTAAACCAACTCTAGTACTTCAGTCATCCATCACTAGACTTGGAGTTAAGAGAAACGAGTTCAAATTCTGAATCTGATATTTACTAATTTTTTTACAAGTGACACATCAGTAACCTCTTGTCTTTTGTTTTCTCATTTCTATAACTCAACAAGGAAATACTACTGATACATAGATATACATATAGATATCTTTATACTGGAATGTTTGAACAAACTGTTTTGTAACTTTTAAAAATTTGTTTATTTTTAGTTTTCAACATTCATTTCCATGAGATTTTGAGTTACAGATTTTCTCTCAGTCTTTCCCCCACCCCTAAATAGCAATCCTACTGAATACCCCTTCCCCCAACATGCTCTCTTTAACATACTCCCATGCCCTTTCTGACTTTCTAGTAGGGCAGGATGGATTTCTATGCCCAGTGCCTGCATATCTTATTTTTCCCAGTTGCATGTGAGAAGAGAACCAATTTTTTAACACTTGTTTTTAAAACTTTGATTTCCAGATTCTTTCCCTTCTTCCCTCATCACCTACCTCTACTGGGAAAAAAAGTGATGAAATAGAAATTGTACATGTGTAGTTATGAAAAATATTTCCATAGTAGATATATTGTGAAATACTAACTATATTTCCCTCCATCCTATCCCATCCCCAAACATTCTATTTTGACCCTGTCCCTTTTCAAAAGTCTGTGCTTGTAACTACCCTCCCCCCAATTCTGCCCTCCCTTTTATCATCTTCACTCTTATCCCCTTCCTTTACTGTAGGTTAAGATGCCCAATTGAGTGTGTATGTTATTCCCTCCTTAAGCCAAATTCAATGAGAGTAAGGTTGACCCATTCCTTTTTACCTTCCTGTTCTTCCCCTCTATTGTAACAGTTTTCTTTCCCCTCTTTTATAATGAGATAATTTAACCTATTCTACCTCTCCCAATCTCCTCTCATTATATTCCTCTCTCATGTCTTAATTTTATTTTTTAGATATAATCACTTCCTATTTAACTAATACTGCGCCATCTGTCCATGTACACCTGTACACATATATACACACAGTCATATATGTATTTATACACACATACACCCTCCTATATAAACATATAAATGTATGTATGTATATGTGTATATATACACATATATACCCTTTAACTATCCTCATACTGAGAAAAGTTTCATGAGTTACAATTATCATTTTTCCATATAGGAATGTAAATACTTCAACTTTGATAAGTTCCTCATGATTTCTTTTCCCTGTTTACCTTCTCATGCTTCTCTTGCTTCTCATATTTTAAAGTCAAGTTTTCTGTTCAGCTCTTTTTCTCAAGAATGCTTGAAAGTCCTCTATTTCATTGAATGATCATATTTTTTGCCAGTAGCATTCTACTCAGTTTTGCTGAGCAGGTGATTCTTGGTTTTAGTTCTAGCTCCTTTGATCTCTGGAATATCATATCCCAAGCCCTTCATCCCCTAATGTAGAAGCTGCTAGATCTTGGTTATACTGATTATGTTTCCACAATACTCAAATTGTTTCTTCCTGGCTGCTTGTAATATTTTCTCCTTGACCTGGGAACTCTGGAATTTGGCTATAATATTCCTAGGAGTTTTCTTTTGGGGATCTTTTTCAAGAGGTGATCGGTGAATTCTTTAAATTTCTATTTTTCCCTCTGGTTCTAGAATATCAGGGCAATTTTCCTTGAGAATTTCTTGAAGCATGATTTCTAGGCTCATTTTTGGATCATGGCTTTCAGGTAGTCAAATAATTTTAAAATTATTTCTCCTGGATCTATTTTCCAGATCAGTAGTTTTTCCAATGAGATATTTTATATTGCCTTCTATTTTTTCTTTTGTTTGGATCTGTTTTATATTATCCTGATTTCTCATGAAGTCATTAGCTTCTACTTGCTCCAATCTAATTTTGAAGGAACGATTCTCTTCAGTGAGTTTTTGAAATTCCTTTTCCATCTGGCAAATTTGGCTTTTTAAGGCATTCTTCTACTTATTGGCTTTTTGGGCCTCTTTTGCCATTTGAGTTAGTCTATTTTTTAAGGTGTTATTTTCTTCAGTGTTTTGGGGTCTCCTTTAGCAGGCTGTTGCCTTACTTTTCATAATTTTCTTGTATCATTCTCATTTCTCTTCTGAATTTTTCCTCCACTTCTCTTACTTGATTTTCAAAATCCTTCTTGAGCTACTCCATGGCCTGTAACCAGTTTATATTTTTCTTGTCAGCTTTTGATGCAGGAGTTCTGACTTTGTTGTATTCCTCCCATTCCATACTTTGATCCTTTTTGTCCCCAAAAAAGGATTATATGGGCTGATGGCACTTCTGCTTGCTCATATAGCCAGCCAATTACTTGACGTTTGAGCTCTTTGCCATGATAGAACTCTGCTTCCAGAATGGAGAGCACTATGTCCCAAATGGCTGGGGTTTTTACAAATGTTGTCAGAGGTCTGAGGAGGGCACCATCTCTACAGACACCACACTAGCACACTGCTGTTTCTCACCCCAGCACCACCACCCAGGATCACAACCCA
The DNA here is from genome assembly GCF_028583685.1 of Petaurus breviceps papuanus. Taxonomy (NCBI): domain Eukaryota; kingdom Metazoa; phylum Chordata; class Mammalia; order Diprotodontia; family Petauridae; genus Petaurus; species Petaurus breviceps. Next base: position 13,597,277 of record NW_027187351.1, on the reverse strand, counting down.
GATTCAAGCAGGCTAATGCAAGAGTGCTTACCCTTCTGAATTGTTTCTTGGTCACCCTACTGCAGGCCAGGAGTTCTGGAGGCAGCCTTGGGCAATGGCTACAGCCCCATGCCTCTGTCACCTCTCACCCTGGGGACAGTGGTCAGACCATGCTCTTAGGTCATCTGGTTCAAACAGAGTTCTCTACTGACCTTTTACTCTCTCTTTGGCATTTATGGGTTGAGAAGTCTGGAATCTGCCACAGTTGCTTGTGATTCACTCTCCTGAAGTCTGGTAGCTGCTCAGCACTGCCCTAGGGCCAGAACCATGTGGCTTGCCAGGACTGCCCTCTGCTACCAGAGTGCTGTGATAGACCCTCCCTGTAAGCCTGCCAGGATGCCTTCAGTGGGAGATTTGTTTTTCTCTGTCAATTTGTGTGTTCTGTAGCTCTAAAATCTGTTTAGAATCAAATTTTACAGGTATTAGAGGTAGTTGTGGGGGGAGCTCATGGAATTTACTGCTTCGACTCAACCATCTTGCCCCCCCACTTTGTAAGTTTTAAAATCCATTTAAATATGAGTCATTGTTACAGTTATTCTACTGATAGTTTTTTTTTTCATTTAATCCTGGCTCTTTTCCACATTTAGCTATCATTTTAAATTCTATATAATTTATAAATCTGAGAATATTGTCATGTGTTTTCTAAATCACTGACGAAAATGTTCACTGGAATAGAGCCAAAGAGAGATCCCTGGGTTATCACACTAGAAAATGTTCTTTAAGTTGAAAGAGGGTCATTATTTGATCTTCTTTCACTCTAGTCATTCAGACAGTTCCATAATGTGCCTGGCTGTACTATCCACTCCCTCTAAATTTTACCCACAAGGATTTCATGATAGATATCCTTATAGCTATCTATTATGGACTTTCTCAATTGACCTGGCAAAATGCAGGTAAACTATATCTATTGCATGGTCCTGACTTAGAAATTCTGTCAAAAATTGTGTCTAAATTGACCTGTTAAGGAAACTTGTTAAAAATGAAGTTAGTCTACAAGAACTTATTATTGTTTTCATTTGCTTTTCTGTGCACTATAAAATTTATTTAAATTGTTAGCTTTAAGTTTTGGCATATTATTAGTATCTTATAAATCTATTGTGATCAAAACTAAAATATCATTTAAATATGCTCCATATTTTTATAATTTCATTTTGCCTTAAATATTTTAACTTATGATACATAAATATCCATCTCTCCCATTGAGAAAGAAATTGATCATTTTGTTATAAAAGTTTGATCCATCATATGACAAGGGTTATCATTTAATTCTCAGGAATAAGTATTTTACTGAATAGACCTCAGAGACCTGAAAGAGTCAATATAACCTCTCTGCCAAAATAAGTGTCTTCACAATGCTGTGGAGTTTTGTGTTTTTTTTTTATTATTCTTATTGCACATTGTCTCTTTACTCCATCCTAAAACAGACATTTTATTGATTTTGTTTCCTAGTTCAATTTTGTGGGGAAATTGCTCGGACCAAGAGGAAACTCCTTGAAGAGGCTACAGGAAGAGACAGGTGCTAAAATGTCTATCCTGGGGAAAGGATCAATGAGAGATAAAGCAAAGGTACTGAACTTTTGATTTTGTTATTTAATACCTACAGAAGGTTAAATGTCATGTGGATTACCACATTTACATTGCTGCTCTGTTTTCCTCACTTTGAATCTTTCATTATTCCTTCTGAGCCCAGTCTCTGTGCTTTCTGCTATCTCTTGACCATAACTCATTCATTCATCTCACTTCCCCAAACACATAACTTCCCCTACTTTTTTATAGTTCTGTGTGCAGATTACTACCCAATCATTTTGCCCTTTTCTATGTTTTCTTCAGTGTTTCCATCAGTGTTCATTTTCTCTAATTCTCTACCTAGATTCCTTTGAACTTTTCAATCATATCACATAATCACTTCCATGTACCCTTCTCCCATTTTCATCTCTTTGTTTACTTTTACTTTGATCCTCTTATCTGAACCATTTTTCTATTACTTATCTACAAATTCAATAAAACTGACTTCTTTCTTGAAATACTTGAGCCAGTATGACACCCTCTTCCCCCAAAAAATTAAACCAGGAAATGTGATAATTTGTATAGATTTTCCATCTGCTCTCTATATTTTCACTCATCTAAACACTCTAATTTACTGATTCATTAAGTAGTAGTGTCTTTCAGATTTTTTCATTCAAACCCTTCAATAAATAGTCATTTTAAGAAGTTTTTCCTCTTATCATCATTTCCAAAAATTGATTGTAATGAGTGATTTACAAAGTAATCTATAATTGCAATACTATAATATTTATATTTTAACATAGAGCAACTTAAAGTAGGTTTAGTTTTTTTTCTTGAACTAGTAGTAAATGAAATAGACTTGAATTAAAGTTGTCTTTTCTCTTAATCAGTTGACATTAAAGTGATGAACATAGTCTATGATCAACATTTTATTTCTATAATAAAAAATCTGAATTTGAAGTTCTACCAAGGCACTGCTCAGGGAAAAATCATTTTAAAATTTATTCAACAGTAATAGTTTTGTTATTGGAAAAGAAGAATATGTGTTTACAAATCTTCAAATTTATGTGGTTTCTTAGTTATTTAATCCTACATATTTTTAGTTATGGATTGCTTCTTTGTTTGTTGTTCCACTTCCCTCCCCCCACAGCTGTTCAGTCCTACCAATACTTCTTAAAGTGATGATGGTATCGCTGCCTACCTTAATAGGCACCCTTTGTTCAATAATTAATGAGAGATTATTACATAGTAACATCTTATATTCACTCCTTAGTATTCTGTTGTATATTACTGTATGCTACATTTTCTATTCACAGAATAAGAATGTACCAGTTCGCTTTCACATATTCCAAAATAGAATTGGGAATGTTAATCTATACAATGAGAAATGTGAGAACTCTGGAATTTATACAAATCAGTTTGGCAATTTCATTGTTTTTTTAATACATGAAATACAGTTCTTGTCTCTCTAAGGATTCAATAGTTGGGGGCGGCTAGGTGATGCAGTGAATAGAGCACTGGCCCTGGAGTCAGGAGGACCTGAGTTCAAATCCGGCCTCAGACACTTAACACACACACACAAAAAAAACAGCCTTGTGACCTTGGGCAAGTCACAACCCCAATTACCCTCCAAAAAGCAAAAAAAAAAAAAAACAATTCAAGAGTTATATGAATAAATGTTTGCTTATCTGTCCTATAAAAAGGTTTCTTTTTAAAATTTTATTAAGTTTAATATACTATTAGGCCATGTTTCTTATAATCCTACTTTCTGGCTGATTATCTTGTCCTATGTTTACATCCCAGTTGACTGTGCTTTTAATGACTGAAATTTTTTCTCTTTCTGAAATGTGAAGGAAAATCCCAAATGAGCAATTCAAAATGGCAATTCATGATTCTGTCATATATTTCTTAAAAAGCAAACAAACCAATATAACAAAAGAATGTTCTATGAAAAATCATGCAAAGATGGTTTGTTAGAAGAAATCACTTAAGATGATGAAGTATAAACCTTTGTGTTTAATCCACTTCTAGTCACTTATGTTCTGACTTCATTGGCCTTTTTATATCACCATAGCTCCAATATCTGTATTCAGAGACAATTGCCTCTCCTGCATTTAGGTTATTCTGAAATAAAATATTCTGTTGATCTAAAGCATAAAATAAGAACTTGCTGAACCCCCCTAAGAGATAGTTCTGGAGGAATCTTATGCTTTAAATATATATATATATATGTATATATATGTATACATACATATATATATAATTGTATTTTATTTCCTAAGGGAAAAATGAATCCTTGAGAAATTGACAGAATATTTCATGCTAAAATAAATCAGTTAGTAGATATCATACATATGTTTATATTGTGCCATAAATAGTGTTAGGCGCTGAGAAGAATAAAAAAAAGTTCAAGAAGTGACTCATATTCTCAAAGATTTTATATTCTATTTGAACTTCCCTGCTTTTCTTTAGTTGTCTTGATAATCAAAGAAAGTATGACTGGAAAATAAGGCATTAGAGGGAAAACCAAAATATTTGGTCAACACAAACTTATAGAGACAGACATAAAGTTCTGAATGTCAGCAAGTTTTAGCCAGGAAAAAAAAATGACAATTAAGGAAGGAAAATTTTAGGTAGCTAATGCCATGGTGTATGTAATCCCTGAAATCTTGGAGTTTAAGAAGGTTTGTGGTTTTTTATTGTTTTGTTTGTTTTCTTCCCTTACATTTTGTTAGCAATAAAACCATTCAGACAGACTATGAGCATAGATAAATATACAAACACACAAGCTTGATAAAACTAATAGTGGTAGTTCCTTCATCAGAACACTTGCATTCTGTGATCTCTTTGCCACTCAGCCACAGTCTTCACAAAGCTAATAAGTAACTCCAGTGTTTTCCATGTATGTGATTATGTGTCTCCCATTATCAGATTAATGATGATACATTTTAAATTTCTTTATTGGGCAAGAGGAGAGACAGTCTTGGAGAAAAGTAGGTAGCAAAATATAAAGGAAAATATAAAAAATATAATGCAAAATATAAGTTTATATTTAAAAGGCATTTAAAAAACTATTTAGACACATTAGGAAATTAAATGGCAGCAGAAAGATTTCTTAAAAGCCCAAACTATCTTGCACCATATGGCCATCTCCTTCAAAAGCACCAAGCAGCTGCATGCTTCATTGGCAGTTTGCTCCTGAAGAGTCTTCAGGGTTAGCTTGCTGTAGCTTCAGACCTAGTGTTGCTATTTTTAGTGGTGCTGATGGTTAAGATTGGTGAGGGAGAACAGGCAAGATGCTGATTCCATGGGCTTCTGTTTGAAGGAGAAAATATACAAAGAATTTGCATCATGCTACCCAAGACAGTGGAGAGAGAGATAGGAGGGCAAATGATGGGAATGTTTGGCATATTGAATTAAGAGAAGTTATCATATGAACTAGTAGTATGGAATAGATTGGGAGACAGCATGAAAGAGGAGAGAGCACTGGATTTGGAGTCTGAGGATCTGGGTTCATAGTTAACTTCTACTAAATATAATCTGATGATCTTGGTCAGGGCACAATCTCTATGTTCCTGTTTCTTCATAGATTTGGACATCATACCATGAGAGCTGCTTTCTAGCTCTTCATGCATGCTTTTGTTATCCCAGTTCAATTAAGGCCCCAGTACTTTAATATCTCCATGACTTTGGGTGAACCATTTAACTTCCCTGAGCCTCAATTTCTTCATCTGTAAAATGAGGTTATTGAACCAAATGATATCTAAGATCTTTCCCAAATACAAAACCATGGTCCTATGAGAGTAGAACTAACTAGTCTCATTACTATCATTATGGGCAAAAAGTAACATTCACACTTTGATTTTTGATCCTGATTCATCAGATGAGAGGATTTTGATGAATTATGAAAATATCTTTTAAATATAATCCATTGTTATGCTAATACATATTTTGTTTGAAAAGTCAAATGCTAAAGTTTTCCCCTTATTTATACATTGGTATGTGAATAATTTTGTTTATAATAATTATATTTCCCTGACACTTAAATTTTGCAAAGCTCTTTATTCACAAAAACCTTATAAATTAGTCAATATTGCCCTTCTCATTTTCTCTACTAAAAAATTGAGATACTGAAAGGCTAAGGAACTTTTCTATTGTGGCAGAGGTGGTATCACCAAAATACTGCAGTGCCTCTCAATTTGTATATATGCCTACATCAAATGAGTAGACAATTTATATGTATGCATGCATATATGCATGTGTATATGTGTCTTTGTACTCTAACACATATGCATATATATCCAGCTCCATTCTCACATCAACAATTATTGCCTTTTTATATTTCAGAATAGATGTCCTGGAGACAGTTTCAGTTCAACATGTTCAAAATTGAATTTATTTTTTTTCCTCCAAAATCTATTCTTCTTCCAATTTTTCCTGTTTCTTTAAAAGATATCATCTTTTCCCCCATATTTGCAACCTCAGAAGCAGTATTCTAGAATGCTCACTTTTCCTCACTGCATATATTTAGCAACTTGCTAAATCTTGTTTAACACAGGAGCTTTGGGGCTCTAGTCTCTAGTAGGATCACTTTCGATCTGGGCAACCAGAAGGGCACCAAACAGAAACATGATAATGGGTTAATCTATTCTTCTCAAGGGAGTTGCTGATAATGGGAGCATGAATTCCTACAGCATCCCCTAATTACTCCTCTCACAGCGGTCAATGACAGTAAAAGTTGGAGCTCCAACCCCTACAGTATCCCCTAAGTCTTGATGTGAGCCAATGGAGACAAGCACACAAATCCCCCTAAATTTTGATGTGGACCAGTCAAGTCAAGCACATTCCTTCCAGGCTTTGCTGGTGGCTAGTCAAGGCAGGCATAGCATTCCATCTTGTGCATTCCACAAATCTGCAAATCCACACTTATTGACAAGTGCTCATTTGATTTATAGAGTAGCACACAAAGAAGGTAATTTGCCAGCAATAGCCTCATAAGTTTACATTACATTAGCAATATTATGGTGATTGAGCATAGTGTAGGAGCAGTGTGCTGTTTACAACTTAACTCAAATATTTACATTATCTTGGTTATATAATGATATGCAAGCTCAGTGAGATTGTTTATGATGTGAAATCCTGGGAACTAGTAGATTGTTTATAGCCATAGATCCTGAGAACTAGTATCTTAAAAAGAAAACAAATCTACCTTATATACATCTTACCATTTAAACTTTATATTATCCTTTCTATCTTGCCTCCTCTCCATGCATACAATTGCCTCCTTCATTCAGATCTTCATCCTCTATTTCCTAGATCATTTCAACAGACTCCTGCTGTCTCAAGTATCTCTTACACCAGTTTACCCTAGAAGCTACTTCTAAAGTAATTTTCCTTAAGTGCTGATCTGACCATGGGACTCCACTACTCAGTCAACTCCAGTGTCTTCTTATTGCCTTTAAGATAAAACATAAATCCCTCTGTTTAAAACACTACACAACCTTTCCTCATTCTACCTTTATAGTCTCACTGGGCATTGTTCCTTCTCTCTCACTGTGTGACCTACCCAAACTGGCTTTCTCTCTGTTTTTCATTCATCACACTTTGCTACATTTCTCAGTGCATTTGTAGTGACTTTCCTATATGCCTGGAATATCCTCACCCCTTATCTTCTTCTCATGATATCCCTCTTCCTTTAAGATGCAGTTCAAGCACCATCTTCAGTCTTGAGACTTTCTTGATTCTTCCACATGGTAGAGTGCTTCTTGCCAAAATACTTTGTATTTAACTGTGCTGTAATTTATCTACTTTACATTCATGCTATATTTATTTATACTTGGACTTGTCCCTTCTGTTGAAATGTAAATTCTATACCAGTAGTGATTGCTCATTCCTTGCACTTGTGTCACTAGTGTCTGACAAATAGCTTAATAAATGCTTGTTGTTTTCTGTTGTTCTTTTCTTAATCTAGGCTTTTGTTTTCTTCACTATGGGATATAGTCAGTGGTAAACATATTTTTTCTCAAAGGATAAAATCATCAACTCATCTATAACTTAGAATATTAGAAATTTACCTGATGGAGTGGCAGGTGGTACAGTGAATAGAGCACCAGCCCTGGAGTCAGGAGGACCTGAGATCAAATCTTGCCTCAGACACTTAACACTTACAACTTAGTACTAGCTATGTGACCTTGGGCAAGTCACATAACCCCAATTGTCCTGCCTGCTCTTCCTCCAAAAAGCAAAAAAAGAAAAGATAGAGAAAGAAAAGTAAGTAAAAAAAAGTTACCTGAGATACAAAGAAGTTAATTAACTCCTCTTTGGTTACAAAGCTAATATGTGCCAGAAGTTAAGTATAACAGTGGTAACTCTAAGGTCAACATCCTATCCATCATAACACACTGATTATCTTTTCATGAATCAACTTTATTTTATTTTCAGTTCTAAAATCACTCTTCTAATGTCCCTTCCCTACTCCAATGAAAAATTAAGAAAAGCATAAGCCATTACAAACACATGTAGTCAAACAAAAAGAAATTCTAGCCTTTACATGGACCAAAGAAATATGTAATCAACATGTACTCCAGAAACCATCACCTCTCTATCTGGGGGTGGTTAACCTGTCTCATCCTGGAATTACTATTGATCCTTACAGCACACTGACTTTCATAGACATCAAGATAGAGATAGAGATTGTAAAAGTGATTTCATCGACGTAGGAAACTTTTATGCGAGACAACTCCCTCTACCAATGCATATAGGTACCTTCTCTGTAATTTAGTCATAGAGAACTGCCTAGTGTACTGAGAGATTAAGTGAATTGCCCAGGATATGTGTCAATTGCACAATTGCAAATATGTATCAAAGATGAAAACTGAATCTACTATCCACTCTCTTATGATGTATAATAGATATAGATACACACAAATACATGTGCATGCTTAGTATGTATGTGTTTACATTTATTCCATTTTACTTTTGCATGCATGTGTTTCATATTTAGCATTGCTATTTATCATGAACCTTTCTGATTTTGTGACAGGATTGATTTTTCATAATAATGAAACTAAAATCAAAATCTCCATATTAATGCTACTCTCCAGTGGCCAATGTAGGTGAGAATTCTAGACCAGTCATCCATATTTTATTTGGTTTCAGGACTTTGGAATATCTGCTATAACAATATTTTCTCTAGTCCTAAAGGATTTGCAGCAAACTCATTGCACATCACTAAGACTTACATTGCTGTTATTAGACAACTCTCCAAAAGTTTAATATCCTGACCACCAAAGCAATTTGTACTCCAACAAAAATGAGAACCAAGGCACCTGGGATAATATTCAGGCAACAGCCCTAATGAGCTTGGTGATTTCTTTCCTAGCATCTATGTTTCTCCTTCACCTCTCCTCTCTCAAGAAATTAATGCCTATTTGCCTCCCATCTTCACTTCCCAACATGGTGCTATAGCAAATGAAATAATTTTCCTGACTACATTTTGAGTTTTTGAAGAAAAAGGCACTATTAATTCCAAATAAGTAGTATTTTATTTTCATTATATTGATTGGATGTTCCTCTGGTTTTCTATTCTAAGTGCTGAATAGGAAGGAGAATGACAGATTAAAAGGCTCCCAGAAGGGAGAGAAAACAAAGGAGGGGGCAGAATGGTTGAGTTAAACTTAAGAATGATAGTTCTATGTAAGGGATAGAGAAGATTTAAAAAAAAAAAAAGAACTCACTAACTTGAAAAAGAAGTTTGTGCATCAGCACTTAATTGCTGGAAAGTGATAAAGACAAATTATATTGGTGGGTGTGATGTGATCAAATGGTAGAGGTGGGTGCTTCCTTTTGAATAAAATTCCCTGAGTAATTTTGAGTTTAGCTGGCAAAAATTATCAACTGTGTAAAACCATACAGGAAATGGTTATAAAAAGACTGAAAATTATAATGCATTATGTGCATGGGAAATAATCCTTTAAGCTGTAGCATCTTTGTCAAGAAAAGAATACTTTATGAAGATGAATAACTGGCCACTCAGTGCAGCCAACCATGCAGATAAGATGGAAACCTAATGAAAGCCGCAAAACTACCAGGCCTACGCATTTTCTCAGCACTTCTTATACCAATTCACATTCTAGTGGCAATTCAGCTGATGACAATAAAATATAAGTTTAAAAAATCATCAGAGGAATTATGGGTCAAGCTAGACTTTCATTAATATATAAAGTCCTTGAAAGAGGGACTCTCTTGTTTTGTCTTTCTCTACCTAGTGCTTAGCACAGTGATTTTCTCATAGTAGGTCCTACATAAATGACTGATGAATTGAATTATTAATTGCCTACTTTGTTCATTTATGTCTAGGCTAATTTATTTTCCTCATTGAATCTGAAGATTCAAAATTATGCCTGTCAGGATTCATTTGTGTCGTAGCAGAAAGAACACTGCAGTTGAAGACATAGGAATGAGGTTAAAATCTAGGCTCTGCTATTATTACCTTTATGACTCTGGGCAAACCACTCTCCTTCACTTGTCTCAGTTTCAGTCTTTTCTTTGTAAAATGTGGTGTGAGAAGGTTGATTTTTAATGTCTGTTCGAATTCACTGTACTATAAATTCCTTCTCTTCCATTGCTAACATACAGAATTGATACAGAAAACAAGATGACAATTACTAGCAGAATGACAAGTGGAATACACCTTGCTTTGCCCTCAGTCTCTACTGCCCATATTATTTTTGCCATTTTCCCTACCTCAAAATTCTGTAGCAATGAGCAAGTGATGAAGCAGCTGATGCAGGTACACTGGAATTTATAGTCACAACTATGAAGCCAGGAAGTATAAGCTGTAGGCTTGTCTTCTCATTGAACTGAAGCTGCAGTGGGATTTGTGTGTCTGAGGAGCCTTTTTGAAGGACTTCTCTGCTCACCTCTTGGAACATGGAAGGGGCTGAAAAAAGGTATCCTAAATATTTCTTCACCCAACATTGACCTGTTTAGTGAGAGAGAGAGACAAAGATAGACAGAGAGACAGACAGAGAGAGACAGAGAGAGAGAGAGAGACAGAGAGAGAGAGAGAGACAGAGAGACAGAGAGAGAGACAGAGAGACAGAGACAGAGAGAGAGAGAGAGACAGAGAGACAGAGAGAGACAGAGAGACAGAGACAGAGAAACAGAGACAGAGAGACAGAGACAGAGAGACAGAGACAGAGAGAGACAGAGAGAGAGACAGAGACAAAGAGAGAGAGACAGAGACAGAGAGACAGAGAGAGAGACAAAAACTTTTTCAAAAAGGATTTCACTCACTGGTACATGGAATGTGTGCATGTTTATGGACAACGCTAAATCCAATAGGCTTGAAAGACAAAAGGTTTTGTTGTGGGAGAGAACTTAGCAGGTATCACATTCCAGATAGAAGTCCTGAGTGAAACAAGACTGGCAAATGAAGGCCAGCTAACCAAAGTCAGACCTGGACACGTTTTTTTTTTTTTTTCCTGAAGTGACCACAGTTATGGGGAAATGATTTGAAGATGGTGTAGGTTTCACAATCAAAACTAATCTAGTCAACAAACTTGTATGACTACCAAAAGGAGTAAGTGACAGACTTATGACAATGTGGTTTCCATTTAAAGGTAAGAGCCATGCCTCCATCATCACTGTGTATGCTCTCACCATGACAAACCTTAATGATGTGAAAGGAATTTTTATAAAGACCTACAGAAATTCAACATCGATGTGCCAAAAGAGGATGCACTTATTATTCTGATGTGACTTTATCACCAGAGTAGGCAGAGCCTCTTAGACATGGCTGGGAGTGGTTGTGAGGAATAGAGTTAGAAACAGCAACATCAGTCATCACTTATTACTGAAGACGTATACATCTCATGACCTTCTTCTCAACAGCACAGTCCTCAATTTACCTAAATGTAATAAAACTGCATGGATTCACCCTCACAGCAAACATTGGCACTTAATAGACTATGTCATTGTAAAGAGAAGAGATAAGATGTGACAGTGATGAAGGCAATGTGTGGGATAGAGTGCTAGACCAATGATCTGCTATAATCTAAATATTTGCATTTAACAAAAGGAGGCCCCAAGGCAAGATAATTACCAGAAGACCTACTAACAGCATATTAGAGGGTTTCTCTCTGGGTGAAAATTTTGTTGCTAACTTGAAGGGAAAGCAGAGGCAATACGTGGCTGGCAACAGTGGAGCAGAAAAGGAGTGGACAGCTTTTGGAGATTTGGTGTACAGCATTACATTTGCTCATCTGGGTCAGAAGACTCACAAACATCGACTGGTTGGAAAAAAACGATGGGGAAATTCAGAAGCTGCTAAATGAAAAGCAAGAACTCCACAGGGTTTAGTAGCAGGATAGTTCATCCATTTCTAAGAAGGCAGAATTTAATTCCATCAAAAGTAAAGCACAATGGAAACAGAGAGATAGGATTCTTCATCCAGTAAGAAGGTAGATGAAACTCAGTTTTATGCTGATAGTAAAGACAGGAAGAAATTTTATGATTCCCTAAAGGCTATTTATTTGTCAAAGACCTATGGAGTATCTCAGTTACTCAGTGCTGATGGAACCACATTGAATAAGTACATGATAGGGACATGATCCTGGAGAGATACACTGAAAACTTCCATAACATTTGCAACATATCATCATCAATTAATACTGAAGCCATTGGCTATATACCTCAGGTAGAAGTCATCCCCTCTCTAGCCAACTTCCAACAAAAGTGCTTATATTGAGTTTTGAAGAAGAGATACAAGGATATTCTCAAGGTCTCTCTGAAGAACTTTAGTATCTCTTGTGAGAAATGGGGGACACTGATGCAGGACTATCTGGTATGGTGTGCCCTCTTCAAAGAAAGTCTTGTATTGTATGAGCAAAGCAGAATTGTATTAGCTCAAATGATACAAAAGATTGTCAAATTTAGAGACACATCCACTCCAAATGTTGATATGAACTATTTGTGCCCTACCTATGGTAGAGCCTCTTGAGCTTGCATGGTCTTATCAGTCACAGTTGGACATATTGTACCTTGACACCAGCATAGTGATGTCATTTTGGTGTTCTTCAAGAACAAAGGGGACTGATCAGCCAAACAACTGCTTTTCCAAGATGCAGCTGTATTTCATGGGGGAGAGGAAGTGATTATTCATACACCATGATTGAGTGAAATGCCATCCATTTATTTTTAAAGGGAAATGTATATCATTCAACCTACCAATCACCAAGTACTATGTTTGAGTACCTTCATATGTCATATGTAATGTGTTGAGTTAGAAACCAAGCAGAATACAAATGGAAATGAGGTGTCATCCCATTCTTTTGTAGCTAAAGAAGAGACACATGTACAAATAGTTACTATATGTTTAATGTGAAAGTGATATGAAAGGTTCAAAATGTTGAAAGCTCAAAAGAGGTAATCACTTCTGGCAATGTATGTTTGTGTATTTATTTTTTATATTGGGATAGAGAATAGGTGTCTGAGAAGGTTTCATGGGAGAGATAGTATTTGACTGGGACCTTTAGACAACTGGACAGAAGGCTGTCTAGTCAATGGGGTGAACAACATATATTGAGATAAAGAGACTGTACTCTTGTCATTATTACATTTCTCCAACAATCACTGAATATGAATTAGCTGTTTTACCCTCAGTCTAACTTAGTGTCATAACTCAAGTATTTAAAACTTATTAAAGAGTTAGATATATTTTATAAAACTTTGAAAAGAGAAACAGGGTGAGATTTTTTTTTCTGATCCTAGAATCAGATGCCAAACAAGAGAAGTGCTTGCCTAATGTGTACTATCAGAATTGAATTAGATTCCACATTTCTCCAGTAGTAAGAAGATTCATTTTACTTAGGCTTCATTTTCTCATTTATATGTTCTCAAAGTATATGGAAGTCATTCAAAAGCTGAAGGTGCATAGGATTTTGTTAGGCATAAGACTTGTATGAAACCTCTCACAGAGAAGCAATGTTATAAATAACTGAGAATTACTCTGAACTCTTGACAATTTCAAACAATGTAGAAAGACAGCTTTGTGTTTCTGGGTGTGGCTAATGATAAACAGCATAGCATATATGTGAAAAATTAAAAAAGACCCTTGCCTGTCAATGTAATCTCCAGGTCAGAATAAGAAAACTAACTTTTAATTGCATTCCTTTTGAATTGTTTTAAAGACTATAGGCCTACACAAGAAGATGGTCCAAAATGGCTGAAGGAAGAATTAAATATCAGTTATCGTAGCTTGCATGCCCATGATGGTCTGCGCATTCAGTAAGACACATATATCAAAACATAATTGAGTACTCTGATTATTTTCATTTAATTTTGAAAGTTGTATTAATGCATTTTTATAAAGATATATCATGGTTACTTTCTATGTTCCTTTACCCAGTGCTTAGCACAATACTTGTCATAGAGTAGGTACTTCCCAAATGTTTATTCACTGGGTGACATTTCCTCAAATCTTCCTTTGTAATATGTTAAAACAATTGAATAAATTAATCGATATGTCAGTCATATTGGACACTGGGAAACCTTTTGTACATATGCTCTACCTCTCTACTGAGAGAAGAGAGATGTGCTTTATTATATATCTTTTAAAGAGAATGAATCATTTTGTATAAGCTGAGTTGAGTTGCATGTTTTAGTGTGGCTTTCATAATGATGGCATTGCCATCATTAACTGCATTATCTCCCTGATTCTACTTTATTCCATATCAATTCATATAATTCTTCCTATATTTCTATGAATTCTTCATATTTGATTTATAGCAGGAATATAACATGAAATTTATAACAACCTGTTCAGTCAGTTCTGAATCAATGAACACCCACTTTAATTTTAATTTTTCCTCTTTTCAAAATGATTCTATGAATATGCTAATATATATGGAACTTTTCTTTCAGTCTTTGACTTTTGGCAGGGTAAGCTCTTAGTAGCAGGCATTTAGGGTTTTAATTTTAAATAAGTTTTCCTAGATAATTCCAAATTGTTTTCTATAATAGCAGGCCAATTAACAGCTCTTTTGTTATTGAATAATTTTGCTTTATCTACTCATAGCCCTTTCTTTATTAACTATTTCATTTTTATGTAACCTCATTAAAGGTAGGGACTGCTTCATTGTTGTTGTCATGATGATGATGATGATTATGATGATGATGATTAGTGTTAATATTTTATCCCTAGCTAATAGCCCACTGTCTTGTACATAGTAGATATTTTATAAATGTTTTTTGAATTTAATAGAATTTAATCTTTCACAATTTGATGGGTAAATACTTCTGTTGCATTGATGGACTGTGATATAGACATCTAAAGAAGCTTTGTGAAATTTCATGATTATTTTCATGGCACACATGAGAAAAAGGGAAAGATAAAAATGACTTCCCCAGTAACAAACTAAGTAGATGCAGTATCAGGGTTATTTTATCAGTCCACAATTATGTTTTTTTCCTATATATCCCTGCTTAACAAACATCAATCAGATACACTTAAGCCATTAGAATCAGATGTCTTCATTGAAGACAGAGCTGCAGTGTTTGAGTTTGTGCACTCTGTTGATGGATGTTCTAATGCCCCCAAGAATTGCGAACAACTCTTCACAGTAACAAGTGTTTTGAGTAGAGATGAAAGTCTTTTATGAAAAGGTGTACTATACTACATGCTGTAACAGTTCTCACTTGCTTAATACATGCCTTGAGGTGTGTCTGAATCCTCCAAAGTAAATGCATTTAAAAAAAAAATCTCTTGAAATAAACAACATGATTTCTTGTGGAAATCGTAGTCTTCATTTGTCAATTCTCTGTGGTCCAAAATCTAAGTGTTTGTGGCCCAAATTCAGAACATTTTCATTGGGATTATATTTGTTTCCTTATTCCTTTTTTTCAGCCAGAGAATTCAGTCGACATTTATTAACTACTATTTGTAATGTACAATGTTATCCTCTGAATATCTAGTGTTAGTACTCACTTAAACTCATTTGGGATATATTCATCTTAAACAATAATAACTGTGAAGCCATTTATAGTTTTGTATGTTTTATACACCTTTTCAGGAGTTTTTAATGATGGGAGTAATACTATATAATCCTCTTTGATTGTCCAAGCTCAGAGTTTTGAGCTGGACTATAAATTGTAATGCCACTCTTTATGCAGTCCTGCATGTGTGTTACTCAGATAAGCCATCCCTGGGCTATTGAAATATAATCATCATCATCTCTTATTCTATTGTTACCAAGAATAAAACCAGCAACATGTGGCACTTGATTTAGAGAACTGGAAAGCCTCCAGCATCTTTAATATAATGTTTCAGAGTGCTTAATGCCCTGTATCCCTTTATTCTCAGTGTGGATTTTCTTAAAGCTCTGATTTGTTGTATGTAGGCAAAAATAATAGTGTTTTCACTTTGCCTTCCCTACAGATTTAGTGTCTTTTCATTTCCTGGAAGTATTGTTCCTTTTTCTCATTTGAGAACTGCACCACTGACCATTTTACTTTCCTGTTATCCTTCTCTTGATCCCACATCTTTCCACAAAATACCAATAATCACAAAAAAAGACACCTAACAAAATCATTTGGTTCATTCATTTTATTTTATTCACAGAATCTTAGAATTGGAAGAGAATTCAAAGTAGTCATTAGACCTTTGTCTAAAAATCTCTCTGAGAGAGAACTCACTATGTCCAAATGCAGACCCATCCACTTCTGTCTAACTCTGATATGATTTTTTTCTCATATATTGAAGCTCAATCTTTATTTTTTTCAAAATGCTTCCCATTGCTAATAATACTGTCCTTTTGGGACCCATCAGAATACCCATCCTTCCATAAGATCCATTCAGATATTTTAAAAAATCATGCTCTTCAGGGCTCTTATCTCTGGGTCAAACATCCCTATGTCCTCAGGAGAAAGAGAAAACAAATTTCATTGCAAGATCTTTATTATCTTCTTTCCCACCTCTGTAAGATTGCTCTGAAATGCTATGACAAACAAATAATTTCTCATCTCTTCCCTCTCCCTTTGACCTTCCTGCCACTATTCTGTCCCTACTCTTCCATTACATGCAAGGTTGATAGTGGGAGCAGGAGTAGGGAGAGACAACTGAAAACCTTATATCTGTCATTTCTCAAGTATTGACCAATATTAACCCACACTCTATTCTCCCAAGCAGCCCCTCCCTTCCTACTTGAGAGAAATTATTTTATATGATCCTTATACCACTTATTGGTTGATTAATAAGAAAAGCTTTAAAAAAATCTCTGAAATATTTGTTCAATTTCTTCTTATTTTAACCACTGTATCAGCTTTTGCTTAGACTCCTTTAGCCCAAAATGTTCATTTGATCTAAATATTTTTACATAATTTACAAGCCTCTTAAAAAAAGAAAAACAGACAGAAACTTCCATCACCACAGCTAATACTAGATAAAGAAAACATTAATTTATTTGTCTAGCCCTAGATACATGAAAACATTAATTAATTTTGTCTCTCATTATGAGATGAGCATATTTAACTTTCTTATCTTTAGCAAACTTACTTATCTAGTTCATTTATAGATTATTTTGAGGGAAAGACAGGATTCTTCCCATTTTGCTGAATATCTCCCCCGCTCCTTAATAATTTAACTGTGCTCAGCTTTACAGGATATGCCACATGCACTCTTTCAAGACAATCAGATTGCACTTTCCCCTATACTAGTCTCACAGATTTTCCTTGAAACACAAAAGTTTCCCCTCTGACCACAGGCTCATTCCCGTGGACTGTGATATCTTTTTTGATATTGTAATGCTGAAGTCTGACCATGATGTTTCTTGAGTATTGATCTTCAGGTTTCTTCTGTGTGTGTGTGTGTGTGTGTGTGTGTGTGTGTGTGTGCATGCGTTCTGTAGGTTCTCTCAATCTCCATTTCCAATCTGTTTCCAGTATTTCTGGACAATAGTCCTACATGATTTCCTAAATTATAGTGTTTTTTAAATCATTTTTCCCCTTGGAGTTCCATAGCTTTTAGATGGTCATTACTTAATATATTCATTTTCATTATTCTAGTTTTAAAGGCCTCATGTTCATCAATCTACTTGCATTTTGACTTTAATTTTCATTTTGCTTCTGGATTTTTCTGTCTCAATTTTGACTTCCTCCTTTTCTAACTGCATTATTCTTTGGTGAAGAAGCTAAGTTATATGATCTAAATTTTCTATTACGTAAAGATACTAATTTCTTCCCTGAGAATTTCAATTTTTATTATATTTGTTTTGTTAACTCAATTTTTAATTCTTTTGGTTCTTTTATTTCTAATCATTCTAGAAATTCTTGGAGATATTGAATTATTCCTGGAGGCTTTGTGCCCCCCCTTCCATTGACCGTATTTCTTTTGTTTTGAAGAAATTGCTCACTGTAATGAAAGTTTTCCTTTTAATTCATTTTTCCTTTCATCATTCTTTCTGTTGATTTTTTAAAGTGGTCCTCCCTGTAATTTTGCTTATTACTATCCAGATCTTCCCTTCTATTTTAGTTAACTTTGAGAAAGTTCCTTGCAATATGCTTCTTTCCCACCTGCTGTTGTTTTTCTCTATTCTTTGCATAGCACTGGGGACCAGTGTTGTGACCCCAAGGTTTCTAGCTAAGTCTTACCTTCCCAGGTCCTCAATGTGAATGCTGGCTATGTCCTACTTGGTCTCATAAAGGAGAAGTCGAGTCAGTGGAAATGGAAAGAGGCACAGCTTTATTGGTAGGACAGGCGTGTTGTTACATCTCTCCCTCTAGCCTCTAGCCTCCTCATGCTTCAGCCCTTAAATCTTCAGCCCTTGCAAAGCTCGTGGACAGCTTGTGAGGGAAGGTAGGGGGAGCCAATCAGAGAACAGGAGGACTGTGTCCAGAACAGCTTGCATACTCCTGTGCACTTACCCTTAGTCCCAGATATTAGTCTCAAGGTAACAGGGTAAATTGCATGACAGCACACAATCTGGCCACCTTGGCACTTCCTAGGAATTAGGGTGCCCCAACTACAGAAGAGATCAGCACATATTGCTGATTGCTCTGTATCTTGTTATGTCGGACCTGAACTAAGGGAGGCTGCCTGAAACCCAAAGAGGAGCTACAGGCCCCAACAGACTAGGTGGAACCCATGGTCCTTAATAGGAGGGCAATGGTTTTTTGTAACTCTTACAGTTTTCTGCTTCCCTAGTACTTGGAGATAGCTTCTTGCTTCAGTCTTTTACTCTTTGCTTTCTGATTCAGTGGTCAGCTTTTGTCTGTCCTTAGAGAGATCCCTGAGGCTAATGAGATTCATAGACCTTGTTCCACAAAGGTTTTCAGGAGGGTCCTGAGCAAAACTGCTCATGGAAAATCCTAAGAGCTTTTGCAATTGGGATTTTTCTCTATCTCTTTCTCAGTTTTCCTGTGAACTACCTCCTTATTATCCTAAACACCTTGCATGGAAGTCAAGGAAAGAGACATAAGGAGATGTTTGATTGAATTCTTTCTCAAACATTTATTATTTCCAGCTGAACATGTTTAACCTTCTTCTGTTTGATAAATGTACATGTCATCTACCTAGCTCACCTCTAAATTCTTTTGAATTTAGTTGAATATCTTTTTTTCCATTGAGAAATGGGATTTAACCTCTCTGTTCCTTGGTTTCCTACTCTGCAAAATGGAAGTGGATATTAGATTCAATGACTTCTAAATTCTTTTCTAGCTATAAATATGTGAATTTGTGATCATGATGTTATGTATTCAAAAGTTGTAGCCATATAGAATCTCTGGACTCTTCCTTCCTACACAGACACTGAATGCATTGTGACCATTTCAGTCATAATGCCTCAGCCCATAAAAAAATGAAGACCCAGTCTGGTAAAGTCATTGATGCCACTATGCAGGGGACATGCTATAATTGAACTCTTGGATTCTACCCTCTACTACATCTCCTGCCTTTCCGCACTGGGCTTAGTCCTGTTTCTGAATCATCAAAATCTAGGGAATGCATTGATAAAGTGACATACTAATAACTCACCACCTAAAAAATTATAAAAAAAAACCTAATATCTAAAACTAAATTAGTCTGGCACCACAGTGGAGTTTGGGTAAGAATGCAGTGATTGGGCTATATCAGGGGAACACTGAAATGAAGAAGAGAGATATTGAAGGTGAGGTGATCAGTTTTTTTTTCTAAGAATCACCTTGGGCTAACTAATTCATATTTTCTTTTTCTTTTTTGTCATCCCTTTCTCGGTATTTTGTGGCATTGTCGGATGATTTCTTATTAATTTTAAGAGGTAAGGGGAACTGAGCTCCAATTAAATTTAGCTTTCCCAGTTTCTTGAAAGGGGTTCTCATATTTTATAAAAGACCTTCCCCTCATTCCACTCACAGGAAACTCTCTGACCAAAATTGAATCTAGTGTGAATGAGCTAGAATAAAGTTGGACTATTACTTCACTTGTTCTGAAAATGATTATTTCCTTAATGTAACCTATTGCCACATTAGTTATTTTGGCTGTTATATAAAATACTTATTTCATATTGAATTTTCAGTCTGCTAAAACATTCAGTTATTGTTTTTGTTTTGTTTTTAATTTTCAAACTAGTTAGGAAATCAACAGATGACATGGTTCAGACAAATAGCTAAGAGGTAGATTACAGATCCTGAATGAAACATTTCAATCCAGAAGAATTATTATAAATTAACTACTGATTCCTTTGACATAATCATTGATTTTCAAAATTGAGAGATTAATTGACATA
The DNA here is from genome assembly GCF_028583685.1 of Petaurus breviceps papuanus. NCBI lineage: Eukaryota > Metazoa > Chordata > Mammalia > Diprotodontia > Petauridae > Petaurus > Petaurus breviceps. Next base: position 13,576,974 of record NW_027187351.1, on the reverse strand, counting down.
GGACCAATGATAGATCTTGTGAAACTGCACTACAGACTCTTTTCTATGTTGACATTAAGTCCTTCGGTTCATGTCAAACAAATCTGCATCCATCTAATTACACCATCATCAAGTCCATATTCTCAATCTTATTCACAAAAAATATGACATGAAAACCTTTGTTGTATGTTTTGCTATGTCCAATGTAAACTTTTTTTTAATCTACCATTCCAGTTAAACTATCATAAAGAGAAATGAGACTAGTTTGGCATTACTTTTCTAAAGAAGCTGTAGTGTCTCTTTGTGATCACTGTTTTGTTGTTGTTTTTACTAGATAATCATTATACATTCCATTTATTTGGCAGAGAAAATAAAAACAAGAAAAAATGAATAGTTTTATCTTCTCTCCTTACTTAGTGTTATTACATATACATCAAGTGTGGTCGTATTCCTTCTCTGGACTTTTTATTATCTGGTTATTTTCTTTTCTACCATCTAACTTTAAAAAACAAACAAAATACTGATTTTTGTTATTGTTGTCTTTCATATTCCTCACTAGATTCAGCTTATTCTTAACTTCACCCCTCTTGCTACTATTTTTGTAGGATGTTACTGAGCTTTTACATTCATCCTGTCTTACTTGCCATAATTTCCATGTTTCATGCATATCTTTTAAAACCCAGGTTGATTGATAAGTTTCCTATCTATCCCCATTAGTTTTGCTGTGTAATTCCCCTTTTCTGCCTTATCAAAGTTGTTTTCTTATATACTAAAAAAATCATCCATGAGACTGACTCATGTTTTCTAGTTTGACTTCCTATATCAATGGTATATGACATGCCATTTATCTGATGCCTTTGAAATCTCACATAAAATCTAGGATACATGTTAGACTGCTCAATTTTCTTCTCCTTTGTCACAAAAGTTAAGATGAAGCAATCACTTTCCTCTAAAAGTCTTCCACCATTTCTACTTCAGCAATTAATTCCTTTTTCTTCAAGTACAGTCAAATCCAGAAGACCAGTTCTTCCATGGTTTCCATTACCTTTGAAGGATTAAATTATTATTAAATCCAGTAAAACAGATTTTTTTTTCAGAGACAGACATCTACTGCGAATTTTTTACCTTCATAATGCAGAAATTGCATTTGGTATAACTTTCTCCAGCAACCAGTCTACAATCATGTTTCAATTTTTTTTCCTTTACTTAGACTTTTTCTCCACCTACCCATACATGAAGAATAGAATGGAAGTATTACAGGCCAATAGTCTAAAAACTTTTTTGAATGTACACACTATACAATGGGAAAAAATCCTGCTCATATTTGTACATTTATTTTTATACTTTATGTATGCACTATGTTACTAATAACATGCACACTACAAAACTTATTTAAAGATTAAATTTTAAATGGATAAAATGAAGATGAAAAATGTCTTAAAGTGAATAGAGAGCCATTGGAGTTTATTGAGTAAAGAAACTATATGGTCAGACCTGTGCTTTTGGAAAACCACTTTAGCACCTCTTTGATGAATAGAATGGAGAGAGAAAAGGGGATGAGAAAATTGAAATGCTGTTGTAATAGTCCAGGTCAAAAATTCTAAGGGTTTGTACTAGGCTTTTTATGTTTCATTATAGGGAGGGAGATAAATGCAAGAGATGTTGTAGAAGAAGAAATTATGCTGTTTGTCTCTAAATTAAATATATGGTGTGAAGGAAAGAGAGTTTAAGATGAAAACTAGGTTGGGAAACTAGTGGAGGTTTAGAAAAGGGGTGAGCTTGGTGTCAAAGATAATGTAAAGAACTTTTAAATGTAGAATGTGAGACATTTTTGTCTGTTCATCCTATGCAACTCATTGTGTTCCACCCAAAATAAGAAAGTATCTTTGTAGGAGAAGGGGAGAGCTCTTATTATTAGTCACTGCCCTGGAACACAATGATACCTATTACAATCCCAAGGTAATTTCATAGGTAGAAGGTGGCAATTCTATAAAGAATGGGCTGGGGAAAATTCCCCAATGACAGATTCATAGCTACTGTTCTGGGGCCTAGGTAACATAACTGACCTCAGGAGTCAACAACTGGTTCAGAAGGGAGAAGACTGGGAACTTGCATAAGAATGGAAGTGAGTTTTTTAGAGTTGAGGGCAGAGATAAGACTTCTCTTAGAGAAAAGTCCAAGATTGGCTACCAGGGTGAAAATGAGATGCAACCTTTCTGGATGCTTGATTACACATGCTTTTTGTCTATCATAGGACTACAATTTCCTTTCTTATTTTTTTTTGCTTTTTGGAGGGGGTACACAGGGTAATTTGGGTTAAGTGATTTGCCAAAGGTCACATGGCTAGTAAGTGTTAAGTTCCTGAGGTCGGATTTGAACTCAGGTCCTCCTGACTCCAGGGCCAGTGCTCTATTCACTGTGTCCCCTAGACATCCCTTCCATTTTGTTTATTTTTTTAACATTTCTCATTTTTGTCTAAAATGTATATGTGGGGGTGGAGCCAAGATGGCAGAGAAAAGGCACAGACTTTCCTGAGTACTCCATAAAAGTGCTCTGAACAACTTTAAATAATACTGTAAAACAATTCCTGGAACAGCAGATCCCATAAAAGGACAGGGTAAAATAATTTTCCAATCAAAGATTACTTAGAAGCAAAAAGGGTGTGTCACACTTGGTTAAAAATGGAACACAGTCCAATGCAGTCAATACCAGCACAGCTCCAGCCCCAGTTCCAGCAAACCAGGAGCAGGATTTGGGAGCCACAGAATCTGGGGTGGCAGCAGATTCCTCCAGAGTTTTCAGCCCACAACTGATTAGAAAGAGATTACACAATGCATTGCATAGAATGAATGGACAAAAATGTCTTGCATTTTACATTTAAAATTTCTTTACATTATCTTTGCCACCAAGCTCACGCATTTTCTCTTTGCTAGCACTGACACAGGACTCTATTTCTTTGTCCACACTCAGATCTGGGTCACTATTCTGGGTGGCAGTCCCAAAGTAAGGGGAAGCACTAGCAAACCAAAGCTTTTGGGCTACAGTGGAGCAGGGACCCTCCACACAGTTCCAGGACAAAAAAGTGCTTGTGGTCACTCATAGATCAGAGCAGAGGAAGAAGAGTAGTAAGCTCATCTCTACTTAGATTATACCCCCTTGGAAGAAAACTTACAGGTCCCAAGAAGTATCTCTGAAAAGAGTTGCACAAAACTCTGAAGTTTGGGACAGTGTGCCCTCCACACAGGAAGCAAATCCCTACTTTAACAAAGAGTAAAATGTCAAGAGATTGTCTGGGAAAATAAGCAAACAACAGAAAAATATATGAACATAGAAAACTATTATGGTGACAAGGAAGATCAAAACAAACATTCAGAAGAAGATAACAAAGTCATAGCCTGTACATCCAAAGCCACCAGGAAAAAAATGAATTGTTCACAGACCATGAAAAAGCTCAAAAAGGTATTTAGAAAGTTAAGTAAGAGGGGTAGGGAAAAATTGGTAAGAGAAATATGAGTGATGCAAGAGAATCATGAAAAAATTATTCAAGAGTTTGGTAAAAGAGACACAAAATACTGAAGAAAATAAAACCTTAAAAAGCAGAATTGGTCAAATGGAGGAGGCTGAAAAACTCAGTGAATAGTTGCTTCAAAATTAAATTGGGGCAAATGGAAGCTCATGAATTTATGAGAAATGAAGAAACAATAAAACAAAACCAAAAAAATAAAAGACAATATGAAATATATCATTGGAAAAAGAACTGATCTGGAAAGTCTGACCTGGAAAACAGATCCAGAAGAGATAATTTAAAAAAAGGACTACCTGAAAGCCATGATAAAAAAGCCTATTTATAATCTTTCAAGAAATTAGCAAAAAAACTGCCCTGATATTCTAGAAACAGAGGGTAAAATAGAAATTGAAAGAATCCATGATCACCTCCTAAAAAAGCTACCAAAATGAAAACTGTCAGGAATATTACAGACAAATTCTTGAGTTCCCAGATCAAGGAGAAAATATTGCAAACAGGCAGGAAGAAATAATTCAAGTATTGTGGAGTCACAGTCAGGAAAACACAAGACTTACCAACTTCTACGTTAAAGGATCAGAGGACTTGGAACATCATGTTCCAGAGGTGAAAGGAGCTTTGATTAACCCTAGAAACACCTACTCAGCAAAATTGAGCTAAACTTTCAGGAAAAAGATGAATATTCAATGAGATAGAGGACTTTCAAGCCTTCTTGATAAAAAGAACAGAGCTGAATAGGAAAATTGACTTTTAAATACAAGACTCAAGAGAAGAATAAATAGGTAAACTGAAAAAGGAAATCTAAAGAAATTAATAAGGTTAAACTTTTTATATTCCTACATGGGAAGATGATATTTTTAACTTGTAAGATGTTTCTCATCATTAGGGTAGATAGAAGAAGTATATATAGACATAAGGCACAGGTGTGAATTGAATAAGAGGGGATGATATCTAAAAATAAAATTAAGGGATGAGAGAGTAATGTACTAGGAAAAGGAGAAAGGGAGAGGTAGAATGGGATAAATTACCTCATATAAAAGGGGGGTAAATTACCTAACAAAAAGATTTACAGGGTAGGGGAATGGGGGAAAGGGAGGTGAGCAGGAGTGAGTGAACCTTACTATCATCAGAATTGATTCAAAAAGGAATAATACGCACACTTAATTGGATAGAGAAATCCATCTTACCCTACAGGAAAAATAGGAGGGAAATGGGATAAGAGAAGAGGTGGGGCAGATTAGAGGAGGCAATAGTCAAAAGCAAAACATTTTTTGATGGGAGACAGGGGGAAAGGAGAGAGAGAATAGAATAAACTGGGGTAGGAGTAGGTTGGAGGAAATACAGTTAGCAATAATAGTTGTGGAAAAAAATTTGAAGCAGTTTTCTCTGATGAATGCCTCTTTTCTCAAACTTATATAGAACTGAGTTAAATTTGCAAAGTTAAGAGCCATCCCCCAATTGATAAATGATAAAAAGATATGATCACTTTAGATGAAGTAATCAAAAGCCATATGAAAAATACTTTTACTCACTATTGAATGAAGAAATGCAAATTAAAACAATTCTCATACCTCCCAAATTGATTAATGAGACAGAAAAGTAAAATGACAAATGTTGGAGGGTATGTGGGAAAAATGAGGAATTGTGAACTGATTCAACCATTCTGTAGAACAGTTTAAAACTATGCCCAAAAGTCTATAAACCCATGCATACTTTTTGACCTAGCAATAGCATTACTAGATCTATATATCAAAATAGATTTAAAAAAAAGAAAGGGGCATATATATACACAAAAATATTCATAGAACCTCTTTTCTAGGGGCAAATAATTAGAAATTGAGGGGATGCCCCTAAGTTGCAGAATGGCTGAACAAGTTGTGGCATGCAATTATGATGAAGCACTATTGTGTTATAAGAAATGAGGAGCAAGATGCTCTCAGAAAAACCTAAAAAGACTTGCACAGGCTGATGCAAAGTGAAATGTACTGCGTAGAAAGTAATAGCAATATTGTAAGATGATCAGCTATTCTCAGCAACACAAGGATCCCAGACAATTCTTAAGTATTTAATATGAAAAACACTATCCATTTCCAGGGAAAGAACTGATGGTGTCTGAATAAAAATTGAAGCATATTTTTTCAAAAAGATTTCTATATTTTTCTTGAGTATTTTTGTCTGTGTTTCCTTTCACAACTTGACTATTATGGAAATAGTCTACATGACTACACTTATATAACCTATATAAAATCACTTTCCTTCTCAATAGGGGTGGGGGAGGAGGGAGGAATGAAGAAAATTTGGAACTCAAAATTTTTAAAATTGTTTATGCGTGCAATTGGGAAAAAATAAAATACTAAATAAATGAGGAACGAAAGAAGTGATGAAGAGCAAGATGTCAGAAAAACCTGGAAAAACTTACAAGAACTGATGCAAAATGAAACATACTGTGTACAAAGTTACAACAATATTATAAGATAACCACTTGTAAATGACTTAGTTATTTTCAGTAATACAGAGATTCAAGATAGTTCTGAAGTACTTATGATGAAAAATGCTATCGATTCCCAAAAACCTGATGATTTCTGAAAAAGATTGAAGCATGCTTTTTTTAGTTTTTTCTTACTTTTCTTGAGGTTTTTTTTTTTTTGGTCTATACTTTCTTTCACAACATGACTAATATGGAAGTGTTTGCATGACTGCACATGTATATATAGCCTATATATAATTGCTTGCTATCTCAATGGGGTGGGCAAGGGTGAGGTACAACTAGGAAGAGAGTGAATTGTGAATTCGAGGTTTTAAAAACATGTTGGTCCTCCAGGGGCAGAGCCAAGATGGGGGACTAAAAACAGTAACTTGTTTGAGGTCCCACTCCAATCACCTCTGATACCTGTAAAATATGACTCTAAACAAATTCTACAGCTACAGAACCAAAAAAGTGACAGAGAGAAACAAATCTCTCATTAAAGGCAGACTGGCAGGCCAACAGGAAGGGTCTATCACACCAGATTGGGAGCTTTGCATAGTCCTAGATAAGCTCAGACTCAGATCTGCAGCACAGACTGGCCAGAGCAAATTTCACAAGAGTAAATCACTGGCAATTGTGGTGTATTCCAGGCTTCTCAACCCATAAACACCAAAGAGAAAGCAAAAGGTCAGCTGGGAACCCTGTTGTTCCTGGGTGAGAGAAGAGCATGGTCAGGCCCCTGGGGCAGTGTAGGTGACAGCAGCTTCAATTGCTGTCAATGCTGCTGCTTCTAGCTCCAGACCTACAGATTTTAGAGGGTCCAAGAGGCTGTCCAGAGCAAACTTGCATGAATCTCTCTGCTGGCACTGAGGCAGGATTCTCTTGCTTTGCTCTACTTTAATCTAGGACACAGTCTTGGGTGGTAGTACTGGGATGAGGAGCACTGGTATGGCAGAGCTTGATTAGGCCATGGAGAGAAAGTCCTCCTCACAGTTCTGAGGCAGGTCCCTGGTAAAAACCCTGACAACAGTTGTGCAAAACCCCAGAAATCTGGGACACAGCACTCTCCAAGCTGGAAACAGAGTTCTACTGTTCCAAAGAGCTCAAAAGTCAAGTAATTGGCTGGCAAGATGAGCAAACACAAGAAGCAGACTATAGAATCCTTTTGGGGGGACAAAGAGGATCAAAACATAGAACAGAAGAAGACAGCAAAGTCAAAACTCCAGCATCAAAAGCCTCCAAGAAAAATATGAACTGGTTGTAGGCCATGGAATTGCTCAAGATGAATTTTGAAAATGAAGTAAGAGAAGAGGAAAAATTGAGAAGAGAAAAGAGAATGATACAAGAAAATCATGAAAAATGAGTCAACAGCCTGACTGAAGAAAATAACACCTTTAAAAATAGACTAACCCAAATGGCAAAAGAGGCCCAAAAAGCCAATGAGGAGAAGAGTACCTTAAAAAGTAAAACTGGCCAGATGGAAAAGGAATTTCAAAAACTCACTGAAGAGAATAACTCCTTCAAAATTAGATTGGAGCAAATAGAAGCTAATGACTTTATGAGAAATAAAGATACTATAAAATAGATTCAAACAAATGAAAAAATAGAAAGTAATGTGAAATATCTAATTGGAAGAACCATTGACCTAGAAAATAGGTCCAGGAGGGGTGGCCAGGTAGCACAGTGAGTAACAGCTCTGGCCCTAGTGTCGGGATGACCTGGGGATCAAATCTGGGCTCAGATATTTAGCACCACACCCAGAAATAACTGGCAGTGTAACCTTGAGCAAGTTACTTAATCCCAATTGCTTTAAAAAAAAAAAAGAAAAGAAAATAGGTCCAGGAGAGATAATTTAAAAATTATTGGACTATCTGAAAGCCATGATCAAAAAAAAAAGAGCCTAGAAATCATCCTTCAATAAATTCTCAAGGAAAATTGCCCTGATACTCTAGAACCAGAGAGCAAAATAGATACTGAAAGAATTCACTGATCACCTCTTGAAAAATGTCCCCAAAAGAAAACACCTAGGAATATTATAGCCAAATTTGAGAGTTCCCAGGTCAAGGGGAAAGTATTACAAGCAGTCAGGAAGAAACTATTTGAGTATTGTGGAAATACAATCAGGATAACGCAAGATCTATCAGCTTCTACATTAAAGTGTAAAGCCATGTGTGAGAAGCTTTCCAAAGGACCGCTGCTGTGAACAGTTTTCAAGGTTCTGATTTCAAAGTATAGTGAACACTCTATTTATTCAATAACAAATCAGAGCAAAACTTTCACAGAAAATCAAGGTACAGCATTCACAATATTACAACTTATCACAGAAAATCACAATATAGTATTCACAACAGCTTATCATTAAAATGGCCACATAGTTTTCACCAAAGTGGTCACAATATTTAGAACAAAGAACAATCACCTCAAAGTACAATAGTAAAAGCTTTCCACTCATGTGGCACAATAAATTAACCCAACCAGTCACTTATTCAGCAATCAATTGCTAAATATTATTAATCACTAAGTAAAATCATTAGAAAATACACAAACCCTCCACCCATAGGTCATTACAATTTCATCATTACTCAGCACCCACGGAGAGGTCTTTTCATCTTGAATTGGGGCCGGTTCTCAGATTTCCTGGATCCCCTTCCATGGTCCCAGATTCTACCTGGATTCACCAGACTGTCACCTGGGTTCAATAGCAGACAGCTCCCATTTCCTTGTCTAGCTCTCTGGGTAGGTCCTGCTCCACACTGAAGTTCACAGAGTCCAGTCCATCTCAAATCCTTAATTCAAGTTCAACCAAGCCACAAACAGACAATGTCCCTGCATCCAGGTGATGCTTATTCAGTTTTCTGCAGCTCATTCAAAAAATCAGAATCCAGCCTGAGGGGAGGGGGCTCCTGGGCTCCTCTTTAGAATAGCTTCTGCCACCAGATTCTTGTCCTAAGAAATTCTCACTGTGCCTCTCTAGGGCTTTTCTTATATACACAGCATTAGCTACTTCCTGTTTCAGGCAACCCCTTCCTGTTATGTCAGGAACAGGGTTCATACCTTCTGTTTCTTTCACAGATGCTTGATCAATTACTAAGTGCTAAGCACCTGCTTACTTGCCAATACAAAAAGGGGTCTCCAAATTCAAATTAGATTACCATTACATAAGGGATGTAAGGGATTGCAATATGATATTCCAGATGTCAAAAGAGCTAGGATTAAACCAGGAATCACCTACCTAGCAAAACTGAGTGTGATACCTCAGGGTGAAATATGAATTTTCAATGAAATAGAACACTTTCAAGCATTCTTGTTGAAAATACCAAAGCTGAACAAAATATTTGACTTTCAAATACAAGAAGCAAGAGAAGAATGAGAAGGTAAACAGGAAAAAGAAATCATAAGGAACTTATTAAAGGTTAACTATTTATATTCCTACATGTAAAAATGATCATTGTAACTCATGAAACTTTTCTCATTATGAGGATAGTTGAAGGGAATATATGTATATGTGTGTATGTATATATTTTTATATATACATATACACACATCTATGCATACATGTATGTATGCATAGGAGGGTATGTGTGAGTGTATATGTGTGTATTCATATGAAATCAAAGAAAAATGGTTTGCCATATATGTTCAAGGAAATTAAATGCTGATTCTTCACATCTTTTCATATTAATGAATTTTAAATAGAGTGGTTTGAGGAAACCATTTTAGTATATCTCTGTTTGAAAACAGTTTAATCTATTTTATTTTATTAAAATACATGTTCTAGATGGAGGATTTGATTCCTCCTTCAAGGTAGGTGGGTGGTATAGTGCATAGAGTATTGGGCCTGGAATCAGGAAGAACAGTTTAGCATTCTCAGGAATCTATCCTATATAGCATAAAACTAGTTGGAAAAAGCATTGCATTTTCTGCTCCTCGACCAGTACTGAATATAAAGCCTGGCACACAATATAATAATAAATGCTTCATCGATTATCATTTGTTCACCAAGAATGAAAATATATTTAATAAAACAATTCATCAATATTAGCAATAACTAGAATGTATAGTATAATTTAAGTTTATTCGTTTTATATATATATATATATATATACATATATGTTTGTGTGTGTGTGTGTATTACAGAAAAGCAAATTGGGACTCATAAAGGTTACCTGATTTACCATTGATTATGTAACTGGTCCATGTCAGAAGCAGGATTTGAACTCACTCTCATTTATTCATCTATCCATACATTCATTTATTCCTTCATCCATTCATTATTGTATTCAGTAAATTAAGGAAACAGAATATTTTCTTTTATTGTGGTGAACATGGACAGAAGCAAACTGGTGATTCTCATTCTCTAGCTAGAGATAGTAAATTTGCTATAAAAATGAAGCTGTCTGCACAGCTTTAAATATTTCCTACCAAATTCTTCATGAAGTGGTCTAATATTTCCATATAATTAGCAGTATGATTTTCAAAACAGAATAACCAAGAGGCTAATTTAACCTTCTCTGAAGAATTGCATTCTCTAGGGCAGATGCTTTAGACAATTACATTGTTCTGAGGTAACACTCACCAAAGAATTACATCAGGCTTTGAACAGATGCTGCAAGAACCCTGTTTTATTGCTGGTGCACCGCAGTGGTGATATTAAAAGTCTTCATCTCCTCCCTCGCATCTGATGTTAAAACAGACTTTCACATTTCTCAGTTCTGACAGTTTAGTGGTAAGGCTCATGTTACTGTTCAAAGGAACTTTAAAAAAAAACCATGAAGACAACTGTTTTCTTTCTTTTTTTCCCCTTATTGTAAAAATTAAACTAACCCATTAAGTTAATTTTTTTTTTATGAGGACTCTAAGGAGTCTTCACCTCTAATGTTTGTTAAAGGGCTAATTGCAGTGGATGATTTTTTTTTCTTTTTCTTTTTCCTAACATGGCAAAAAATAAAATTAATTCATTTAAAATTTCTCAAAAGTCAAAATCTAACACCTGTTTACAAGTCTCATGCAATTTTATCTGTGTCACTAGTAATCAATAAGCATCATATCTCACAAGCTAATTGCTTTATTTGGGATTTATTCAGAAAATCCACAGTATTTTTAAAAAGACATATTCTCTTTTTCTTCATCTTCTCTGCTCTGATCTTTGATTTTTCTTTCCTCCTTTGTGGTACATTGTTGGTAGTGAATGTAGATGAGACCCTAAAGAATATAAGGGAAGCCAGACATGTTCACATAATTAGATAGTATTTGTCTCCCATAGCCTATTAATGTGTCTCAAATTAATTCCCAAATTTAAGCATGCTTCACAATGCCATTTTTTCCCATAGAATCTTCAGTACAGACAATAGGTTTTTTTTTAATCATAAAATACTTTGGTCTTCTTGGTGAAGCAGAGTTTTTATGAGTCACAACTCATGAGCCATGAACTTGTGGAAATGTTCCCAAAATGGGGAATGCTAATCTTTAGGTAATAGCATAGATATGGAAACAGATTTAAATTTCTAGGAAAATAATGCTCTTTGCTCTAATGTAATATGACCGTAATTTTCAATTGTGTATGGTGTGTTTGTTTATGTGTGTATGTGCATGCATGCTCACACGTGAAATGTTCGCTTCTGTACTTATTTGTGGAAAAGTATCTGATTTCTTATTCTATATGAAAAAACGTCCATTTAAAAGAAATGAATAGGCCTATGGTCTAAAAAACATTGCAAATGTGAGAAAGGATATTCTATTTTTTGCAACAATTGTGCACAATGGAATAGAATTCTGTATTGATTATATACCCCTTTATGGAAATGTGCATATAGGTAATATGTGCTGATATATTATACAGTGAAGATAGGTATATACGTACATAGATCCAAGAGAGATTTTGTTATCCAGCCCAATCCCCTTATTTTGAAAATGAGGAGATTGAAAACTTTAAGAAATTAAGTGACTTATCCAAGATCTTACATGTAATAAATGGAAGAACTAGAATTTAAAACTAAGTCTAATTCTAAATTCAGTCTTCTTTCCAACCCATAAATCTCTAGGTGTGACCAAGGTTATGTGGATTCAAGTCCTTGTGGGTTTTCCCTCAAGAAATTTTAGGCATGAATGTAAAAGATCAATCTTGCCTCCTAGGTCAAAAGCAGAATGGAAGACACATGCAAAATGTTTATGTTATATTGTCCAGAAGTTCCAAAGTATGAGATCCACTAGATTGTAAGATCATTGAGCACATGTGCTATATAATATTTTATTGCTGTGCTCCCAGAACCTTGTAAAATGCACAGAACATAGCTGCTCCTTGATAAATGACTCCTGGAATTGAACTGAAATGAATCAAATCTATTTATCAATTCTAAGGTTTTAATTTTAAATTATTATTATTATTAATTATATTTGGTGCTTACCATAGCACCCAGAACAGTTATAGATAGGAAAAGTTTGTTAAATTGAAATAAATACAATTCATGGTGTGAGAATGTCTTCTAATCAGTGAAAAATAATTTAAGTTTAGCATTGATAGCAAAAGCAAAAGTAATATTTTGAAATCTTCAAAGTTAACATCTTGAAGGTACTTGAAAATATATGTGTCATGAGTAACTGAAAAATTGAGCAGTTAGCTATATATGTAGCATAATAAAAAATCGGTAGTTAATGAATGTTGGTAAAAAAAGGATACTGTGAAAACTATAGCTGTTCCATGTCTAGTGAGCTATTTATTTATCTATATCTTAGTTACACAGTCCTTTGAGTAATGTTCTGTTTAGTTTTACCAAAATTTGTGTACATTTGTGAGAGAGAAGAGAAGAGAAGAGAAGAGAAGAGAAGAGAAGAGGAGGGGAATGGAAGGGAGGGGATGGGAGGGGAAGGAAGGAAGGAAGGAAGGAAGGGGAGGGAGGGAGGGAAGGAGAGAAGAAAGAGGTAGAGAGGAAGGAGAAAGGAATGAGGTAAGGAAGGAAGAAAGGCTAAGCAAAGAAATGTCAATTCAAATCTAAGAACATATATTGGGGGAAAAAGGCCACTTTCTGAGAATTAGCTTATATTACTCTCCAGTATGATTTCTTTGTCTGTTCTTCAGATAGAGAAATGATGTTTTTCCCCCCAGAGTTTTATTGATTTGTTCTGTGTTCTGTAAAAACCAGCACATATTTTCCTCTTTGACTGTAGATGTTGTTTTTGCTGTTTTACATATAGATATATGCAGAAAGATTGTTTGAATTATTTGTACCAATTATGTTAAATCCCAGTTTTCCAATTGTTGTGGTGCTGGTCCTCCTGAGAATCATGATAAATACTTTTAATATATTTTAATGGGTTACTGTTACAGAAAATTTTGCATAGCCACAATAGTATTAGACAACATTTACATTAAATTAAATTACAGTACATACAATTAAATTGGATGATGAAAAAATCAGACTTAAAACAACATTTTGGAGTTTGGCAAAATTGGATTCCTTGATAAACTGCACAAGAAGATAGTGAAGAGGATATAGATAGCTAAACTAGATATTATTTTGTTTGCAATATATCTATCAGGGATTAATATTCTTTCACTCAGAGACATTGATTGGTTTCTAGATTATTTTTCTTCTGATTGATTACTGTTGTATTGCAGTGTCCCTTCTTCATATATCTAATGAGAATCAATATGCCTTTATGGCTATATTTTCATATTGGCACAATTATTGTGCAAACTGCAGTAATTTGTGCCTCCTCAGTAACATTTTTAAAGATAATTTGCAGTCTGTTGCTTCAGCTTAACACAATAGGTTACTGGGGAACTGCAGTCTCTACTTCATCATCTTTGGGTTAGAACAAAAATCTCCTTTATGTAAACTAGCAATGCTAATTTTCCCAATAGAAAAAATATATAGAATTTGTCATTTAATGGAATATTAAATGAGTATTGATTTTATTATACTCAGAGAACATCTTTAAATTTTAATTTCTTTGTGTATTATTGTTGCAATTAATGGTATTATTTTATTTAAACTAATAAATGAAAATTCTAGATTGCACTTGCCTTTCCGATTATCTCTTGTCAGAAAAAAAGTCAGAATTTCAAGTGACTGGAGGTATACATTATAAGCCTTTAGTTTTTGTTTTTCCTTGGGGCATTAATTGGTTTTCCTTTGCCTTGATTCTCTCATAGTGAGATAAAGCAAATACACACCAAGTGAGAATATTCAAAGTTTCCCAAAACTAAGATGGAACTAGGAATTGATAAATTTCAAGTAATTGTAATGGTTATTACTTTAATATATGTAAATTCCAGATCTTAATTACATCTTTTACTAGGAGCTAATTATCCTACTGTATATTATTAGATCTTTTTATTCATACATATAACTACCTATATGATTTTTTGAGGTTTTTTTAATCTAAACATAATAGGCCCATGAAGATTTTCCAAAGGACCACAAACTTGATTTAAATATAGCTTCCTCTTCTTTTAAAGTATATACCATGTTTCCCTGATAATAAGACACTGTCTTATTATTTTTTTTGGACAGAAAAACACCAGAGGGCTTATTTTCAGGGGAGGGCTTATTTTAATGAACATTGACAGCAATTTTAATAAACAGGTAAATGTGAACAAAAAAATTTATCTTTATTCAATAAGCAAATCACTGGGGAAGAACAGAATGACGCGCTCACTGCTGCAGCTCTGATTGGATGCAGCTCGGAGCGCGGCGTTCATTTCACTGGGGGGGGCAGTGCATACAGAGGGTACTGTAATGTAGCGTGTAGCGCAGGGGATCACCTTCACTACAGTAGCAATCTCAATAGGGCTTATTTTAGAGGAATCTTACACAGTAAGGGGAGGTCTTATTTTCTGGATAGGTCTTATTATCAGGGAAACACGGTAGTATAATCCAATGTGTTATTTTGAAAGTTGACCTTTTTGTCTGTGCCTTTGACCGACCTTCCTTCTATTTGTATCTATTAAAAAAAACTTTGATGACCATATTTTGTAAATTTAATTATTCTTTTCTTTATTTTTGTAACTATCACTAGTGTTACTCTCTTCCTCCACTTTTTGCTGTTGCCCCCTCAATGGAAGAAAGAAAAACAAAGTGCTTGTATAAAATATGCATAGTCAAGCAGAAGAAATCCCCACATTAGCCATGGCCAAAAGTCATGCCCCATTCTGCACCTTCAGTTCATCACCTCTCTGCTAGGTCTAGATTCATATATCATCTATGGTCCTTGCAGTTGTAGTTGGCAATTGCATTGATCAGAGTTCTTAAGTTTTTCAAGGTTGTATTTCTTTGCAATGTGGACATTATAAAATTAATTCTATGGGTTCTGAAGGCTTCTCTATTTAACAGCTCATACAAGTCTTTCTAGTTTACCTGAAACCATCCTTTTTAATAATTTCTTATGACACAGTAATATGACATCACATTAATATGTCATAATTTGTTCAGCCTTTTCCCAATTGTGGGGCACCCTGTTAGCTTCAAGTTCTTTGTCACCCCTCCCTACACACATTTAAAAGAAACAACCTACTATAAATATTATTTGTGTATATAGGTCATTTTCCTTCTTTGATCACCTTGAAATCTTTTGAGCTTCATTAAACAATAGAAATTATTGAGTGACCTTCTTTGGGTATATTTCCAAATTGTTTTCTAAAGTGGCAGGACTAGTTCACAGTACCATAATATAGATTGTTGACGAAGAGTGGAGATAAAATTTTATTTAGTTCTGTATATGCATGAATGTTCATCTATTCTATTCAAGTTAAATATGCTGGCATGTAATTATGCAAAATAGTTTCTAAGAATTTCATTTTTTAATTGCTGTAAATTGTCTTTTTCCATTTTTGATATTGGCAATTTGGTCTCTCTCTGTGTCTCTCTGTCTCTATCTCTTTATGTCTCATTGTAAATTTTTATTATATTGGTCTCACCCAACTTTGAGGAATTAATATTTTTCCAGTTATTATTATTGAAGTTTGTTCTTTCCTTTGAGTAGTTGCAGTTGTATTCATATAATTTCCATGAATGCCTTCAGAGTCAAATCCCAAATAGATTACATATTTTCTAGTTATTTTGAATGTCATTTCTCTTTCTATGTCTTCCTGCTTGGTTTTATTGATAATATATAGAAGGATGACAATTTATATAGGTTTATTTTATACCTCTCTCCTTTGGTAAAATTGTGGTTTCTATTAAGGTTTAATTAACCCTTTAGGCTTCCTTAATTGACCATTTTATTATTTGCAAAAAGTGATAATTTTATTTCCCTTTTGCTTATAGTTATTCTCTCAAATTATTTTCTTGTTTTGTTACAATATTATTAGTACTATATAAAATAGTGATGATAATATATATCCTTGATTTGTTCCTAATGTTAATGGAAAGTTTATTCCAATATATAATGTTGGCTCTTTGTTTTAGGTAGACACTGTTTACTATATTTAGGAAAGTTGCTTTTAGTTTTACTCATTTTCTAGCAGAAATGGTCATTGTATTTTGTCAAAAGAATTTTCTACATATATATGTGGTGTGTGTGTGTATGTATATAAAGTGAATTTGAATTTTTTATCATTAGTATGTACTTATTTTCTGAATTTGGACATTATATTAGGGTCAGACCCTGTACTGAAAGGTGAGGCCTCCTTTTGTTTAGTTTTGTATCCTTTGATGTCCCATCCAGGTTGTATTGAATGCTGTGTTCTTCAAACACACCTCAGGGGCAAAAAGCTTCAAACTTTCAGGGCCTTGAGTAGTCTGATCTAATGAGGGGTCTGATTATTGCCCTCCCAAAATGAACTCTTCAGGTTCTCTGCCCTAGTTTGGGGTTATGTAGTACAGCTGTGGGGTTGTCCCTCATTGACATTCTAGTTGACAGTTACTGTATCCAATGCTTTTCATCCCACTGAAAGGCTTCAAAAGTTATTTTTTGTCCATGTTTTCTTTCATGACATGATGATTATGGATTTATTTTGCATGGCTACATGTGTATAATCTATATTGAACTGTTGGGAAAGGAGGGATCACAGGAGAAAATTTGGAACTCAAAGTTTTATAAATGAATGTTAACAATTGTTTTTACATGTAACTGGGAGAAAATAAATAATTAAAAATTTTTAAAGATAATAGCAAAAAATAAAAATGAAAAACTTCAAGAGTGAGAGCAAGAATATTACAGACTCATTACTTGTCCATGCTTCCTACCAAGGTACATTGCTACAGGCTGCAAGGCACCTTCCCTGGAAGATCTTCAAAACTCATCTGGGCTAAGAACAATATAAGTCTATTCTTCCCCATGGTCAGAGTTCCATGTCCCTGTTATATGACAGCAGATGACAAACCTTGTCTTCATGCTAGAAAACTAGAAGGTACTTGCTGGATCTCCTCTCAAGTGCGCACAGGACTCTGTCTCCCTGTTCTGACCTTTCCTAGGCCAAAAAGGCACTCACTGTAATGTCTCCCTAGATTTTCTGCTTACCATTGCTTTTGTATGCTTCTGCAGCCATTGCTGGAGTACTTTTGGGACAAAGCTATGCCATTTTGCTTCTCACTGTGCTATTTTTTCTGTTCTCACATTTTTAAGAAGAGTATTTGCAGCTAATTGAGTTGACATTCTTTAGAATGGAGAAATGTAAAGAATAATGCTTCCATATACAAATTATTAATACAGAATCATTGTCATCCAATTATATGAGTATATAGATCCTCTTAATAAGTTTAGTGAGGATTAGTTTGCAACAGATCACATTGGAAATGTTTATCTTTAATATTCTTTTATGATTCTATGAACTCACGGGCCTGTCTTTATGGATTTCCTGAGGTGTAATCACTAAATATGGTTATTTGCCTGGACTTCTGCTCTCCCCTTTCTCCACTTTATGTTAGAGGATTTATTAGGCTTTTTTAGAACAGTTGCTACTGTCACTAGATTAGATCAAATATCATTTCCTGCCTTATTATAATAAAGATATATCATTGAAATAGGCCATATACCATTAAACTCAGATTAAAAAAAAAAAACCCTTTGGTGTCTACTGCCCAATGATTTTCATCTACCACAACCTCCACCCCACCTTTGGCTAGAACCATGAAGTCCTAACTAGGGGAAACTTCTTGTGTGGAAGTTTCCTTTTTCATTACCTATAGGCAAATCTTCTGTTACTTAATGTCCTAGAGAAGCTCTGTGCTTCCCTGTGGTGAACATAATAGAAAGTGAAAGGAAAAGGGAAGTGATCGCTACCACTTTATTTGTTGTTACAGCATCAATAAATAAGTAGTGTCAGAATTTAATTGTGAAATATTAAGTAGGTATTTAGTTCCTACAATCCTATATAAACACAGTGTGATTTTAATGTATAATTAACATTCTTCTGTGCTCTGAAACATTTGTGAGGTACAGACTCCTTTCAGTTTGTTGAAGGAGACACAACACTGAGGAAATAATTACCCATTAGAGCAGTGAAATTTCAGGCTTGGGAGTACTTTGCCTATACTTTGCCTATGTCAGCCAGGGTAGGAGTAGAGGTGAAATTTCTCTTCTCTCACACCATATCAGCCATATAATTGGAGTTACTAGTGCAGAAAGAAAAAATATTTCTAGCCAGGAGAGACATATCTGAGTATGGACACAGATGTGGAAAGAAAATTATCTGAGGGAGGAGAAAGCTTTAGAAGGCATAGCAATTGATCCTAGGGAGGTGTACCACCTATGGAATCAAGAAAGGTCTTCCAGTGACAAGAATTGTGAATTACTCTTTCTCACCCTTGTAGCCTACATATATGTCTAACTACTATTTTACTCTTAGGTTGAAGCCAACTCTTCATACAAACACTATGAATTTGTGGAAATTTGAGCGCTAGGTTTCTGTGGGAAAATGTGTCTACAATTTATTCTTACTATGCCATATAAGAAATGTCTTTACAATAAGCTAATTATATTTGAAGATTTTTGTTAATAGGAAGCAAAGCAATAGGGTCTAAGGAAATACAGTGTTATGAAAAGACCTCTGGAATGTAATTCCCAGAATTGTGAAAGTATTCGCCTCTTTAGGGACCCAAACTGTGAGTATGAGTGCAAATAGGAGGAGTAGCTTCAAAAAGGGTGTCCCATGTGGCAGAGATTAAATAAAATCCATTTTTCCATATTATAAGGCCTGGCATTCTTCTTTCATAATGTATTAAAAACTTTTTTTTGTAGTTACAACTTAATTTAAGTAAGGTAAAATTCAATACAGTCTCGTGTGTGTATGTGTTATATGTGTGTGTACAAAATGTTTATACTTATATATGTGTTTTATATATATATATATAACATATATACACTACAAACACACATACACACACACTTAATGAGATTGGGAAAATCTTCCTGAAAACTAGAATAGATCAAGAAAGAAATAAATGACTTCATCAGACAGCAAGAAATATTAAGACAAAATCAGATGATTGAAAAAAAACAAAAGAAAAAATAATTATCAGATTTTTTAAAACTGACCTATAAAATGTGTCAAGAGGAGATTAACACTAAAAGAGCTACCTGAAAACCATGATTAAAAAAATAAAAAGCCCAAATCTTCCATATCAAGAAGTCGCATGTGAAAACTGACTAGATCTATTAGAGCTAGGGGGCAAAGCAAAAACGGAAAGAACCCATCAATCCCTTCTTGAAAATTACCTCAAAAGCAAAGTGCAAAAAATAGCATTACCTAAATTCAGAGATCCCATGTCAAAGAAAATAATTTTCTTTTAAAGCAATTGGGGTTAAGTAACTTGCTCAAGTTTATACAGCCAGGTGTTTCTGGGTGGGTGCTATGTGTCTGAGCCCAGATCCGATCCCAGGTCATCCCGACTCTGGGGCCAGTGCTCTTACTCGCTGTGCAACCTGGCCACCCTGAAAATAATTTTTTGGAAAGAAATATTTCAGGTTCTAAGGAACTACAGTCAGAATCACATGAGACAAGACAGCTTCTACTATAGACATGAAGAGAACTTGGCATATAATATTCAGAGAAATGTCTGTATGCATATATGTATACACATAGATAGATGATGATGATTAGATAGATAGATATACAGACAGATTCACAACCAAGTCATGTACTCTGAAAAACTGAATAGAATACACGGAGTGTGGTAGAAGCAGGAAACGGACCTTGAATGTACTAGAAGCCTTTAAAAAGTTTCTTATTAAAAGACAATAGCTAAGTAGAAACTTTGAAATACAGATGAAAAAGTTCAAAAAACTTAGAAAGTTAATCTTTTTTAGCTGTTGGGTGGAATTTTATTTTTTTCTCATAATTTGGCTGTGTGAAAAATGACATACAAGTATGGAATAAGGAGTAGGAGAAATGGGAATCTGATAAACCTCATTCTTAACTGAAATGGAAAAAATGAGTTGATCATGCATACAGAGAGAGAGACAGAGAGAGACGGAGAGAGAGAGAGAGAGAGAGAGAGAGAGAGAGAGAGAGAGAGAGAGAGAGAGAGAGAATTTGGTATAAAAATACATAAAACTCTTTAGGGAAATGATGAAGGATATTGGGGGAATAGGGGATGTTGAAGGATGGTAATATCAGAAAGATAATAATCATCATCAAAATAAACTTCCCAATCCCTAAGGGGGAATTAAAAGACACAAAATAAGAAAAACAAAGACCTTTAAAGGTGAGAGTATACTAAATTGCTTCTTTGAAAAGTAAGGAATGACTGAACAAATTGTCCAATATGAGTATAATGGAATATTATACTAGAGAAAAGAGACCATTTCAGGGAAACCTAAATTGTATGAACTAATCTGGAGTGAAGTGAGCAGGATGGGTTGAACAGTAACAATGTACAACAAAAACAACTTTGAAAGACTCAAGAAATCTCATCCAAAACAATGACCAGTCATGTCTCCAGAAACCTGTGTTGAAGCAAATTACTTACCCCCTTTATTATCTCCTTTATTAAAGGTGATAGACACTAGGGGGAGCAGTAGATAGAGCTCTGAGTCCAGAATAAGGAAAACTTTTATTTGATCTAAAATCCAATCACAGGCATTAACTAGCTATGCAACCCTGCACAAGTCATTTAACTTGTTTCTTTCAGTTTCCTCATCTGTAAAGTGGAGATAATAATAGCACCTACCTCTCAGGGTTATTAGGATAAAATGAAATATAAAGTGCTTAGTACAGTACCTGGCACATAGTAAACACCATATAAATGCAAGTTACTGTTGTTGTTAAGATGCAGAAATATATGTTTGGACCTGGTCACTGGGTAGATTCATTTTACTTGACTGCTGATTTGTAACATTGCATAGTGTTCCCCACCCCTTTATTTCTCTCAGTTTTAATTGATGGAGGGGATTAGAGAGAGGGGAGGTTAGCAATAGCAAGACTAAGAAAGAGAGACAGATAAAGATACAGAGCGAGAGAGAGAAAGAAAGAAAGAGAGACAGAGCAAGAGACAGAGAGACATTATAATATTTTCAAATACAGAAAGAGAACAGAAGCATATACAGGAGAAGAGAAGGAAACATAAACAAGATAGTTATGAAAGTAAGATGTAGACTGTATTATATACTTTTTAAAAAAGGGTATGAAATGGAATTTCTATTTCATATACAGTCCTATTTTGTATGTTTTATTGCATGTATAGAAATGTTCTTCATGATGAAATTCAGTATAAAATTTTTAAAATAATATTTCAATCTCTATTTCATGGACACTGATCAATTAATAATTGTTTGGCCTTGAAGATGTAAAGCACTCTCTAGAAATGCTAAAAAGCTGTGTGCCAGAATGATTTGAATAAAATCACGTCTGTCCTTTTTCTTTTTTTCTCAAATGCTTTATTCACTTCTGATTTACATCATTCGTTTCCACGAGATTTGAGTTACAAATTTTCTCCCCTTTTTTCCCCTTCCCACCACCCCAAAATAGCAGTCCCACAGGATATCCCCTCCTCCAAACTGCTCTCTCCCATATTTTCTCCCATACCCCTTTCAACTTTTCCAGTGGATCTCTATGCCCCAGTGCCTATATATCTTATTTCCCAATTACATGTAAAATTGTATTAATAATAGTATATATATATATATAATTTGAATATTTTATTTTAAAACTTTGAATTCCAGATTCATTCCCTTCCTCCCTTGTCACCTACCCTTACTGGGAAGATAAGCCGTTCAGTATAGGAGGTACATGTGTGGTTAATGCAAAACAATAACATAGTAGATATGTTGTAAAAGACTGACTATATTTCCCTCCCTCCTATCCCACCTCCCACTTGTTCTATTCTCTACTTTGATCATACCTTTTCAAAAGTGAGTACTTCCAACTTCCCTCCCCCCACAGCCTGCCCTCCCTTCTATCATCCCCCCTTTCATCCCCTTCCCCCCCTACTCAACTGCAGGGTGAGATACCCTATTTATTGTGTATTTCATTCCCTCCCTGAGCCAAATTCAATGGGAATAAGGTTGGCCCGTTCCCTTTTGCCTTCCTATTGTTCCCCTCCATTGTAACCATTTCCCCTTGCCTCTTCTGTATGAGATAGTTTACCCCATTCTGTCTCTCCCCATCTCCTCTCATTATATTCCTCTCTCACATTTTGATTTCACCTTTTAAGTATCATCTCTTCCTGGTAAATTGTTCCTGTGCCCTCTATCTATGTATACCTGTAAGTATATATACACACATTCACATATGTATTCATATGCTCATATAGACATATATATATATATATATATATATATATATATATTTCTATTTCTTTCAACTACTGAGAAAAGTTTCAACAGTTAAAATTATTGTTTTTCCATGTAGGAATGTTAAAAGTTCAACTTTGACAAGTTCCTTATGATTTCTTTTCCCTGTTTACCTTCTCATGCTTCTCTTGCTTCTTGTATCTGAATGTCAAATTTTCTGTTCAATTCTGGTTTTTTCAGCAAGAATGCTTGAAAGTCCTCTATTCCACTGAATGACCATACTTTCCCTGAAACATGATACTCAGTTTTGCTGGGCAGGTGACTCTTAGTTTTAATCCCAGCTCCTTTGACCTCCAGAATATCACATTGCAAGTCCTTTGATTCCTCAGTGTAGAAGCTCACAGATCCTGGGTTATCCTGATTGTGTTGCCACAATACTCAAATTGTTTCTTCCTGGATGCTTGTAATATTCTCTCCTTAATCTGGGAGTTCTGGAACCTGGTTCTAATATTCCTAGGAGTTTTCTTTTTGGGATCTTTCTCAGGAGGTGATTGGTGGATTTTTTCAACCTCTATTTTGCCCTCTGGTTCTAAAACATCAGGGCAGTTTTCTTTAAGAACTTCCTGGAAGATGATTTCTAGGTTCTTACGTTGATCATGGCTTTCAGGTAGTCCAATAATTTTTAAATTATCTCTCCTGGATCTATTTTCCAGGTCAGTGGTTTTTCCCATAAGATATTTCACATTGCCTTCTATTCTTTCACTTGTTTGGATCTATTTAACAGCATCTTGATTTCTCATAGTCATTACCTTCCATCTGCTCCAGTATAATTCTGAAGCCATGATTCTTCTCATTGAGCTTTTGAGATTCTTTTTCCATCTGGCAAATTCAACTTTTTAAGGCATTCTTCTCCTCATTGCCTTATTGAGCCTCTTTTGCCATTTGAGTCAGTCTGTTTTTTAAAGTATTATTTTCCTCAGTCAGGCTGTTGACTCTCATTTTGTAATTTTCTTGCATTGTTCTCATTTCTTTTCCCAATTTTTCCTCCCCTTCCTTTATCTGCTTCTTAAGGTCCTCTATGGCCTGTAACCAGCTTGTATTTTCCTTTGAAGCTTTTGGTGCAGGAGTTTTCACTTCACTGTCTTCCTCCTGTTCCATGCATTGCTCCTTTTTGTCCCCAAAATAGGGGTCTAATGTTGGAATCTCCTGTCTGCTTTGTTTCCTTTGCCTGGTCATGTTGCCCCTCAGTCACTTGACCCCTAGGCTTTTTGTGACAGTTGGACTCTGCCACCGGACAGGGGAGCTTTCATCCCAAATGCTGGGGTTTTCTCAGCTGCTGGGGCTGTTAGATGGGTGCCCTCTATGAAGCCTTCACACGCTTTGGCAAGCTGGACATACACCCCAGGAACTCCACCCTAGACTGCAATTCAGATCCAAGCAGGTTAAAGCAAGAGTCCCCCTACACTCTGCAGGCCAGGAGCTGAAACTTCCACATGGAGCTGGATGGCTGTGCCAGCCTGTCAGCAGCTTCTTGCCCTGAGGGCAAAAGTCCTGCACTCCCACCTTCTGGGTCCCCAAAGTCCAGACTGCACTGACCTCTCACTTTGTCCTTTTCATCTATGGTTTGATAAATCTGGAAACAGCCACAGCTGCTGCTGATCTGGGGTCCCTCAGGCTGGTGGGGGACTGGTCAGGCCCTCCCTGGGGCTAAAGCCTAGAGGTGGGGCTAGGCTTAGCTCCCAGAGCACTGCACTGGCCAATTCCTGCTGGCCTGCCGGGCTGTCCTCTGCAGAAGGTTAGCATCTCTGTGTCATTTTCTGGGTTCTGCAGCTTCAAAGTTTGTTTAGAGTTCTCTTTTAACATGGATTGGGGAAGGTGGAAGCCAGAGCAGCAGGTAGGTCATGCTTCTACTCCGCCATCTTGGCTCTGCCCCTGCCCTTTTTCTTAAACTTGATTGAAACAGATGCAGAGTGCAGTGCTTTGTGTTTCCAAAGTACTTTGGTAAATATCACATCATCCTACTTTTATTGTTATTACTTTATTAATTTAACTGTGTTGAAATTTCTATGGAAAACTCATTCATTCTAAACTCTGCACAAATAATTTTTCAGTTTGTGGTGAGCATTAGCATTTTCTTTTTACCTGCAGATAATTTCTACTGTCAGTTCACTTTACATTGCCCTTTCCCCTTTCAGGGAAATCTTTTATTCAATTCAATTTAATTGAACGATCATTTATTGAGGCAATTTGGGCTAAATGCAGAGTGTTTTGAAGAGACATGGACTTGAATTGAGGAAAAGAAATTCAAAGGCTACCTCAGACATTGACAACCTATGTCCCCAATTTTTTGAGCCTCAGTTTCCTCATGTGTAAAATGAGGGATGTGGATTTAGTAATGGTTATTGTTCCTTCCAAATCTACATCTATGATCGTAAGTACCAAGTACTTTATTAGCTATTGAGGATACAATGGCAGAAATAAAATCATCGCTACTCCCAAGGAGCTTATATCCTATGTGGGCAGAGTTATAGTTGAGAAATGCTCCATATATTCAAATATGTAAATACCACATCTATCCAGAATATAATATAAGGGGTTTTTTTTTGGTTTATTTAGGGAAGAACATTATGACAAAGGCTGAGATTTGATGAGGTAAGAAATCATAAGAGACCTCATCTTTGGCAACTGAGCTGTAAATTGAAAATAGCCAAGTATTTTATGAAGGGGAGATAAAGAAGAAAAACATTTCTTGTAAGAGAACTCATGATTTTACTTAGTATATGCAGTTATCAACTCCACTTGTCAGAATGCTTAACCACATAGTTTCGTAGTTGTTTTCTTTAAAAAAAAATCAAAATATGTGTCTAGATCAGAATTTTTCCATAAAGCTTTAACTTTGTATTAATACTTTGGGCAAGTTACATATTATTTACTATTCTCTGGGACTTAGTTTTACTCATTTGTAAAAATAGAAAGTTGAAGTAGCCAGGCTGTAGGGTGATTCCCAGCTCTAAATTTATATAAAAGAAAAAAGCAACCAAGTTTTATTGGGAAAAAAAATCAAAAAACAACAGAGGGAAAAGATATAAAGTAGGACCATTGAGTTTATCTCCTAAGAAGAATAAAGGATTTCAGAATTAAAGCATTTTTTTACCCCCAGAGAATTGACTTAAGTACCTTATCTTCACTTGCCTAAAATTACAATTTTAAATTAATGATACTCATCATTAGAATCCACCTTCAATCTATTTTCTGTTGTTGGGTGCCAAGTCCCTAAAGATATCTGAATAAATACCAAGTTTGTTTTCTTCAGCTAGGGAAAAGTTTGCTAAGGGACTTTAATAATTCTATTTTTTTTCTTCTTATTCCATACACAGTCAATAAACTCAGTGTGTCACAGACCTTTCCTGTGTAAGGACTGAAAAATCACTTCAAATAAAAATCCTAATCTCACACAGTTCTACAGTCAAGATGAAATTTACAACACATGTGGAGGTATTAAGTTTCTTTTCTCCTCTGAGCCAGATGGGGACTCTCAACTCATGCAGAATCATCTCCTTGCTTCTAAATAGGTTCCAAAAATGTGAAAGGCATCTCTGAGGATCCATCAAAATACCATCCCTCCCCACCCCCAAAAAGCAACTGTGTAAGATGAGTGGAAAGAAATGTAAAGATGCAACAGATTCATTAGAAGAAGTATTTATAAGACTTGGCACCTGGAACATGGTACTGAAAATAAATGGGATGCTTACACTCCTCCATGGAAATAGGGAAATTTGAGGAAATAGTTTGGGAGGGTGAGAGGGAATTGGCTAGTTTAGTTTTTGCTGAATTTGAGGCAAGGGTTAGACTTCCAGGAGCAGAAGACCAATAAACAGTAAGGATCTAGAGTTCAGTAGAGCAATTTAGCCCGGGTATGTAGTTTTGAGAGTTATTTATGTAGAAGTGACTAATGAACAGAAGAAAAGTAATTTTATTGGTTGTTGCACTCAAATTATGAATTTGGATAAAGATTTTTAAAGGATGTTTAACATGAAAGCAATCACATTTAAATAGATATGAGTGATTCAGTAAAGGTACTCTTGGTTAGTTCTATAGCACTAAGTTCCTAGCTTAATAAGGCAAATTGAATGGTGTCACATTCTTTCAGAATTGTACAATAGGGCCCAGTGAGAAAAGACATTAGAAGATGAGATGTCATTCTGACACAAAAAGTTGGTTAACTTTATTTAGCATACTCCCTTTGGCAAGCCATCGAAAGCTTTAGAACAAGAGGGAACCATGCTGTAATTGCCTAATTATGCTTTTTTATTTCATAGAGGAAAATTTCTTTCCAAACTCTGTGGGCAATCAATCATCTTCCTTTGTGAAATGTAATGATTGATTCATAGATTTTCAAATTTCTTTATCTAACATAGGACCAAATAGTATTCTTTGTACTGCTTGTATCTAATACTTTTCTGCATCTCACTAAACTGTTTATCTTAAGGATTTCTTTCACAAGTAGATGTTCTAGCTTGAATTCTTTCCACTTTCCATTTGCCTGGTTTTAAAAGATTGCCTTACATTCCACAGAATTTGACCTTTTTTTTTTGTTCTGTTGAAATTAACTCCTTGTCAGTCTTAAAAGGTTTATTTTCTGCCATGTTATAATATACTATGCTAGCTTTTTTGCTCTTTCTCTTGTTCACATAGCATATTTTAAATTTCAATTCCAAAGCCTAGCAGGGATGTTAAGCATATTTTGGTTAAGCTCAGAGTTTGGTGACATTAATAGTATAAATGTTTCTCCTGTTTGACAGGGTAGATGACTAGTATTGGTCATAACTCATTATTCTGTCAAAGACATGCCACTGCAATAGACTGAAGACCAAATGTTTTTTGTGTACAGGGATGATGATTTCTTTTTTCAAAATTCTATTTTCCTTTCTTTATTCAAGGTATTTGATATCAGAATGCAGCAGAGATATAGGGGTAAAGAGAATAACAACAATTTCAAATATGACTGACTGTACTTCCTCTTGGTGTGATTTTAGTTGTTGTTTTTTTTCCACTCTGAACAGGAATTATTTTTGATAGATCTTACAAATTATCAAAATATTGGGATTTATTATTGTTAGAATATTTTGGAATTCCCCATTTTCCCTTCCTTCTTTTTCCCCCTCCCAACACAACCATCTTTACTTTGTCTGATTGTTGTTATTTGTCCTTTATTCTTGAAGAGGATTGTGACATCAGGAAGCTGATGCCATTACTTGCAAGTGAGTTGAATTTAAGTGAGGGAGGGCTGGGCAAAGTCACCTGCCTCACTTTCTCCTCAGAAGCCATCTAGGTCCAATATCAAGATCAAGATCAGGATTACTGGAGAAGGTCCCTCATTTATCAAAAATAAACATTAAAATAATCATAATAAAAATCATATTTTATTTTTACCTTAAGCAATTAAACTAAGAATACAGTAGAAGTCATATAGAATGAATGATTTTCAAAACTTTCTGACTAAGAAAAATTCAAAGTAGAAGTGATCATATTCATCCTTAGTAAGAGACAACAAGCTATAGTGGATAAAAATCTTTCTCATCCTGCATAATTCAGTTACCTTCTAAGTGCCCCTGGGCATATTCCTCAAATTACAAATTTCAGAGCTCTTGCTAATCTGCACTGATAAAGGGAGTTTCCTCACTTAAAAACTCCCTATAGATATTAATGGTCTGGTCTAAAATGAAACAAAACAAAGGGGAAGAAAACAGCAAAATCTAAAATTGTTTTCTTAAGGCTTTTATCTAAAATGTATCAACCAATATATTTTAGCTATTCTAAATGTAAATTACTTAAGAAACTAATCTCTGAAAATATGATTCAATGCTACAGGAAGCTAAATCAAACCAATAATTACCTTGATAGACATAAAATGGTGCTGTAATTCAGCCAATAAACATATGAACTTCATTATACTTCAATATATCAGTTGTTCCATGATCTGTGTAGATGCTACCTCCTGTTGTGAAAATTGTAACCCTTTATCAACCTGTGTTACTCTTTTCTGTGCAATACCCTCTACAAAATCTCCACAGGAAATCTTGTTTTTCAATCCTTCAATCATACTGGACTCTTTGTGACTTCATTTAGGATTTTCTTGACAAAATTATCGGAAAGGTTTACCATTTCCTTCTCCAGCTTATATTACAGATGAGGAAGCTGAGACAAACAGGGTTAGGTGACTTCCCCAGGGTCACACAGCTAAAAGTATCTGAGGCAAGATTTGAACTCTCGTCTTCCTGACTCCAGGCCCAGCAATCTATCCATTGCACAATCTAGCTGTTCCCACAGAAGATCTCCTCAACATAAAAGAGGTCTTCCTCTATTTCTTTTAACATTTTATGGGCAGCAGCATGTCACTAACACTTTACATGATTAACCTAGCTTCTTTTTTTTTAAGTCAAAATTTATCTTATGATCCATCCCTCTCACTCCCCCCCCCTTTTAAAATTCTTTTCTAAATATACATTTTTAAAAACTTGAAATAGCTTCCCTCCTTAAACTTACATGTCAATGGGGGAAACAATACCTAAACAACATTTAAATATACATACATAATATTCAAAGTAGATACAAGATAACTTTAGAGGAAAAGTTCAGAGCACCTGGGGGAACTAGGAAAGGCCAGATAGAACAAGTGCAGGTTAACAAGGATAACATTTCAGGCCTAGGGGATGGCCAATGAATAGATGGAAGATGGATTGTGATGTGTGAAAAACAGCAATTCTAGAAATAGCTTAGTAATATGACTAAGATAGAATAGCAAAGTAGAATGCAGTGGCACAGAACTGTCATCATTTATCACCTAGCACACCTTGTGCCATTTTAGTACTTCAGAGTCACCATCTCTTTTACTGCTTGTAACACAGCTTCTTCATGCTTCTACCTCTTACCACCTTTGTGAGGATAGATATTAAACCACACTTTGTCTTCATATACACTTCCCATTGGCAGCTCTGCTGGGTTTCTACTCCACAAAACAAGATGCCCCTCCTAGGGTAAGTTAATCACTTCATATCTGATCACTGGGCTGCAGAATCAACCTTCTATTCTTAACATCTTCCTACTTCTTTGAGCTTCTACCTTCAGGTGAGTGGGCTGGAGCTTGGAGAACTGTCTGACCCATAGTAGGCACTTAATTCATACAATAGTTCTTGCTTTACCATACATAATGCAAATTTGCCCCTACCCACCCATATGGGGGGAGAGAGACAGAGACAGGGGCAGGGAGGGAGGGAGGGAGAGAGAGAGAGAGAGAGAGAGAGAGAGAGAGAGAGAGAGAGAGAGAATGAACACTACTGTACAGTAAAGTTAAGAAAGTTTTTGGGAAGAATACTGATTTTCAGTATTCAAATCAAATCTTCATAATGTGAATTTCCATAAAGCAAGAACTGTCTGTGGGTTTGGAGCATTGTAAATCCTGTCAATACAAAATCAAAATGTAAGATTTCACCTCCTAGGGGTGGCTAGGTGGCACAGTGAATAGAGTACCGGCCCTGGAGTCAGGAGGACCTGAGTTCAAATCTGGCCTGAGATATTTAACACACACACGCACACATACACACACACACACACACACACATACACAAACTAGCCATGTGATCTTGGACAAGTCACTTAACCCTAACTGCCCTCCAAAACTCAAAAATTAAAAAAAAAATACTTCTTGTTAAAAAAAATGATACCACCTCCCCTCAGAGAGCTTACATTAAACTCATTGTGATTAGAATAGATGATAATGTTAGAATTGATAATGGTGCACTATATTCTTCAAACCTTCAAGGTGGGATTGCCCTGCAATGATTTCGTCCAGCAGCAGCTCTCTTAAGTAAGAGTTTATCTGGGTTGTCTTCCTTTTTAAATTTTTTTTAACTTTTTTCCCCTCACTTTGCTGTTTCAGATGAAAATATCAGTATGCAATGATAGAAACATGGTAAGACAATTGACACCAACAAAGCACAAGATTCAGTAATTTCAAATGCATATTAAAACCCTGAGGTAAGATAGTGGCTCTAAAGGATGAAAGAAGTTTTAGAGCAGTAGCTGACAGAGTAACTTAGGATGGCAGACATTAAGATCAGAAGGACTGAGATGCACACCACCAGAGGCCTGTAGCATTAAAAGTGAAGGGAGTATTTGAGAGGATATGAAATTCTCAGGGAGGATGAAAAAAGAAGGTGGAATTAAGAAGGGCAGCATAGGTCTCCATTGCTTGATTCTTCTCTGTAGCAGTCAAACTAGCATATCTCTTCCCTGGCACTTCTGAGTTACTTAGATTGTGAAAAGGGAAGTTAATGCCAATTTATGGCATATATCAGTGGAGAAAAGCAGATTTTGGTAGTACAGCAGTATTTATGATTCATAAATGTATTTTCCCCAAAATGTGGAAATCCAGAATAATTTAATATTACCAACAATGGCATGGTGGATAGAATGCTGGACCTGGAGTCAGGAAGATGTGTTCAAATCTGACCCCAGATAATTAATATCTATATGACCCTGTGAAAATCACTTAACCTCTGTCACAGCCTCATTTTCCTTATCTGTGAAGTGGGGAAAATAATAGCACCTACTTTTCTGGGAGATCATGAAGATTGAATAAGATAATATTAGCAAAGCTCTTTACAAGTGCTTTATGAAGTAAAAATGTTATTTATTATTACCAATATTATTAATTGAAGAAATATATGAATAAATCTGAAGCATTATTGTAATCCTTAGACATTCTCTAAGAAAGTCTGAATTCTGCCTTGTGTCTGGGTAGATCACTGTGTAAATGGCACTGAAACCCAACTGGTTCAATTATCTATAAAGTGACAGCTTTTTGGGGCACCAGCCAAGAAACCTCAGGGCAATGGAGTATACAACCGTCAGGGAGCTTACATTCTACCAGGTGGATTTATGATAACGGCTAGGTAACATAATACTCTTGTCCAAATAAAGGACACATTAGGAGACATTAAAACAGAAGAGATAAGATTTTGTTGTGGAAAAACTTTTGTGAAAGTCTATCCTTAAGTGGATTTAAGTGGAAAGGTCAGAGGGGCTTTGCTGTGCCAATAACATCAGTGCTAATATCCTGACTATATAGAATTCTTAGGGGTTATTAACCTTTTCATGTCATGGACCCCCTTGGCAATCTGGCTAAATCTATGGACCCCTTCCAATAATTTCAGAATAATCCTTTTAAATGCATGAAATAAAATAAATAGGATTACAAAGGAAACCAATTGTATTGAAAGACAGGTCTTTGTTTTATTTTTGTTTTTTAATTCATAAAACCTAGCTAGATGTTCTGTACTGAGAACATTGTGAGTAGGTGTCAATTCATCTCATCTAATAGTGCTTAATTAAATCCCAGAGAAAATATCCAGTATATACCCATGTAGAGTTAATACCAGTCATTTGATTTATGTATTAGAGACATTGTCCTGGGGTTCAAGGTTGGAGAGCTTAAGTCAAAAGTTATAAAATTTGAATATTAAAAAAAAACTGTGGGTTTCCCCCCCCTTTTTAATATTACTAATACCCTAGAAGAAGTATTATGTTACAGGGGTGGCTAGGTGGCGCAATGAATAGAGCACTAGCCCTGGAATCCAAAGAACCTGAGTTCAAATTCTACCTCAGACACTTAACACAACTAGCTGTGTGAGTTTGGGTAAGTCACTTAACCCCAATTGCCCCTCCAAAAAGAAAAAAAAATGTATTATGTTATAACAAAATAATGGAAATTATGTAAAACTTAGAATGTCTTAATAGCACAATATTTCTTTTTTTAAATTTAAATGCATTTATTTACTTTTAGTTTGCAACATTCAGCTTCACAATCCCTTGACTTTCAAATATTCTCTACTCCCTATCCTCCCTGCTTCCCCCCCATGGTGGCATGCAATCAAATATAGGTTCTACAAATACCTTCACATGGAGCATTAGTCAAGTTGTAAAGAAGGATTATAACCAATGGAGTAAAAAATGAGAAAGAAGAGACAAAATAAAACATAACACAAAAGAGATAGAGAAAATCGTTTGTTTCAATCTGCATTCAGACTCTGTATATAATATTTCTATAACATAAATTTTCAAATTTTTTTGTTTATGAAAAAATTCAGAAATGTACATATGTTGAGACTTTTTTTTCCTTTTCACAATCCACTTTAGATGTTTCAATCCATTTAAAGATATTAAGGCATTCATTTTCTTTCCAGAAAGGTAGTAAGGTTGAATTTGGAAGAAGCTCTGATGAAAGTGGGTACTGCAATGACCATTCCAGAGAACTAAGATATGTGTTTATGCTAGGTGATAAATGACATACTCTGTGCTCTGAATTGCTTTCTTCTTAGTCAAAGACCACTTTCATGAAGCATATTGATCCATTTTCAGGATACTATTTGTTGCTTATATTCATTATTGAAAGAAATGTTAAATTTCAGTTACAGTTTAGTGAAAATAAAGATGTTATTTTTCTCCATTTCATTATGCAAATCCCCTGAAATCTATCCTAAAGCAGTCCATGGACTAACTTCAGGTTAAGAGCATCAGATATGGGGGCAGCTAGGTGGCAGAGTGAATAATGCACTGGCCCTGGAGTCAGGAAGACCTGAGTTCAAATCTGGCCTCAGACACTTAACACAAAAACTAGCTGTGTGACCTTGGGCAAGTCACTTAACCCCAATTTCTCTGCAAAAAGCCAAAAATAAAAAAAAGAACATCTGATATAAATGTTTATGCCCTTAATGTAATCATGAGGAAAGGAAAGAATACTGAGCTCATTAGCAAAATAATAGCAGTTAGAAAATCTCAACCTTAGTCATGAATTCATCTTTTATTACCCAGATGACTGACTTTGCCTCAGACACATAATATATTTGGGCCAGGATTTCTACTCTTATGTATGGAAGAGATATGTTTGGATGATATAAAACTTTTCTCCAGAATAAAAAAAAAATTAAATATTACTATCTCAAAATAAGTGAAATGCCAAGATAACATGAAAAACCCTGCTCTGAATAGCCCTGTTTATTCAATCCTATATTATTGTCTTTGTCACCTATAATAAATTATTTGATGTAAGGCATCTGTGATATGGATTTAATTAAATTCCACATAAAAATAGTTTCAAGAGATCAGAGATACTTGGAATACAAACATGGCTTAACTAAGGGATTTTCCGTGACAGAATAGAGAAAGCACTCAACTAAGCTCTCTCAACCTTCCCCTCCAAACATTTTTTTTAAAAAACACCTCAAATGAAACAAAACATAAGAGTAAGATATTCTTCCCACCCAAAATAGAATAGGGGGTCAGAAAGAGAGATGTGGAACATGGAGGTGAAGGCAGGCCAGGAGTTCATGTGAATGAAATATCAGTGGGTGGGACTAAGTGGTGGTGACAAGGAGCAACAGCTTCAGAAACTCTCAAGCCATATACAGTAAGGGGAGCTTGCAAGTGGTCAGAAAGTGATTATAAGTTACCCCTGCACTAGCATTAGCTGAAGGACAAGAAGCTGTTTGGCAATTACGTTGCCTATAACCACTTCTGGCTCATAGTTCAAGGGAGGAGAGGACCACTTGTGGTCAAGAAAAGTGGAAACCATGAAGGACAGTATCATTTCTGTTCCTTCAGGAGGAGAACCCCTGAGGAAAACTGTCCCTTTCAGTTGACTACAAGGGATCAATCAGAGGCCATACCTGATTAAGGAACAGAATGTAGACCAAGAGCCCAAAGAGCACACCTCTTCCCAGATCACACTATCTTGGAAGCACTGAAAACTTACCAAACCCTAGAATTATCTCTGAAAGCAATAGTCCATAAAACCTGAAGCTTGAAACAATTCTCCTCCCAACACCTATTCCAAGAAGAGAACCCAACATTAACATAAAGTTCCAAATTAAGAAATAATGAGGAAAAAGGAGCAAATAATAACAACAACAGCAGCAGCAAAGAACCTGACTATAAAAGCTACTATGGTTCAAAGGAAAATCAATATACCAACTCAGAAGACAATGAAGTCAAAACAGCTAAAAGCAAAGCTTCAAAGAGAAACGGGAATTGGAGACAAGTCCAACAAGAATTCCTGGAAGAGCTAAATTATAATTTTCAAAATCAAATAATTGGTAGAGGAAAACATCTTACTTCTCTAATTATTATAAAGTGCTTATAAGATATATGTATCAATTTCCCTTATAGAAAGATAAATAGTTTAACCTTATTGAGTTCATAATGATTTCTCCTTCATGTTTTTGGAGGTAGATAGCAGAATGGATTAGTAACCAAAGTCTAACAATGTGTTGTTTACAAGAAAAATACTAAAATCAATGAGACACAAACAGAGAATAAAAATAAGTGTCTGGAACAGAAACTATTACACTTCAGCTGAAATAAAAAAGGAGGGGTATCAATTATGGTCTTAGACAAAGAAAAAAAACAATAAAATGGACTTAATTAAAAGGGAATACAGGGAAACTATGTTTTGACTAAAAGATACCATAAACAATGAAGTAATATAAATACTAAACATATGTACCAAATGGCATAGCATCTAAATTCTTACAGGAAAAGTTAAATGGATTACAGGAGGAAATACAAAGTAGAAATATCTGTGTGTGTGTGTGTGTGTGTGTGCGCGTGCGTATGTAGGGATCATCAACATTCTCCTATCAAAGCCAGATAAATCTAACCATAAAAAAATAAGAAGATGAATAACATCTTTGAAAAGTTAGATACAATTGACTTCTAGAGAAAAGTGATTGGGAATGCAAAGAAATATACCATTTTCAAAACAATATATGGCACCTTCAGAAAAATTGACCTTGTATCAGGACATAAAAATCTCAAAACCAAATGCAGAAAAGCAGAAATACTAAATGCATGCTTTTTTTGTCCATAATGCAATGAAATTACATTGAATAAAAGCCATTGAAGCATAGATTAAAAACTAATTGGGAACTAAATAATCTAATTCTAAAGACTGAGTAGGTCAAAGAACAAATCATAGAAACAATAAATTATTTCATTAAAATGTATAACAACAATGATGTAACATTCCAAAATTTGTAACCAAACAATACTTAGGAGAAATTTATATCTCTCAATACATGCATCAATAAAAGAAAGAAAGTGTAGATCAATGAATTGGGTATGCAGCTAAAAAAATTAGGAAAAAGAAAAAAATTAAAAATCTCCAATTAAACACCAAAATAGAAATCCTGAAAATAAAAGGAGAGATTAATAACAGTAAAAAAAAACTGAATTAATAAAGAAAAGAAAAGGAGCTTATATTATGAAAACAAAAACACTAAAATAAACAAACCATTAGATAATTTGACAAAAAAAGACAAAAACCAAATTAGTAGTATCAAAACTTAAATGGTTTAATGCACTACCAAAAAAAAGTAAAATTAAAACAATTTTAGGAGTTATTTTGCCCAATTATATGCCAGTCAAACTAACCATCTAAGTGAAATGAATATTTGCAAAAATATAAATGTCCCAGAATAACATTAAAGGAAATGAAATACTTAAGTAACCCTTTCCAATAAGATCAGGGGTGAAGCAAAGA
This sequence comes from Petaurus breviceps papuanus, assembly GCF_028583685.1. Lineage (NCBI taxonomy): Eukaryota > Metazoa > Chordata > Mammalia > Diprotodontia > Petauridae > Petaurus > Petaurus breviceps. The sequence continues at coordinate 13,540,737 of NW_027187351.1, read as the reverse complement.
TATTAATTATCACCACTATTATTCAATATTATGCTAGACATGCTATAATGCCATGCACAAGCATCTTTCCAGAAGAATGCTACTGTGAACAGCTTTTAAGTTCTGATTACACAGTATAGTGCACACTCTATTCCATAACAAATCAAAGCAAAACATTTACAGAAAATCAAGGTACAGCATTCACAATATTAAAACTTATCACAGAAAATCACAATACAATGTTCACAACAGCCATTCACAAAATGGCCACATAGTTTTCATCAAAGTGGTCACAATATTTAGAACAAAGAACAATAACCTCAAAGTACAATAGTCAAAATCTTCTACTCATGGGACAAAGTCTTAAGTTAACTCAGCCATTCACTTATTCAAAGTCTTAACAAAGAACAATCATCTCAAAGTACAATAGTCAAAGTCTTCCACTCATGGGAAATTGATTAACTCAATCAGTCAGTTATAAAGCAATCAATTACTAAGTATAATACACAAAATCCTTCACCTCTGGGTCACTAGTAAACTACAATTTCCTCATTAGTACCCAAGGAGAAGTCTTTTCATCTTGACTTGGGGCCAGTTCTCAGATTCCCTGGATCCCCTTTCATGGTCCCAGACTGTACTTGAATTCACCAAATTGTCACCTGGGTTTAATGGAAGACAGCTCCCAGTTGCTTGTCCAGCTTTCTGGGTAATTCCTGCTCCACACTGAAGTTCACAGGGTCTGGTTCATGTCAGATCCTTCATTAATTTCTGCTCGAGGGAATTCAAGGCTCAACCAGGCCACAAACAAAGCCTCAGAATTCCAGTCGTGCTTCCTCAGTCACCTGGGCTCCTGGCTCCTGGTTCCTGGTCCCTGGTTCCAGGCTCTGAGCTCAGGGCTCCTGGGCTCCTATTCAGAAGAAGCTCCACCACAACAAGCTCTCAGGAAATTCTGGCTCATTTCTTCATTTTCACTTCTGTAGCTGCTCTGCCACCAGATGCTGGTTCTAAGAAATTCTGACTGTGCCTCCCTGGGCCCTTTCCTTACACAGAGCATTAGCTTCCTGTTTCAGTCAACCCCTTCCTGTTATGTCAGTAACAGGAGACAGGAGTTTGCACCTTCTGTTTCTACAACACAGCCTTGATCAATCACTAAGTGCTAAGTACCTGCTACCTTTGTCAGCATAGATGGATCTTCAAATTCAAACTACATTACCATTACACATTGCTAGCTGTAGCAATAAGACAAGAAAATGGAATTGAAAGAATAAAAATAGAAATTCAGGAGATAAAATGATCACTATTTGCAAATTTTGATGATATATTTAGAGAATCCTAGAGAATCAACTAAAAAAATAGTTGAAATAATTAACAAATTCATCAGTTTCAGGACATTAAAAAACATAAATCATCAGAATTTCTATTTTTTATTTATTTATTACCTTTATTATTATTTGTTTATTATTTCCATTTATTTATTTTTTATTAATCAACAAAGTCCAGCAAGAAGACCTAGAAAGAGAAATTACATTTAGAATACCTGCAGGCAATATACAATACTTGGGAGTCTACCTGCCAAGATAAACCCTGGGATTATGTGGACCTATTTAAAAATCATGACAAATCTAAACAATTTGAGAAATATTAATTGCTCATGATTAGTCTCAGTCAACATAATAAAAATGACTGTGCTACATATGTTGATATACGTATTTAGCGCCATACAAATTAAACTACCAAATAATTATTTTATAGAGCTAAAAAGAATAGTAATAAACTAGTCTTGAATAACAAAATGTAAAGAATATCAAAGGAATTAATGAAAAAAGTAAGGAAAGTTGGCCTGGGAATGTTAGATATCAAACTACATTACAAAGCAGCATTCATCAAAACAATTTAGTACTGATTAAAAAATGAACGTCTGAGGGGCATCCAGGTAGCACAGCGAGTAAGAGCACCAGCTCCAGTGTCAGTACGACCTGGAGATCGAATCCTGGGTTCAGATACTTAGCATCCATCCAGAAACACCTGGCTGTGTAACCTTGAGCAAGTTACTTAACCCCAATTGCTTAGGAGCAGCCAGGTGGCTCAGCGAGTAAGAGCAGAGGGTTCCAGTGTCAGGATGACCTGGATCAAATCCAGGGCTCAGATACTCAGCACCACAACCAGAAATAACTGGCTGTGTAACCTTGAGCAAGTTACTTAACCCTGATTGCTTAAAAAAAATGAATATCTGGATCAGTGGAATAGATTAGGTACATATTATACAAAAGTGTTTGTTATATCTAAAGATCCAAACTTTTGGAGTCACATCTCTGAATTTGACGAAATTTGTTGGGAAAACTAGAAAGCAATTTGGCAGAATTGAGGCATAGACCAATATCTCACATTATATTCCAAGATAAGGTCAAAATGGATAAATTATTTCTATATTGAAGGTGATATCATGAGTGAATTAGGGGAGCACTGAAAAATGTACCCATTCAATCTATGTATAAGGAAAGGATTTGTGACCAAACAAGATAAAGAGGTTTACTGGAAATAAAAAAGATCATTTTTATTACGGATTTTTAGAAAAGTTTTTAAACTAAGAAAAGCAACAGCTAAATTCAGGAGTAAAACAAAAATTGGGTGTAAATTATTGCAAATTTCCCTGATAAATGTCTTATTTCTAAAAAATATAAGGAACTGGATTGGGGGCAGAGTCAAGATGGTAGAGTAGAAGCACAAACTTGGTGTGGGCTCCTGCTTCAATCGCTTTCAATGCATGTAAAAAATTACTCTAAATAAACATTAGAGTTACAGAACCCACAAAGTGACACAGAGAAAAAAAAATATCCTGCTGAAAGAAGCTTGGCAGGTAGACAGGAAGGATCTATCTCACCAAGCTGGGAGCTAAGCACAGTCCAGCATGAGCCACACAGTTCCAACCACAGTGTGGCTCAGTCCAGCAGCCGCCAGAGCAGACTTCAGGAAAGTGAATCATCAGTAGCTGTGGTGGTTTCCAGACTTCTCAACACATAAACGCTAAAGACAAAGTAAAAGGTCAGTATGGAACTCTTTTGGAACAGTGGGGGAGTGAAGAACATGGTCCAGACCCTGCCTCTGGGGAAAAAAAGGGCCAGAGGCATGGTGGCCATGCAGCCAAGCTCTGCTTCCAGAGCTCCTGACCTGCAGATCATAGGGGGACCAAGTGACCATTCAGAGAGTAATCACTCTTGCATTAACCTGCTTAGATCTGGATCACAGTCTTGGGTGGTGGTCTTGGGGTGTGTGACGAGTGAGCCAGAGCTTGTAGGGGCTATAGAGAGGGTGTCCTCCTAATAGCTCTGGCAGCTCCAAAAACCCCAGTGATTGGGGGCATAGCTCTCTCCATTCTGTAAGCAGAGTTCTACCATGGCAAAGAGCTCAAAAGTCAAGTAATTGGCTGGCAATATGAGCAAACAACAGAAGCAAAAACAGACCATAGAATCCTTTTGGGGGGGGGGGGGACAAAAAGGATCAAGACATGGAGTGGAAGACAATGAAGTCAGAACTCCTGAATCAAAAGCCTACAAGAAAAATAAGAATTGGTTACTGGCCATGGAGGAGCTCAAGAAGTATTTTGAAAATCAAGTAAGTGAAGTAGAGGAAAAATTGGGAAGAGAAATGAGAGCTATGCGAGAAGATCATGAAAAGTGAGTCAACAGCCTGCTAGAGAAGACCCAAAAAAATACACTGAAGAAAATAACACCTTAAAAAGTAGACTAACTCAAATGGCAAAAGAGGCCAAAAAAGTCAATGAGGAGAAGAATGCCTTAAGAAGCTGAATTCACCAGATGGAAAAGGAATTTCAAAAACTCACTGAAGAGACTAACTCCTCCAAAATTAGATTGGAGCAATTGGAAGCTAATGACTTTATGAGAAATCAAGATACTATAAAACAGATCCAAACAAATAAGAAAATAGAAGGCAATGTGAAATATCTCATTGGAAAAACCACTCACCTGAAAAATAGATCCAAGAGAAATAACTTAAAAATTATTGGACTACCTGAAATCCATGATCACAAAAAGAGCCTAGATACCATCTTGCAAGAAATTATCAAGCAAAATTACCCTCATATTCTAGAACCAGATGGCAAAATATAAATTGACAGAATTTATCAAAGGCCTCTTAAAAAAGATCCCAAAAAGAAAACTCCTAGGAATATCATAGCCAAATTCCAGAGTTTCCAGGCCAAGGAGAAAATACTGCAAGCAGTCAGGAAGGAACAATTTGAGTATTGTGGAAACACAATCAGGATAACACAAGACCTAGCAGCTGCTATAATTAAGGTATTGTAGGGTTTGGAATATGATATTCCACAGATCAAAGGAGCTAGGACTAAAACAAAGAATTACCTACAGCAAAACTGAGTATAATGCTACAGGGGACAATATGGTCATTTAATGAAATAGAGGATTTTCAATCATTCTTGATGAAAAAACCAGAGCTGAACAGAAAATTTGACTTTCAAATACAAGAAGCAAAAGAAGTATGAGAAGGTAAACAGGAAAAAGAAATCATAAGGAACTTATTAAAATTGAACTATTTACATTCCTACATGGAACAATGATCATTATAACTCATAAGACTTTTCTCAGTATGAGGATAGTTGAAGGGAATATATTATATATATATATATATGGATGGATGTATATATAAATATATATGTATGTATAGGAGGGTGTATGTGTATATAAATATATGTGAGTGTGTGCATATGTATGTACATGTATACATAGACAGAGGGCACAGGATGAGTTGAGTATGAAGGGATGATATCTAAAAAATAAAATTAAGAGATGAGAGAGGAATTTATTGGGAGAAGGAGAAAGGGAGATATATATTAGTGTAAATTATCTCGTATTAAAGAGGCAAGAGAAAACTGTTACAATGTGGGGGAAGAGCAGGAATTTGAAAGGGAATGGGACAACCTGATTCTCATTGAATTTGGCTTAAGGAGGGAATAGCATACACATTCAATTGGGTATCTTACCCTACAGGAAAATAGGGGGGTAGGGGATAAGAGTGGAGATGATAAGAGGGCAGATTGGGGGAGAGGGTAGTTAGAAGCAAAGATTTTTGAAAAGGGATAGGGTCAAAGGGAAAAATAGAATAAGTGGGGGGTGGGATAGGATGGAGGGAAATATAGTTAGTCTTTCACAATGTAACTATTATGGAAATGATTTGGGTAACTACACATGTACAACCTATATTGAATTGCTTATCTTCCCAGTGCAGGTGAGTGAGGAGGGAAGAAGGGAAAATTCTGGAACTCAAAGTTTTAAAAGAAATGTTTAAAATGTGTTTTTTACATGCAACTGGGAAATAAGATATACAGGTACTAGGGTACAGAAAACCATCTTGCCCTACCGAAAATTTAGTGGGGTGATGGGGGAGGATATAAAAGAGACCAGATTGGGGGAAGGTATATTCAGTAGGCTTGCTATTTGGGGGTGGAGGGCAGGGGAAAGATGGGGAGAAAAATTGTAACTCAAAATCTTGTGGAAATGAATGTTGAAAACTAAAAAAATTATTTTTTAAAAGAAAAAATATATAAGGAACTACACCACATTTATCAAAATGAAAGTTATTCAATGGTTAATAAGTGGTTGAAGGATATGAACAAATAGTTTTCAGAAGAAGAAATCAAAGGTATTGATAGCCATAGAAAAAACTATTCTGAATCACTACTGATTAGAGAAATTCAAAAACAATTTCTGAGTTACAGTGCCATGTTTCTTAGATTGACAAATATGACAGAGTAGAAAAATAACAAATGGTGGAGGGAATGTGGGAAAGTTGTGGGCACTGATGCACTGTTTGTGTAATTGTGAACTGATCTAATCATTCTGAAGAGAAATTTGTAGCTATGCCCATTGATCTATAAAATTGTGCATCCTCTTCAAGCCAGCAACACAGACGAGATTTGTATCCCAAAGAGGGAAAAAAAAGGCGGAGGAGGAAACATCTTTGGAGGAAAAATATTTATAGCATCTCTTTCTTTGGTGGCAACAAATTAGAAATTAAGAAGATTTACAATAATTCAAGAATGGCTAAACATTGTGTAGTGTAGGAATACACATATACATGCATACATATAATGTATGAATATGTATGTATATATACATATGTGTGTGTGTGTGTGTGTGTATATATATATATATATATATATATATATATATATACTGAATACAAAGTCATGAGAGTGAGGTCACCGACAGCTAGGAAGATTAGGAAGGGTGATTAAGTTGAACTTTGAAGAAAACCAGGAATAACAAGGTCAGAGGCGAAAAAGGAGAGCATCACTGATTTGAGGAATATGAGTTCAAAATGCATGGGGCAGCCTGACTGTGGAATATTGAGTAGGCTATAATGACTAGTTTACAGAGTGAAAGAAGGGAAGTAATGCATGAGATTGGAAAAGTAGGAAGGACCTAGGTTGTAAAGATCTTTATATGCCAACTGGAAGAATTTATATTTGATACCCAAGTCAGTAGGGAGTAGTTTGGAAGAATCCGTGTCTAGACAATATTTGTGTTTTTATCTGATTCTAGTAGTTTCTAAATCCTTATTTCCCTGAGTTTGTAAAGATCAATTTTTATGCATTCATATTTCTTAAAGATTTAAGGAAATGTATTTAATTAACAAGGACAAGATGGTTAGATGCACTAGAGGCAGATGGTTTATAAATCCAACTGCAGTGTTGTGTACCGATAATAGAGAGAGATAGACATCACTAGAATTTTTTTTTAGTTACTGCTTCTGGTATAGTTGCATATTATTACAAGTGTACAAAGTAAAAAACTTTCATATAGCATTAACTAAAATACTTTAAATCTTTAAAATGAAATACAGGGAGTCTTGGAAGTGATTTAGTAAAAGACCACAGAGTTCAAATTAATGCACCACCTACTACTCTGAGTCAAAGTGAGTATAGAGACTATGTATAAACCCTTAAAATTTTACCCTACATAAATGGATAAGATAAATGAATGTTCATTTGAATTCTGGTTCATTAATGGGCTTGTGTTTTTTCAGAGGACCAGAGTAGTTTTGACCATTGACAAGTCACATAATGAATACAGTGATTATGCCATCTCTAGGAAATCCCCCACCCCCAGCCATGGAGTGTCCAGATACAGAATTATGGCATAGGAAAGTTAGATGAGACAGCAGAGGTAAACTACTCTATCCCATATCTGATAGAGAAAAAATTCTCTAATAGTCCCAGTAAGGTAACATCAAGACCAGTGTTTGATATTGAAAGAAATGTTGGGTTTAGAGTGAGAGGTCCAATATTCAAATTTTAACTCTACTTCTTACCTATCTTTGTAACCTTAGGCAAATTACTTAAACTCTTTGGGCCTCATTTTTATCATCTATAAAAAGAGAGAGTTGGACTAGATGATCTCTAACGTCCTTTCCAACTCAACCTATAAACCCAGTACTGTGGGTCTAGTGCTACAAGTAATCAATCATCTGTGATTGAATAAACTCCAGAAGATTCATCTATAGGAAACAGATCCCAATAAGGTAAATAAAGGTTCCTTCTTTGATTCACAGTTTGAACTAAATTTTTTTCCAACTTATAAGATTTTACAATTTTTTTTTACTTAATGTAGAAGAAATAAAGAAAAGGGGGAAAGAATTTTGCTACTAATTGTTAAATTAAATAAAATTACATAGATATAGTGTGTTGGGTTATTTCTAATTCATTTTTATTTAGGGGCTGTTTCTCCCTTCATTGACAGTTTACAAAGAGTACTATATTTATTATGGGCTGAAATTTGAAGAAAGGCATTGTTAAACTGGAAGGCATTTGGAAGAAGATAAGCATGATAATGAGGGGACATTGGGATCATCCCTTATGAGGATAAACTAAAGAAACTGGAGATGAACTCTTAGCCTCAAGAAGTGAAAACTTCCTGCATGATAGCTGTCTTCATGCATTTTAAGGGCTCTCATATGGGGAAAAATAATTGTACTTATTTTGCTTGCCCCAGAGGGTATCATTAGGAATAAAGTACAGATATTGCAAAAAGACAGATCTGGTTTCTATGTAAAGAAAAAAAACCTTTTTAATATTTAGAGACACTTAAAAATTGAATGGTCTGCTTCAGTGCCAGTGGATTACCCCTCACTAGGAACTTCCAACTGACTAATTTTCTGGGGGCATTGTATTGTATTGGTCTGGTTGTGCCTGATAGGAATTTAGGAAATTAATACTTGGCTAAGAGGACAGTATCTGAGAATAGGATTTATTTTTTTAACTCCATCTAAAAGTTTAGGAATTATGAGCCTTTGGAAAAGAATGGAGTTTACCTAACAAGGAATGGTTTAAAAAGATCACTTATCTACATTTCTGGAAATTTAATCAAGGGAGATTTAAACTAAATATACAGGAGAGATGATAAAACTATTCTGTCAAGCTAAAAATGTAGAGATGATCTAAGAGATTGATTTGTATACTCAGGAGTCATTTACCAATATAAATGAGTCATCAAAAGTTATCTAACAATAAATGAGTTAGTAGATCAATAGACAGGAAGTAAAAACAACGGCAGATTGACAGAAAATTAATATCAAACTGTGGCATTAGCTTGTAATAATAATGTCAGGAATAATAATGTTCAAAATGGTTTAATCCTGGTTTTTATTGTTGTTTTACCTCATGTTCAATGCCTTGCTACCCTATTTAGAGTTTTCTTGACAAAGGTACTGAAGTAGTTTACCATTTTCTTTTCCAGTGCATCCAATGAATCAATTTTGTCAGGCAATCAGAGGTTAAGTGACTTTCCCAAGGTCACACAGCTAAAAAGTGTCTGAGACTGTATTTGAACTCATAACTGTCTGACTTCAGCCCAGTGTTCTGTCCATTGAGCCACTAGTTGCCTCTTACGCCTGACAAGGAAATATAAAAAGAACAACATTTTAAAAAATTAGTTATGATGAAGAAAAGGGGAAATTCAAAGAATGAATATGTCAACTACTCAGAGTAGAAGGAAGGATAATTATAGTTAGTTACATGAATGACTTGAACCAAGTCACAGAAACAGTGACTATCAAAATTGAAAATGACATAGTACTGAGAGGAGTAGTGAACATACTGAATGACAGAGTCAAAATCCAAAAATGATCATAATTGCCTAGAATAGGGATTTTTATCCATCTTAACCATAGGATGTGTGTGTGTGTGGACACATGCTCACATATGATTGTCCACTATTCTTCCAGCCTGAGTAAGTATAAAGACTCATCTAAGAAAGAGAGATAGAAGAAGAGAGGGGGAGGGAGAAAGGAAAAGGAAGGAAGGCATAAAAGGAAGGAAAGAAAGGAGTAAAGAAACAAACTTTGGGTCCTCAAGTAAAGAAAAAAAGTCTGGGCTCTCAAGTTGTGATGAGCTTACAGTTCACAAGGTCCAGATCACAGAATAATGGCCACAGCCAGCTCCCATCTCCCACACATATACCCACACACATACCCTCTTGAGAGTGCATGCACACACACACACACACACACACACACACACACACACACCTTATTGGGAACCATTTGGAAATTCCCAATGCTGATGGAATGACTACACTTCCTTCCAGAACTGAGCTGCTAGAATATATTTTGGTGACCAATGAGGGCCCATCATTAATGCAAACCTATAAGGAACTATCTGAAATGGAGTTCAGAAGCTCTAAGAGAAGGGACCTGGCACCTTCAATTCTTTTTTATCCTGAGCAGTGTAGCAGAGTTATGTACCCTCCTATCCAGTTTGACATGTGCAACCCACGGCTAAGCTGTCCTCCCATCATACCTTTCATAAGACTTTTCTGCATGGGCTTCCCGGGCATCAGGGAGGGGGAAAGAAGCATTCCTGAGTTGAGAAGAGACTGTTTTTCTCATGTTTCCCTATCCCTCACTCTCCACAGTTTGCCCGTCATTATCATTAATCCTTCCAAGTCAGCTTCCTCTCTCACAAACCAGCTGTTGTCTTAGTGTTTAATTATAAATTTAATTGTAGGGTGGCCAGGTGGTGCAGTGAGTAAGAGCACCGGACCCAGAGTTGGGAGACTCAGGATTGGTTCCGGCCTCAGGTACTTAACACCCACATAGAATAACTGGCCGTGTAACCTTGAGCAAGTTACTTTAATTGCTTAAAAAATAAAGAAAATAAAAATAAATAAATTTAATTGTAAATTATTTCAACAATGCTGAAAAAGGAAGAAAGCATGTAGTAAAGGGGAAAAAACAGAGAGGAGAAGAAAAAAAAATTTAGGAGTTTTAGTTGAATTCAAATTCAATACCTGTAAGTAGTATGATATGGCAGACAAATAGTCCATGCGATCCTATGCTTAGGTTTCATTAGGGTGTCTAGGAACTCATGTAACTAGTCCCACTTTACTCCATGGATAATTTTTGAAGTGCCATTGATTTCTAGGCCTCATATTTTAGAAAGAATGGTGGTAAACTACATTATTTTCAAAATAGCACAACCAGGAAACTAAGTAGAGCAGAAATCATGTTACAAAGTGTGTCTTAAAAGTTTTAGTGCAATTTTAAACTTTAAAAAACTTAAAACTTTACTAAGATTTTTGGGACAATTTTTATAAAGATTTTAAAGTTGTGGAGGATGTTTATCCTGGAGAAGAGAAGATATGTTTGATGAACTGTCACATGGAAGAAGGATTAGATGTGTTCTTTTTGGACCAGAAGGGTAGAGATAAGAGTAATAGGTGGGAAATATAAATAGAGATATTTTGACTCATTGTAATGAGAAAAAAAATCTTTTGGGAACTATCCAAGAGTGGAACAGGATGTTTTTAAATGTGGTGGATTCTGTCACATAGAAGGTCTTCAAGCAGATATGAGATGAACATTTGTTGAGAATACTGCAGCAGAGATTCTATAGCTAATTGGACTACCTGTCTTCTGCAGGTACCTTTAGACTCCTAGTTTGTGTGATTTTGTGTGGTTCCTTATAAAAAGCCTATAATTTAGATACTGTGAGTAGCCATAACTCCTCTTTGCAGAAAGGGGAAATGTTGCTCAGAGAATTTAAATATCTTACACAGAGACACCCAGTTTTTCATAATTAAATAAGACATTTAATCCCACCCCAAAAAAGAATCAGACAATAAATTGAAACCCAAATATCCTGATTGCAAACTTGGGACTCTTCTCACCTCATCACACTCTCCAATTTTTAAGTAGTCTCCTCTCTTAAAAGGAATAAGGTGGTGAGAAATGTTGAGGTTAATGTATGAATGGTCAAACAATATAACACTGCAAAGGAACCTATGTTATTTTCTTTAATACTATTGTGTGCGAGTGTGTGTGTGTGTGTGTGTGTGTGAGTGTATGAAAACAACAAAAACAGCCAGGACAAAAGCATCATTTTCATCCACAGGAAATCTAAATGGACAGACTATATCACAGATGTTGAGGCCAGACTATTCTGCAAAGTATGTGAGTTTATTTCAAGGTGCCATTGGTGAAGGATTATGTACAAGGCTGAATATAGGTGTTCACTTGAAGTATTTATCACTCTTCTTTTTAAAGGAGCTCTGGATAATATAAGTCATCTTATATTCTATTAAACCAAAGTGGTCTGAATCTCATGATTCAGCTTAACTTGACTTTGTATGTAGATTTATGGACCAGCTCTTAGTGATTCTTAACTATGGTGATGGCACTTATTTAGCAATCATCAATCTGGTTTATAGATTTGCTTAGTCATAGCCATTGATTATGAGTTCTTTCCTCCTTGCAATGACTGTACAAGGGAATATGTTATGAATTAAAGATAGTTTCATCTGAGAGACAGTATTAGTTTTGTCAGAAAAGAAGTTTATAAGTGCTATATTTCTTCTTTGCCAAAGCAAGAGAAAAAGACGGATTTAATTAAAACTTTTACTTTAATTTAGGTATGAGGTGCTACTTTAAATAATGATTGTTATCACAGATTAATATGTGGAAGTAGGTCTCCTACTATGGTCCTTCACCACATTGTATCCATGCCTGCCCTGACCTCTACCTGTATGCTTTGCCTCAGGCCATTTTCCAGTGCACTTATTGGAGAAGAATGATAGTAGGAAAGAATCTCTAACCTCAAGGTACCCTCAAGCAATATATATTACTATGAGTTTTATTTTTCCTCAGCTTTCTTCAAATTTTTACTTTTTTGTTTCTTTTAACTGATCCAAGAAATTTCCCCTGGTACCTGACATTAAGTTTTGTCAAAATGTTTAAAAAAAAATAAAATTTTCAGCTCTGGGTTGAAATGTCCTGGATGACACCAGGGACAAAATAAAAAAAAAATGTCATACAGAAAAATTAAGACAAAAAAGAAAACTGTAGTTAGAATCAATTGAAAATGAATAAGCAAATCTGAATATATACTTTTATGCATAATTTTCAATTTGAGCTCTAAATATTATCCAAGTATGAATATTTATGAATAATGATGCAAGTCAAAGCTCAGTATCCATCCGCAATGCTTACATATCAAAATATATAAAATGGCTTGAAACTGCAGTTAGGAGTATTATTTTTCTGATTATCAATGTTTATGGCATGGAATATTATTAATGTCTAGTTTGAAGAATGATAGACATTTTTTTCTTTTCAAAATAAAGAGAAATACCCAAATAGTCCATGTTTCTTTGTGCATAGTAAGAAGAGAAGTTAGATTTAGCTGAATAAATAAATAATGAAAAAGTTTGTTTTTCAGCATATTATAGAAAAAGAAGTATTCTAGTCAGTCCAACATTGTAATAAACAAAGATGTATAGTATTTAGTATAATACTCTGGAATGATTAAATCTTTATCCCACACAGTGTTTCATGTCCCATATAGCTTACTACCAGGGAACTTGGATCTACCTGGGCATCTTGTCATATCTCCTGTTTCTGCCCATGCCCTCCCCCCCTCTTTATCCCTCCTTCTCTGTAAAATCAGTCAAATCAATTCTCCCATTTTTCCTGGGAAAAGAATGATAGTCAATTGCCATATGACATCATTCATAATATCTATAACTTTCCAACCATATCTTCTTTCCTGACCACCAGTTCCCTATCCTGTCTACCTATCCAAATGTGAGTTACTTGAATGGCAGGGATATTTCACTTTTATATTTCTATGCCCAAAACAAGTGCCTGATATAGAGTAGACACAAAGTGTCCTTGCTGTTCATTCATTCTCATGGGGGGGGGGGGAACTGAAAATATCTTGTTTTCAGCTTAGATTATGATAGAAATGAAAAATTTGATGTTAGCTCTGGATCATTAAATAAGGATAGCCAGCTCTGACTTTAACTTAAAAAGGGACTGTAGGACTAAGGAGCTAAGGCTGGATAATAGGGATAAGGAGACAGGGAAAGTGATTTAGCCTAGGTCAACTTCCAATCTTTTCCCTAAGAACTTCCAAAGCTGGTTATATACTGAAGTTCTTTATCTACAAATAGGAAAATTTGCACTAACAATCCATTCTTGTAAATTGTGAACAAAGCTCATTGTAAACTTAGATCACTAAGAAAATATATTATTATCATTCTTCATATCTTTTTGATAGAAGTCCTATAGAAATGATCACAGAATAGGGGACTATCCTGCTATTGTTCTTTATATTGTATAATCAGTCAAAGAAAGGAAGGAGAAGGGAATAAGCATTTATGTAACAATTACTTTGTGCCAGGCACATGTGCTTAGCAAACATCTTGTGCTATTTTAATCTCCATTTTACAGTTGTAGAAATAGAGGCAAATTGAAGTTGTGACTTGCCTTGTATCACATAGCTAATAAGTATCTGAGGCCTGATTTGAGCTTACATCTCCCTGACTGCATGCCTAGTGCTCTGTCCACTTCACCAATATTTCAAGTGATTATTAAAATATGTATGTAAGTTCAGCTTCTTCTGTAATTTCCCTGAAAGAATATTCATAAAATTCCAGTAGTAAACAAAAAAAACCAGGAATCATATATTTCCACATAGCTTTTTTTTTCTTCCATCAGATCTCTATATTTTGAAAGCCTTACATTCTTTGGAGTTTGGAGGTGAAGAATGCTCAGTATGACTGTATATCAAAGTTTTTCTTAACTTTTCTTAGAAAATAAGTGGCTGTGCACTGCAATACTTTACCTCTACTAAAACTAATTTGTTGAACTCCTCAGGACTTGGGGGAGAGAGTGAATCGTGTCTTTGTTTATAAATAGCAGAAAGTTTCTGTTGTATACTTGTAGTCAATATACATTATACATTTTTGTTTTTTAGTTTGTAATTTTCCTGGTTTCATTGTATAATATATATTGATCAATAAATATGAGCTCACTAAGAATAACCTTTCTCTAATTAATATTAGCAGTTAACTGCTCCTAGATCACTGTGTTGAATGCTTCCATTTCTATAAACAAGAATTCATAGTCAGAAACTTATTGGACACTTCTTTGTTACCATACTATTTCTTGGCATCATAGGAAATAGCCCATGGAGCTCTGTCTTTTTATTCTTCCTTCACATCTTCATGGGCTATATCCAGAGTGAAAGCATTTTCAGTTATATTCAACAAATCCAGGAATGTATTTTGGCTGGAAGCCTTTACTCCACTACTTTGTGAAGTAGTATGGCTGTTGTGAGTGTTTCGGTTAAGTCTGTAATCTATTATTGGGTCCTCTCAGTATATCTAACAACTCTCTTCCTTCTTTTGGAAAGGACATTTTTTTATATTTTGCCTTGGGGCAGTGAGTTCTTTTTTTCATTAACACTGTGAGAGTTTTTATTTTGACAGGTTCAAATTCCGTTGTCTATTTCACCAAGTAATAAGTGGACAATAAGAGCAATATTGTAGGGATGTTAAGTGTCCTAAATTAATTATTTCCTCTAAGTTTTGAAGTCAGGATGCCAGTTAGTATCTTAATAAACATATATAGATTCATATCCTTTACTTTCTCCTCAGCCTTATGCTTCATATGTCTATGAAGACCAAAATATTTGTAATTATTTCCTGATTCATTTGATCAATTTGACACCTAAATTTAATCTCAAAACTTAAAAAAATCATGTTTAAGTAGAAATGGCATTTTGATGTCATTGAAAAAGTTTCCTGGACATGAAATACTTATTTTATTTGCTTTTTAGTGGAGTCACATATTTTTGCCTTTCCCACACATCAAGTGATTACTACAATATTTTTGCATGCACCTTTGTCTTGCACACATTTTCTTCTACTCAGCATTGATAATAACATAATTAAGGCTAGGCATAACCATATGAGATTTAAATAATTTTCCTGGAAATGTAATATTTTATATAAATTGATCTTGATATTATTGTGTTGATTAATTTTTTTCTTAAATTGATTTTTTCCAATGTGGACATCAAATACCCTAATATTTTCAATATGCTTAAACCTGTTATGTGTATTTCAAGAACATGAACCAAGAAATCAAATCAAAAGCTTTTTTTTAATAATCAGGTAATGTAATATATATGTTACAGAGCTTTTGAGTAGCTTGTTTAGCAATAACAGAATCAATAATGAGGTGCTATTTATCTATTTGTTACTTGTTGCATATCCTATTTCCACCTTCAACAAGGTGTCATTTTCTTTTAAGTATTAAAAGATGTATCTTGCCTTCCTGTGGTATCAGAGAACAAAGGAACACTAGTTTTTTCTGCTATCTTCCTTGCCAAGCTGATCATCAAGATAGTTTTTAAGGGGCCAGTCTTGTCTCTTATCCACTTATTTCTTAGATTTGTGGGTGGAGAACTTCTTTGTATTGGCCAGCATATCAACCCAGTTATTGATATCACCAGAGAATGCTTGGCAAGCATATGAGTTCGTGCCAGGCCTTTACAGCTACCAGAAAAATTCAAAGCAAGCATTACCTCCATTGTATGTCACCCAAGTTGTCATTCTTTTACTTTGCTCTTCCATCCCCCAAATAACATGGATTATGGATACTAGACTAGATTGAGAAACTCTTATTGTCGGTGGTGTCTTCATCTTTGTCCTGTTGGTCATTGCCTTTCAAGTTTAGGAAGAAGTCTGAGAGAAACAATTATAACTCTGTATTTTAAAATTAGGCTTCTCTCAAAATATTTTACTTTAGAAATTTAATTTTGGTCACTCTGCCTGCTAAAGACAGAATCAGTGATGGGAATTTCAAATATTACAGTTCCTGGAGTTTCATGGTTGAAAAAATGTCAAATAGCAATACATTTTAAACTGTGGATGAATTGTTTCCTTTTGTTCTATCATCCAGCAATAAATTCAAATGAATAATAGTTGCCCATAAGCTTTTTTTAATGACTTAAAGAATTGTATGTTTAGTTTCCTTGTTTTATTTCAGTACTTTTCAGAGATCCAGTCTTTTACATACCATTCAAGAATCTAGCCAAGAAATATTACTAGTTAAAAGGCATTTGTTTGAAAAAAATAATTTCAATAGCTTTGACTGGTTTATGCATGTACTATTTCTAGTGGCTAGACTGAATTTTTAACACATTTTGCATCACATTTACATTGTTAGCAATCAAATATATACCATTCTGAAATGAGTAGAATTTTTATTTGGTACCACTGAACTAACTCTATATACAAACACAATGAGCTAATTTCTCTAAAATAAATCTTAATAAATTACTATTTTAAATGTAAATCACATTTTCCCCTTTAGAATAATTATCAATAATATTTTCTCTTGTCTTGTTGTTGTTTTATTTCAACTGTTGTCACTCTGATGTTGCCAGTGGAAATTGATTAATGGAATTTTATGATAGATTCATTTTTAAGATTAGCAAGTAATGGAATAGAATTGTGCCCTTTCATTCTCTTTTGACGAAGAGAGAAGGTTTAGATAGCAGTTCTCAAAGGTAAATTTGTTTTCCAAGAAAATCAACCATAACTTCTCTCTCTCCCCCCTCATTGCTAAGGAAATAAAATTACCCTTTTGAGTAAAGTTATATAATGACAAAATTCTCTAACAAATTTTCTTTCTCTACTGATTTATCTTTCATTAGAAAAAGACTGTAACCTAATATACTGTCATCGATTTATGGTGACTGTTGAATCAAGTTTAAGCCATGGGACAAGACTTATGAACCCAGTCTTGCCATGAGACTTTGTATAAGATAGAGTTTATGTTGGCTTGGATAAAAAGTTCTAACTTTTTATCTTCTTTTTTAACTTCTAACATATTTTCCAGTTCAAAGTATATTATTCTGTTGTGTGAGGCAAACTGTATGATTAATATCAAATACTCAAATTTATCTCATCAATTCTGATATTCTCTCCAATGATATAGACC
Organism: Petaurus breviceps papuanus; assembly: GCF_028583685.1. NCBI lineage: Eukaryota > Metazoa > Chordata > Mammalia > Diprotodontia > Petauridae > Petaurus > Petaurus breviceps. The sequence goes on along the minus strand of NW_027187351.1, from coordinate 13,523,436 downwards.
ATGGTCCATCCATGTCTACACATCCTGTGCTACTCTTGTCCATGCTCTCATAAATTTACTATAGAACGTCTATCTAACATGCTTTCTGACCTTCCATTTTCTCCTGACATGCAGAGAACAGTGGAACTGTTCAACTATCCAACTGTTACACCTTGCCCTCTCCACATGATTAGTTCATCTTTGTTTCTTATTCTTATCAGTTTATTTTAATTAACTGGCATTAAAGATCATTAACCAACAAATTGAGTTATTTCTAGTGGTATACTTTTTGGGGTAAAAGTACTATGTTATACTTCTATTCCTGATTGTGTGGACCAATTTAATTAGTATACACACTTTAGAGTTGATGTCAAGAAAGAGATTTCTTGATTCTTTTAAAGCATCTAGCCTAAAACAGCTTGTGTTTCTACTTGTCAATTTTTATGATGTTATTCCCCTGCAACTCTGTTTGGTCTTTTGCCATGTTTTGGTCATATGCATGATGGTTGCTTTCTGATTGTCATAGAATCAAATATTTTCTAAATGTATCACTCTTGCTATTCATAGAGCAGAAATTGTTGAAATCATGTCCCCCAGTTGTCTATGAGGATTTTCCATTTTCTGCTGAAATTTAACTTTTTAGAAAGTTCTTGCCATCTTCCTTTTTCCTTCACCTCCCCCTCCCAATACAGTAAGCAATTTGATATATATTTATATATGTGCAATCATATGAAACATATTTCCACATTTCCATGTTGTGAAAGAAGAAACAGAGCAAAGGGAAAAATAAAATTCCAACTCTATTTTACATATGCTACTCACTAACTTGGGAAGTTGGAATATTGAAATGAAGTTTTCTTCTATTGTAACAGCAAAGTTACAGTTATACCTTTCATTTCAAGGGAATTAGGGATATGGTGCTCTTGAGATCTGGAAAATCCATGTAAATTTTTTTTTGCCTTCCCTTTGTACCAGACAAGAAGATTGAATTACCATGGTATTAAAGCTAAATATGTTATTATATAAAACTATACACATAGTTTATGCATTTCTGAGTTTTTAAACTTTTTCTGTGTCATCTACTAGCCTTTGTGTATCATCTGTGGCTTAGACAAAGCTCCCAAAAATACCCACTTAAGTTCTTATGCTGACCCACCATATATCAAAACTCCAGTGGGCAAAGTCATGGTGTGGAAGAGGTAACTGTATATACCTTGTGGTGATCATAGGGAGGGCAAACCAGAGGAGAGGAAATTGAAATTAATAGAGTACAAGAAGAGATCATGAAGGAAGAGGAGTGGTAGAAAAGAAAAAAAGAAAGACTTTGAAGGGAGTATTTAGTTTATTTAAACTTAAAGAAAAAAAGGGAATTTGAGCTAGAAGTGAATCATTTAAATGCCAAAAAGTGAGCAATAGAAAAGAAAGTGTACATTATAATTCAGTTATACTCTTTTATAATTTTTGGTTATTGAAGAAGACTTAACTGTGTCTTTAACTTAGACTAGCAGACTTTCATAAGATTTATTTCCTTTTCTTTTGTTGTTTTCTTTTTGAGGGGGGAAGGCAGGGCAATTGGGGTTGTGATTTGCCCAAGGTTACACAGCTAGTAAATGTGTCAAGTGTCTAAGACTGGATTTAAACTGAGGTCTTCCTGACTCCAGTGTCGGTACTCTATTCAATGGGCCACCTATCTGCCTTGGTAATATTTCTTTCCTTAATTGGTTATGATTGAACGGAAATTTAAAAAAAAACTAACAAAGCCTTTTGGTATCTTACTAAAAATGTTCTCTGAGCCTTAATAATCATAATAATCATAATCATAAAAAACAAACTATAACTTATAATTACCCAAATAAAAAACTGATTCACAAAAATTAAGAGCAGCATTCTTAATAATACTAAGTACTCATCATATTCAAGCCACATGGAGCAAAGTAGCTTTCACAATATAGAGGAAATCAAAATTGTGTCTAATGGGGCAGCCAGGTGGTGCAGTGAGTAAGAGTGCCAGCCCCAGTGTCAGTAGACCTGGGATTGGTTCTGGCCTCAGATACTCACCACCCACACAAAAAAACAACTGGCTATGTAACCTTGAGCAAGCTACTTAACTCCGATTGTTTAAAAAATAAAATAAAATTGTGTCTAATGGGATAAAATATATTTCATCATTACCATTCTGTCTGCTCCTGGAGTTGTACCAATGATGCCTCTTCATTGATTCTACATATGCTACAGATACTACTTTTATTTAAAACAATTATTTTATCTGATTGTGCAATAATCTATAGAACACTGGGTTTTTTTTAATGTCATGATGATGATTTGTTCCCAGACTTTTTCTCTTTAAAACCCATAAAATAAAAGAAAAAGATGATAAAAAATAGATAATATTTGCATAGCAAATTATTTTTGCAAAGCACTCTATACATATGATCTCATATGACCCTCACAATAATCCTTTAAGTTAGATGCTACTATTATCCACACTTTAAAGATGAAGAAATTGAAGACATCTTTAGAATTGTCTGAGGAGAAAGTCAATCTTGGATCTTCCTGACTCCATATCTGCCACTTGAACTTCTACATAATACTGTATCACATAAAGTATCATTAATTTTTAAGTGAGGAAAAACTTCTGGTATGGCTTATATGTTTGTGTGTGTTTGTATTTTACTGAGGGAACATGTGTAGGAAAAAGGAGAAAACTTTAGAAAAAGTTTCCTAACACCAATGGACATCACAATTGGTGTGGAAGGTAGACACGCACTTACAGGAAGGGTGTATTGGAAAGACAAAAACTGAAGAGCAAAGAGAGACTGGTATGGTCAAGAATAAAGAGGAAACTGAGTACAAAGAGGTATCACAGGAACAAAGGACAATCAAGAGACAGTCTAGTTTGTCCTTTGGTATTAATGCAATATCAAGTGATCTAGAGAGAGGCACATTGGGAGAATTTAGGAAACAAAATATTCTTTTTTTATTGCAATAGTCACTGGGAATGAACTCACAGATCCAACAAAATATCAAACAATTAAACTTCCACAGCCTGAGCTAATGACTGCAAGTTTCACTAGTCCCTTCTTGGAATTTATTGGAATCTGCTATTTTCTCTGATCCCAATACAGTACTTTTTCAGTGTTATGTCCTTTTAAGCTGATTCTTAACTTTGGGGATTCTTACTCCAACCTCTAGAATTCAAGCAAATTAAACCAAAACTTCTTAATTCATATTGCATGCAAGTTATGCCAGACATTGTATAGAAATTTCTTGGATGCAAAGTCAAATCTCTGCACCCTCCCCCTCCTGTGTTCCCTAATCAGAAAGGATTCAGTCAATATGATCATTGCTTAGTTTTGGCTTTTGACAAGCCTAGGCTGGAGGTAGTTTATAAAAGTACAAGAAGAAAACCAATGAAAACATTGTCAATTTTAATTTAGGGGTAGTAAGGGGGAAAAAGATGTTTTATGGTAAAAGTGGGATAATTTTAGTCGTCCTTTTAAAATTAGCTAATGACTGCAAGAAATAATTACAAAGTATATAGCTGTCCATTGTATTGTCTTACTACTGAAGTGATCCATGGAAGGAAAATTTTAATGCCAGAATTGGAGCAAAGATAATCTCTGAGTGTTTTGCCATGTGTCTAACTCTGTGGGTACATGAGGATCTCTAATTATTTCTCTAATAAATGTTGGCATTTAATCCTCACAACATTGTTTTGATACACTATTGCCTTGCTGAAATTTGTTTAGCTGAACAAATCTATCATATTATTTTATTTGCTCAATGCCTGATCTCAAAGAAAGTAACCAAGCATAAAAAAGAAAAGTTTCTAATAGTAATACAAACATAGATTCTGATGAAAGGAAACAATAAAAACACTCATAAAGCAAAAGTGTTTTGAATGTTTCTGAAGCACACTTTCTAATTGACATTGAGAATATTTTGGTGACTTTTGAGAATTGGGGATTTAAATTAGTGTTTCACTTTAAAGTTTACTTGTTTAACCAAACTAGACTGAACAATTGAACTTAAAAGCAATTTTCAAATTTTATAGTTTCTTTAGGATTTCCCTACTACCTTCATTTTGCATGACAATTGTGTTCACTGTATCCATTCTCTACCAAAACTTTAACTGAATTCTCTCACTGGTATTTTCTAGCCGAGCAAAAATTTTATAAAGACAGTTATGTGTGAGCTTAGAAATAATGTCTTCACAGAGGGAGATAAATGTATCTCTCACATCTGGTCATTTCTACCTAAAAATGAAGATGAGTATTTATTCAGCAGCATATGGTTAAAATACTACTCATTATTTTTGTGAGATTTAGCTCAAAAACTAAAGCCATTCTATGAGTTATTTTCATGGAGATTCATAGCCAGTAAAATACTGACAATTAACCTAATAAAAATAACCACAGGAAATAGAAGAGGATTATACCTTTCTAGGTTCCTGATGGAGTTTGCGCATTTGCATGTGGCCTTCAACTCTAATTGCTCTCACCCAGAAGGACATAGGGATCCAGACAATAATAATTGCTAGCATTTCTATAGCATGTTAAGCTTTGCCAAGCACTTTATGTAAGTTTTCTCATTTGGTTTTTACATCAACCCTGGGGAGTTAAATTCTGTTATTATAATCCTTTTATATATGAGACAACTAAAACTAAGAGAACTTAAGTGACTTGGTCAGGATGACACATCTAGATAGCAAGTATCTGAAGCAAGATTTGAACTCAGATCTTCCAGACTTCTAGTCTAGAATTCTAGACACTGTACCACCAGGCTACCTCATGACTTGAAAAGAACTTCCAGTTTAAGAGAGTAGAGCCACGAATGTCCTAAAGCCTTAAATGGCTCTATAATCGAAAGGACACCATGAAGGTCAGGGTGTCAGTTTTTATCCCCTTTAAATTCTTCCAATAAAATATCAATATTATCATTAGCTTATCTCTTGAGATATGTCCATATCAAAGGCAAAAAGTCCCAATTAGGTGATATCACTAATTTCCAGGCAAAGTCTGCATGAGTATGTGTGGGATGGAGGGGGAACCTACCTCTTCATTGTTTTACATTTTCTTCCCTACTGTAGGACCCTCTTGATCATTTACCCTTTCAGCATATGCCCCATTCTGTCTTGTGCTATTGCCACCACCCTAGTGTAGGCTGTCATCAATTCACATCTGGACTATGACAACAGTCTTCTGCAGCAGTTTCCTTAACTGAAGTCTCTTCTTGCTGTAATCCATTATCTACCTAATTGTCAAATTGATCTTCCTGGAAATCAGGTCTTACCATCTTTCTCTCTTCTCTCTGTCTCTCTGTCTCTCTCTGTCTCTCTGTCTCTCTCTCTGTCTCTCTCTCTCTGTCTCTCTCTCTCTCTGTCTCTCCCTCTCTCTCTCTGTCTCTGTCTCTCTTTCCCTCTCCCTCTCTCTGTCTCTGTCTCTCTCTCCCTCTCCCTCCCTCTCTCTCTCTGTCTCTCCCTCTCCTTGTCTCTCCCTGTCTCTCCCTGTCTCTCTCTCTCTCTCTCTCTCTCTCTCTCTCTCTCTCCCCCTCTCCCTCCCTCCCCCCCCCCCTCCCTCTCTCCCTTTCTTTCTTTCTCTTTCTCTCTCTCTCTCTCTCTCTCTCTCTCTCTCTCTCTCTCTCTCTCACACACACACACACACACACACACACATACACACACACACACACACACTCCTCCCCACCATCTCATTCAATAAACCAATAAACTCTACTGGCTTCCTTTTATCTTCAGGATCAAATGCAAAATCCTCTATTGGGCTTCCATAGTCCTTCATAACCTGCTTTCTTTCTATTTTTCCAGTTTTATTACACTTTTTGCCACCTCCACATACTCTGCAATCTAGGAATACTGACTTCCATGCTGTTCCTCACACTACAGAATCCCTTTCCTGATTCTTAGCATTTTCATTGACTGTCCCATAGGCCTAGAGTGTTCTCCATCCTCATCTTTTCCTCCTAGTTTCCCTGACTTCCTTCAAGGCTCAAAATCTAATATTTGGCAAGAAGTCTTTTCTAGTCCTCCTTAATTTTAGAGGGAAGGGGAAAGAACAAGTATTTATTATGTGCCTATATTACAGCACTGTGCTTAATGATTTATTGTTGTTGCTGTAATTGTTAATATGATCTCATTTGATCTTAGCACCTTCCCTCTGAGATTACCCAAAAATTATCTTTTATATAGTCTGTTTGTAAGTAGTTGTTTGCATGTAATCCACCCCCATTAAACTATGAACTCCTTGAGGGCAGGTGGGTTTTTTTTTTTGTTTGTTTTATATTTTTTTAATCTTCTCCACTTATCACCATGCCAGCACATAGTAGGTACTTGATAAATAGTAACTGATATTACCCAAGTATGTTCATACATTTCTCTATACTTTTTTCAATGTTCTTGCTCTCCCTGAGGATTTAAGGTGATTTGGGCTATATTGTGGTTGGGGGAAACTTGCACTTCTTCCTGTGATTCATGCCTTACACAGGACTACAGATTGTCAGGGTAAGAGGGATATGATAGGCCTTGAGAGAGGTGCCCAGACTGCGGCATCTTTGAGTAGTTCCTTAATTCCAATTTTAATAATACTTTCTGCATCTCCTTTATCTAACGTCCCTTCCTATTCTGCTTCTAGGCTAACAGATCTCTAGTTATGAGATCCCACAAAAGACTCTCACCTCACTTAGTTTTATGAGAAGCAACATACTAGTTTATGCATGAGTGTGTTGCCATGCCTATACAATATCTTATGTACTCCACCCTACCAAGATTGTGATTCAAATAGTCTTTCTCTCAGGAAAAGCCATAGCAGAGAATGGGCCCATTAAGGGCCCACTCGTCAGTAGGTGCAGCATATAATTTCTGACAGCAACAACTCCAACTGTATGGTGGTTATTGGTTTTACCTTCTTAACATCTCTAACATATGCCCTATTTCCTCCTCTGATACTGCTAGCAGTATACCCTGGAGAAGTCATTTCTCATCACCTCACACCTGAACTATTGCCGTTCATCTCTCTGACATAAGCCTTTCCTCACTTCACTCCATCTTCCATTCAGCTGTCAAATTGATCTTCCCAAAGCACAGAACTGGTGATGGAAGACTCTACATGATAAACTTCAGTTCTGGTGGGAAGGATGTGGAGATGATTATTTGAGTGAAGCAGAGTAGAGACAGAGTCACTGGAAATTTCCAAGAAGTCAGCATTTCTCTTATATCTTTATAAGTAGCTACATTCTTATTTCTATACCACTATAGCCATCAGCCTGGTAACAGTCAACTTTCCTTGGCGTGGCTCTACCCCATGTTAAGTACAAGAGATTCAGTTTGATAAGGAATATCAAAATACAAATACCTAGAGGAAGTTTCTCTGAAAAATCCATATCCCTTATGGAGTCAGTGGGGCTCTTTTTGAAAATCTAAAGTAAATGGTGTACTCAGTTCTTGCCTCAGTTATAGAGATCTTGACATGATTATCATTTCTAAGTGATAAAACCCAGGTACTAGTGCTCAAAGTTATAGAATTAGAAAAAAAGTTATAGTCTTTATTAATGGAATCTGAAAGGAACATAGTTGTTCCTCTAGCAAATATTCCAGGCATAGTGCTACCCATTCATGAGGATATCCTCAGCACCTAAAACAGTGTCTTATGATAGTGTTTGTCTTTAAAAAAACGTTTGTGAATATCCACTGTTGAAATGTCTTTCACAAAGGAAGTATTCAGTTCTAAGCATTGTCTTACTCAACTTTTGTTGCCAAATTGTGTTAACTGCTTCTAATAAAAAAAAAAAATTTGAAAAAAAAAATAAAGAAACTTGAGAGAAGGAATATGAAGTGTTCAAAGTATTGTGCTGGGGGAGGAAACAAGTGCAGAAGAAAAATTTAGGGGAAGTGGGAAATACTCCTCTTTACCTTCACATTCCAAACACACATCCATACTGAAGTTTCTGTTTTTGTTTTTCTGTCAGTGATAAGTAACTATAAATTACTAGACATAAGCACGTAATGTGTATAAAGTTGTGGACAAAGTCTCAGGATGCAAAAATTAAAGTAAAGTAGTCCCTGCCCTCAATGAACTTATATTGTAAAATATGAAACATGTACACATATAAATATGAAAAAGACAGCATCATAAGAATTGGCTAAATCTTTCCTGAGTCTGATATACAATGTAGTTTGTTTCTTGAAGAAGTAAAACAAGAAAGATTTAATTTTAGAGATTCATCCTTTTGGTATATGTAAGACCTTTTGTAGTCTTATTCTGTGATATCAAAATATAATAAAATTATTACTATTTCCCTGTATAGTATGATTTAGACAAATCATTCAGCAGATGCTAGTTATATGACCATAAGTCAAAAATAATTTCATTCAAAAGGAAATAAATTATAATATTTCTCAAATTGCATGACTATTGATTAGTTTTGCAAACTCAGTTTCTTATCTTTGGGGAAAAATAAAGAAATAAAAATAATAAATCTCAATCAAATTTTGAATATTACTTAAGACTGAGGTGTTATTCAACTAAACTATATTGTAGAAGGAAAAATTAGCTGACTTTTGCATTGTTTAAATGGCAATTTTATACCTTTCCAATGCCAGTCAGCCCTTGTATTATCTTTCTTATTCTTTTTCTGTCACTAACAATCTGTCTCACCAATAATGTTATAAAAATGTACAAAGGAAATGAGATACAGTAATTTGTTATGTCTAGACTTCTAGGTAACTTAAATGTCACTTAGTTATTCATAGAACAATTTGGAGTTTGCATTCTGACAAATCAGAGTAGTCCCTTGGTAAAGCTAAACCCTCAATTAAAAGGAAGAATGATAAGAGCAGAAAGAAAACCTCTTTTTAATTGACTCTGTAGAAAGCAAATTTCTGATTTTTATTTCTTATTTGTGAATAACCTTGTGAAAGAAGGATCCTTTGTAAATAAAAATTATCTTTTTTTTAAAAAATCAGGCACAAATGTTACTAGAATATCATTTTTTAAAATTTATGTAGAGATCTCCTTTTAGGAAACCAAAAATAGATGGAAAAAAATCCATTTTTATGTACCTACATATATTAAGGACTAGTACTGATTAGGCAACTATTGCTAGATTTGAAAAGCTTCCTTAGAAAGGACAAAAGTGACTACCAATGGTGCTTACAACTGACTGTGGCTTGCCTTTGTAACATGTAGTATCTTTCAAGATCATGAAGAGTGGACAGAGAATTGGCCTTGAAGTGAAGAAGTTCTATCCATATTTTGGTCCTCTGTGAATATGGATAAATCACTTAACCTCTTGGTTCCCCAGTCAATTCTCAGACTATAAATTTCAGGTGATTTTTTTTTACTGATATCTGAGGAGTGGAACACCTAAGAATACAAATATTTGTTTGTGGACATGTAATGGTAATGGGAATTTGAAGATCTTCCCTGCCCCTTGTATTTGCAATCAAATAGGTACTTAGCACCATGTTCCAAGTTTATGATCCTGTCAAGTATTAAGAGCCAGAACTTGTGAATCCCACAGTTGGATGGATTTTCTCATGTAACAGGAATGGGCTGGAGCAGGGAGGAGCTAATATATATATAAAGAAAAGCCCAAGCTAGAGAGCCAGAACTTCTGGGAGCAAGCAGTATGGAGGCTGAGGAGCTAAGAAATGAGAAGAAAGCTGAGAACTGAGAACAGGATTGAGAAGAACTGAGAAATGAGAAAGAAGATTTTGAGAACAGGATTTGTGGTGGCAGAACTTCTTCTGTGAGCTGCTGAGAACTTCTGAGAGACAGCCAGAATTGCTGAGAATGAGAAATGAGAAATGAGAAGAAAGGAGAACTAGGAGGAAGCATGACTGTGGTACCAGTACTTTGTCTGTCTGTTTTGATGTTACTTTGTCTCAGATCTTGTTGTTGGGTCTCTGTTGATTTCTCATGAAGAAGGTGAATTGATGAGGATGCTGGCAATGTGAATGAATGTTTTTGTGGCTTTGTTAAGCTTTGTTTTCCCAGGAACAGAAACTGTGAAGGACTTGAGGTGGACCAGACACTGTGAGATTCAATATGGGAGAAGAACTGCATAAGAAGCCAGGCAAAGGACTGAGAGCTGTCTGCCTTTGAACCCAGGTGGCAGTTAGATAGATTCAGGCAGGAGCTGGGGCCATGGAAGAGGAACCATGGAAGTTGAGAGCCTGCCTCAAGTGAAGATGAAAAAACATCTCCTTGGGTATTTAATGCAAACTGAGAAAATCATGACTTACTGTGGCCTAGGGGTGGAAAACTCTGACTTTTATATTTAGATGATTGAGTTAAGGATGTCTCCAATTAAGAAGAAAGGGGACTTTTTGATTGAAGAGATTAAGATAATGTGACCCAGGGGTGGAGAATTTTGACCTTTGTACTTTGTGTCAATTAAGAAGGCTTTCTTCCTTAAGGATTATTGAATTAAGGACTTACTAAATGCTTTTGTTACTAAATGAATGTTATATTTTGCTTAAATCTATGTGACCATTTTGGTGAAAACTATGTGACCACTTTAGTGATAAGTTAAATGATGTTATAACATTGTGAATGCTCTACTTTGATTTTTGTGAATGTTTTGTCTAAGTTTGTTACTGAATAAATAGAGAATTCACTATACTGTGTAATCAGAACTTGAAGCTGTTCACAGCAGCAATCCTCTGGAAAGCTGCTCATGCTTGGCTTTACAGGAAACTCAGTTAATGTCTACCTCAAACTAAAGGTCTTTATTAAAGGCAACTCCAATTGTTCCTAATTGTTTTATTTTAAAACTAGATAATTTTTGTGATATTATTTATATTTTTAGTGACTTCCTCCATAGTTTCTCACCAAGACACATCTTATCTGATACCACAAATGATGAGATAGCTTGCCAACCTTAATATTCCCTCATATAAAATAAATAACTAAGAGACTGGCAAATTTATAGATGGGTAAAGTAATGAGCTTCCAAATTGGGTACATTCTCATCCACCCAAGAAAGACAAAAAAACAAAAACACCTCTCTCTAAAACTTTCTTAGAATATGTCATCCACATAGCCTTCAGAATCACTACATGCCACTCTTTTCAGCAATGCTTGGGTTAAAGGTTGACAATGAAGTTAGGTGGCATGGTGAATAATGGAACTCTGGACCTAGAGTAAAAAAGACTTGAGTTTGTATCTGGGTAAAAAAATGTGATTATTGTGTGACCCTGGACAAAGATGGGGAAGATATATGATTATCACAGGACTTCCCCAATCTCTCTACCACACCAAAAAAAAAAATTCTGGCCTTCAGTTCATCATCAATAAAATGAAAAGTTTGGACTGAGCTTTCTCTGGATTAGTGATTCCCTTGACACAATGTAGAGTTAAAAGTGAAAAGAGATTCTTACCCTTTTTGTGCTTTTCATGGTCTTCTTTTCTAGTCTGATAAAGTTCATAGACCCCTCCTCAGAATACTTTTCTTAAGTACTTGTAATGCGAATGTAAATTTTAAAGATCTTCCCTGCCCCTAGGCTAAAGTGCACCAGAAGCCTGGGGAGGGAGGCTTGTTTTTCAGTAGATACTTTTTGATTGGCCAGTGGGTCAATAAGGTTGTTACATTCTCTGAGCCAGGAGAAGGCTATATAAGCCCTGATGTGTAGCTTTGTTTTGGGGCTCACTTTGAGAAGTGTTCTGTGATTTGATCTGAATTCTGGGAAGCCGTTGTTGAGAGTCCCCCGGCTTTGAAAAACCCAGAATGTGGAAACCCAGATGTTGACTGGGTATGGATGTAATGGTTGGACAGTTTGGAAATCTGTCTACTTGATGTTTCTGTCTTGATAATGATGCCTGTATACTTTGAGGTTCAGGGTGCTGACCTTTTCTCCTGAACAAGGTAAACGATATATGTCTGACTGATTAAAGTAAGCTTGTTAACCCATTTTGAGTTGCTTTCCTTTAACAAAGCAGATCCAAGAACCTGTGGTAGCTGCAAACCCTGAGGACATGCTTGGGGTGCTTGCTGCTACAGTACTTAATGTAAAGTTCATGGGATTATAAAGGATATCAATTATGTTGAAAGAGTTATAAAATTATTTTTAAAAGATCATGGATACACAGTTCATAATCCCCTGTGCTGAGACATTCCAAAGTGATACACCTATCTTAATCCCTATATTTTGAAACCTTAAAAGTCTCTACCAGGTTCTGAATGAAGATTATTTTTAAGGTGCAAGAAATGGGAAGAAATTTTGGTTTCAAAACATATTGTAAACACATTTATCTTTTTGTGTGTTAAGATTGAATCAATAGTCATATTGTAGACTTGAATGTGTCGTTTAAATTTCTTTGTATGTGATGATAACCTGGGGCATGATTTGACCTTTGGAATATCAGAGTCTATATAATAATAATTCATCATATGATTTAGAGCCATATGGGATTCAAATACTAAGTTCCAAAGGATACGAATTTCTATAACTCATAGAATGTACTTAAAATATAAGTACTCTATTAAAGCTTTAGTAGCAGGGGTCTATGATAGCTAATTCAAATTAATTCAGGAAATGCTCAAAGCTTTTAATTTGCATTAAAGTTCAACATGAATAGTAATGAGGTTGACTAATTCTTTCAGAATGATACTCTTGTAAACACTAGCACAAAGGTCAAATTATTGAAGTAGAGATTACTTTTTCCAGAAATTTGATAATTTGTTTCTCCTGATTGGAAGGAAGGAAGGAAGGAAAGAAGGAAGGAAGGGCAAAATTGATGATGATGATGATATCATTTATATAGAGCTTTAACATTGACAAAATGCTTTAAAAAGTATTATCTCCTTTTGTTGTCATTATCCTAGGAGGTAGGTGTTATCACAGATGAGGAAACGAAGACAGAAAAAGAATTAAAGGGTTTTGCCTAGGGTAACAGTGTTAATAAGTGTCTGAGTGTGGATCTGAGCTCACATTTTCCTGACTGTAGATCTCATACTTTTTTCTTCATGCTGTGTAGCTGACTCTGTAAAATAAAGATAGATGATTGATAGATAGATAGACAGACAGCTAGATAAACAGAGAAACAGAAAAAAGAAAACCACCATAACAGCTAGCACCACCACCCAAACAAGCAAAAAAAAAAGAAAAAAGAAAAACCAGCTCTCTCTAAAAATATTTTAGAATTTGTCATCCACATCACCTTCAGAATCAAAACATGCAATTGTTTTCACTCAATGTTTAGATTAAAGTTTGATGTTGCGGCTAGGTGGCACAGTGAATAATAGGGCTTTGTAACTAGAGTGAAGAAGATTTGAAATCAAAATCACATGTAAAAATTTTACTTGCTGTGTAGTCCTGGACAATGCTTTAACTAATGTTTGCCTTGATTTTCTCAACTATGAAATGGGTATCATAATAGTCTCTACTTCTTGTTATTGTTGTGATGATCAAATGAGATATAATTTGTAAAGCATTAAGCATAGTGGCACTTAAACATGCTTATTTCCTTCCATTTCATGCCTCTATTTGTGAAAAGGATAGCTTTTAATAGCTTGTTTCACCATCTGAAATTTTATCATCATATTTAAAGACAATGGGGAAAACAGAGGGATACAGAGCATAAATACATGAGATACAAGAGTGAAGTGAAGAAAAAGTGAGGAAGCATAGAAGGATCTCTGGATTTAGAGCTAGAAGAGATCCTGGATACACTTTCATTCAATCCTGTATTATATAGATGAGGAATCATGCCTAGAGAAGTGACAAGATCTACTCCATGGAAATAAATGTAGGCAACAAAACTGGAATTATAATAAGGCCATATATCAAGAGAGATTTCTACTTAGTACCATGCTGCTTCTCTTTATGTAGCAAAACCATGAAAGGCTATTGAAACTGATAACAAAGGTGGCAGCATATAGAAAGTATGGTCATGGAGTCTTGGAAAGGGAAGGGAAAGGTAGAGATTGGATTGGTTTAAAATTAGGGAGTTAAAGCATCTCTCTTGCATTTTCATGGATAAGGGAAGATCTTATAGAGCAGGCAGTGTTCAAAGAGTACTAGCACATCTGGTATGAGGGCTTGCCAAGCCCTTTTCAGGGCTTGTGTATCTGCCATACAACTCTCACCTGTGGCTTCAAGAAGCTACAGCATACACAGCAGCCATAGCCCAGTAAAACCATTTCATCTATGAACGAGGTTGAGGTTAACTGATTGGCCAAAAACTGGTCACTGTCTGCCCCAAATATGTGAAGACTTCCTCTGGTGAAATGTTCGTATTAAAACATTTTTTTTTTCCAATGGCTATGAAGGCTGCTAAAGGAGCCACTGTGGAGCACTTAGAGATTGGTCAGGGATCGGAAACACCAAGATCATCTACAACCTCCCAGAAACTAAAAGAAACAGGTAACAAGGAAAATACATATTGTCCTCTACCTGCAACAGGTATAAAAGATTACAGGAGTCTAGCCTCTTCAACAGAGCACAGGCCAGTCTCCTGTGGTGATAATTATTAACAAAACTTTCAAGGAAGTCCTTTGCATCACTCTACTAGGACTAAGTGTGATTTACTTTCAAGGCCAGATTCTTAGGCTTAGGGTGACTTTATGGGATTATGTACTTGATCTTTCCAAATCTCTACACTTGCTCATTTATGCCTGAACTTGTACTTGATCTCTGAGCTACTTTCTCACCTATGATCCTAAGAAAATGTAATGAAAATGTGTTAAAATTAAAATAGTTGATAAAAAATTTAAGTGCCAAAATGCCTTGTTGAAAAACCAGTATCATGAAGTAGTTTCAAAAAGGTTTCTGACAAAAAGTTTTATTGATTTATTTTTGTTTTTAAATTACATACGTTAACAGATATATTTATCACCACTATATGAGTGATCTCTTATAACTAATTATAAAGTGACCTCCTCTGAAAATACATACAGCATTACACAGCTATAATAACCTTACATCTTTAAAAAAATTAATAGAAACCTGTTTTCTCTTCCTCCCACACAAACCTCATTGAAAAACAAGCAGATTTCTTGTTTCAAATATGTATATTCAAGTTAAACTAATCACCTCATTGACTGTATACGAAAATATCTACATCTCAGTGTGTAACCTGAATCTACGACCTCTCACTAATGGATAGCAGCTTTCATCATCATTGCCCTGAAATCATAAATAGTCATTGTATTTTATGTCTATTTAAGGAAAGGGCTAAAAAATGTTTTGAGGGAATTGAAAGAATACATTTTGAAGACAAACTCTGCATGGTGTTGACTTTGACTTACTTCCAATGACTGGACAAATAAAAACCACAGACTGAGTTATTTTGTAGTACATAATGCTAAGCATAGAGAGTTCTGCTCTGCATAATTTATGGAAATTTTGTTTTTTATCTTCACACTTTTGTTGTAGTCCCCAAGATATTTCATAATCCAGGATCATTACACTTCCCAGAAATCATAAATTCCAGAAGAGTCTCTTGGTACAGCATGGCCCATAATACCTCTCCTCTGATGTTTGGAGTAGATTTCAACTACTCAAATTTTGGTTTAGTATACTGGTCTTACTTCTGTACTGCCTCAATTTCTCTCAGGGTTGCTTAATTCAAAGCACTTCAATAAGGTTATAAAAGCAAAAAATGATACAGTTTAACAATGCTATTCTATAAGCTTTATTACAGAAATGATAGGGTGATATGATAACATTTTATCTTATTTTTGTGTTAATAAATTAGGGAATCTTACAAGATTCCAAACATGGCCTTCTATATAACTTTTTTTTAAAGCAATTGGGGTTGAGTAACTTACTCAAGGTTACACAGCCAGGTGTTTCTGGGTGGGTGCTAAGTGAGCCTGGGATTTGATCCCCAGGTCATGCTGACACTGGAGCCAGTGCTCTTACTCACTGAGCCACCTGGCCGCCCCTCTACATAACTTTTTGGTAATATTTTTGCTTTTAAAAATTCACAAGTAAATAAATCCATAATGCATTGTTATAGAAATTCAATTCCATTTAATATAGAAAATTTTGTATAGAAGCACCCACAACTCACCAGATATTGTACAAATGAATCTTTCTGCTGAATGAAGCTTAACCTTTTAAGCAATGAATTTTTACAGTATAATTTTACCCATTTTATTTTACCCATTCATTTGGAAGCTAGAAATCTTTCTCAAAAATGTTCTACTTTATCTTGCTTTATAAAAACAAAGAAAAGTGAATGTAATGTAACCTTTTCTTTAAGACTTGGAGTCATTGAAATATTGATAATTTTACTTTATGATCAGTTTGCTTTCCTACTCCAAAAGTCAGAAGCCTAGATTTGAATCTTTTCTGTGTAGTTGATAATCAGTGTGACCTCAGAGAAATAATTTATTTCCTAATGAGCCTCAGTTTCTTCATTAATGAAATGAAGGATTAAGAATAGAAGATCTCTATGTTCACTTCCAGCTCTAAATTATATGATCCTAAATGACCCCCAAACCCAATAATTGTTTATAACAAATGTTTGTTCTTTACTTTTTCTTTTCCCCTATTCCTGTATGATCTATCCCAACAAAGTCCCATCCTTTATAGCTTTCTTTCCCTTCTCTCACTTTCAAATATTGAGTTACTGATCTGAAATGGACTGGGGAAAGGGGTGGCTGAGATAATAAAATAACAATGACAAATTAAATCCTCTTCTCTATCAAATGAATGGATGCTGTCAGAATTCTTTTGGTAATTAAGAGATTCCTCTAAGATCTCTGCATATTCTGGAAAGGCAAGCCTGCCAATATGGGGAAAATAACTTTTTTTCTATTTTTTTTTCTTTCCTTCCTTCCACCATGTATTAAGTTCCTAATATGTGATAGGAGATATAATGGCAAAAGTAAATCATCTTTACCTTCAAGGAGTTTGCAGTTTATTGGGAAAAATTTGGAGATGGTGTTTATAAGTGTTAGTGTAACAGTCTAAATGAATGTATCTAAAATTCATAGATGTAATAAACTGCTTGACCTAATCTAGTATTTCTCAAATTTATAGTGGAGTATTATTCTTTACTCTGAAAAACCTTGGCATACCAAATGTTTAAGTGGGCATCACTATGGCAAGTCTGCCTAGAGGTTTGGTATGTGTAGCAGCAAGCACCCCAAGCGTCCTCAGGGTCGCTGCCACCACAGGTTCTTGGATCTGCTTTGATAAAGGAAAGCAACTCAAAATGAGTTAACAAGCTTACTTTACTCAGTCAGACATATATCATTTACCTTGTTCAGGGGAAAAAGGTCAGCACCCCGAACTTCAAAGTATACAGGCAGAATTATCAAGACAGAAACAGATCAAGTAGACAGCTTTCCAAACTGTCCAACCATTACATCCATACCAAATCAACATCTGGGTTTCAACATCTGAGTTTTTCAAAGCCGGGGGGGCTTCGGACAACGGCTTCCCAGAATCCATATCAAATCACAGAACACTTTTCAAAGTGAGCCCCCAAAACAAAGCTACACATCAGGGCTTATATAGCTTTCTCCTGGCTCAGAGAATGTAACAACCTTATTGACTCACTGGCCAATCAATAAGTATCTACTGAAAAACAAGCCTCCCACCCCAGGCTCCAGGTGCACTTTAGCCTAGGGGCAGGGAAGATCTTTAAATTTATATTCCCATTACAGTATGTTCAAGATGTTGCAAATGTAAATTCCAATCAATTTGAGCACACCTAGTAATATTCAGAGCTTAAAGAGTACAATATCTGGCACATAGTAGGTGTTTAATAAATGTTTGATGATTAATTGATTTGAAATTTCAGAACTACAACATGCTGCCTCTAATAATACCAATGCATTTATTTTCTTTTGTCGTTAGCCTTGTTCCACCATATCCAGCTTTTTGTTGCTTCATTTGGGGTTTCTTGGCAAAGATGTTAGAGTGTTTCCCATTTCCTTCTCTGGTGGATCATTTTACAGATGAGAAAATTGAGGCAAACAGGATTAAGTGACTTGCCTGTGGTCACATCGCTCTAAGTGTCTGAGGCCTGATTTGAATTTAGGAAGATGGGTCTTCCTGATTCCAGGCCCAGCACTCTATCCATTTTATCAACCATCTACCATTTATTGTTTATCAACCATCTAGTTGCCACATTTATTTCTTACCCTTAAGTATGCACTTTGCCTATATGTATGCAACATCATTTATTTTGTTTCCCCGACAGGTCTATCTCAATTTCAGTAAAAAAAAAAGTATTAGTCGATCACAATTCTCAGCTATATGAATTATTATCCCAGTGGTGTAGATTACAACCCATTCACACCTTCTTATCCTTGTGGTTCTTATTCATGACCTCCTATAAATCCTTCATAAAGGGCCCACTCAACATGTTAGAAACCTCCTAATAGGTCTTTACCATGATAGTATCGTTTATGTCACTTCTTTTGTGCCATTCATCAATGTGAATTTACTGCTGCCTATTTATTCCTGCCATGCAGACCATTGTCCTTTGGGTCACTCATAATTCTAATTCATCAGAGATTTTGGTGCTCCATGATCCACAGACATATGGCATCCCTGGGAGAATATTGGTATTAGAAAGATGGGTTTTTATTTTATGGAGCAGCTTGGGACCATTAAAATTACTATGCAATTAGGCAAGTGTGATCCTGCCTGCTCCCTTTCTCCTCTTCAGTTCTGGGCCAACTCATTCCCCATCTGTGATATTTATCTAAAATGTACATCCTGGAGAAAAAAAAATAATGCTCTGCCCATTAAATTGTATATCATCCTACTGGATAGACTCCTATTTGAGTATTCCCAATGCATCACTCAAATTATATTAAAAATAAATAAGGAAGGATTATTTGTTTTAGAATAGCACTCATCACAGGTTATTTTAAATGTTTCCTCATTACATTTTATAAATGTTTGTTTACATATTAATTATATATGTGTATATATACATATATCATATGGAAGCAATATGCCACTAAATTCCTTATATTTTCTTATTGTTCAGTTTATGGTTAATTATTTGGCTGTGTGGCTTAAGGAATGAGTGTTATCTGCTTGATTGTAAAACTCCATAAAGTAGAGGTGCTAGATGGATCTCCATCATCATATGCTTCAATCTCCTGTACTTTTGATAAGCCTGGAAGATATCTGGAAGAATAAACATTGACAATGTACTTTAGATAAAGAAGAACGTATGGGGAATCAGGAGATTGGAATTGGTGTTCTAGTTACAGGTGACATTATCATTTCAGACAAATAAAGCAATTTCCTTCTCTCTAAAATAAAGGACTCATTTGATATCACTAATCTTTTCCATCTCTGCCATCCGATTATTCTCTAAATCAGGCTTTTCTGAAACTATAAATATGAACTTAAATGCTTCTCCAAAGTGACCTAAGCAATGTGTCTATTCCTCTTCTAACTTATTCCATGTCTATCTGCATCTAGTGTAACTAAGAATGGCAGAGTTGGTTATCATTTTTTTAAAAAATTATTTATAAAAACAGCTTCTATTTAATATGCAGCATGAATAAAAATGGAAATGAATGCACTTTTAATATGAAAAAAGCACATTTTCTATAAACTATATTCTATCTGTGATTAAGTGCTTGTCTGTGGCTGAATGTCACTGTGTTTGCATAATTGTTGACTTTGGGGTATTCATTTTCATGGTACATAAACAATGTTTTATTGCTTTGTAATGTTGATTCTTAGAATAGTATTTGTGTTAGTAAATAATGACATTTGATTTTAATTTTATGACAGGTTTTGTCAGCATTACATGGAAGAATTATAGAATCTATTTCTACCTGGTTCATTCTGCATTCCAAGCTCTTGTTGAGTTCAGGATTTGTGATTCAGAACAGATGGCACAATCCTGTTAAGATCAATTCTAATAATTTCTTTCATACTAGCCTATTAAGATTCTAGAAGGGAAGGAAATTTTAGATTGCACATTTTTAGAGGAAAATGAACATGATCCAAATGGCACTCTTGTTATATGCCTGATTATTATTTAATAAAAAAAATACCCTGCTGCTTAAGGCACATAAAGTTGAGCCTTATATGGGTAAATCAAAAGACAGAGCTTCCTAAAATCAGAATTGGAGATAAAGGACAAAAATATGGACTTTCTTTTGAGTATATATTATTGTCTCATTTTTAATATGAAATTTTATCTAATCTTTACAAAATCAGGTTTTATAAAAAAAACATGCATTTGAGATTCCCTTTTTATTATATGTATTTTTTGTCTGATGCAATTTATCAGACATCATAGGCTTATCTACAAAATACTTCCTAGAGTCTTTACTTTTGCTTATGGATAATCTTTTTTTTTATGTTGAGATTTGTTAGCTTTAATTTTAGAGGATGTTATTTGACCTGGTCCCAAATTTTAAAGACATGTTATTTTGGGCTGGCATTCTTCTTTGACTCAATAAAAGTCCCATGCAAATACCTTTTCATAAGATAGAAATGACACTGGTTTCTAGAGGGCTGTGCCAGAATAGTCTAAACTGTGGCAGGTTGTACCTATCTACATAGGTTTAAAGTAGAGGACAGGGAATTTTACAAGGAATAGATCTATATGCTATTCCCTGTACCTTTCAGAGTGCTGACATTCCAAAAAAAAGTTCCCTGATTTATTTTTGTCTTGTTTTTTAAAAATCTTTCACATTTATTACATATATATATATATATATATATATATATATATACATATATATATATATATATATATAAAGAGAGAGAGAGGGCTCTCTATGAGAGATATTACTGCCATGGAGACTTGAAATATGGAGACAATGCAATATAGCTATATCTACATATAGATATTTAGATATACCTATATATACATAGCTATGGATATAAATATATTTATCTATAGATACACAAAAGTTGATTGCCACCAGCGATGATTTCTATGATTAATTAATTACAGCAGTGATATGAAATTGGGAATGAAAATTGGCTTATCTCCCCCCTTTAATTCTCTCTTTCCTGCAAAGGAGGGGAAATGAAAAGTAAAGATTTAGACACATAAGGGATACCTATTTGCCCACTGGTCAAAGAAAGCAAAGGACTTGGTATACTGGTATCACTTGTCCACTCCACAATCTTTCATTTCCACTGGTACCCAATCTTTTCTACTCCAATCCTCATAGTTCTATTTGTACCTCCTTTCCCATACACCTTGACTTTGGGCTTTGTCTATGGGTAGATCATCTGCCATTTATTCCTGCTCCCTATGTGGACATTTCAGATACAGTATCAGTCCCAACTAGAACACCAGTATGACTACTGTACTGCCTTCCTTGTTTTTCTACCTCATGTGGAATCCTTTTATTTGCAGAATTTCACTCAAGTTTAACTTAACAGGAATTTGAGAAAAATGATTGCTCACCTGTCATAGTGGTTTCCTATATAGTGAGACTGTGCAATGCTGGAAGAAGGGTGAACTATACATGTGGTAATAATTTTTTTAAGTGAGATATTCATAAGGAAAATAAGAAAAATGTAAAGATTTATATGTTAGATAATAAAACATGGTTTATATAATTGATAAAATGTTACCCCTTTCTTACATAGTTTAAAATATCCATTTCAATTGATCTCCCTGACTCTTGTCCCTGCTTTCCAGTCTAATCTCCACAAATCTACTAAAAGTGGCATTATTAAATCACCCTTCAACTCAATAAACTCCACTGGCTCCCTATTATCTCTAATATTAATTATTAATTCAGTGGAATTTAAGTTCCTCCAGGAAGAACCTAATTGAAACATAGCTTTCCAGGCTTGTTTCACATTGTTTCCCAGATTATTTATTCTCCAACTCCATCATACCCATACTTGCTTTTCCATGAACACTGTATTCCTTTTCCAGCTTCTGATACTTTGCAATTTCCCACTCTCCAAACCCAGAATGCACTTTTTTTCTCTGCTTCATTTAATCCTTAGTTCCCCATAATATTCAACTCAGCATGGCTACTTACATAAGAATTAACAACAAAAATATTCCTCCAGTTATTAATGTCCCCTTCAAAGAATTATTTCCAAAGAAATGCCAATAAATTTAATTTTGTGAATATATAACTGTGCATGTATGTATATATACATATACATATATGTATACATACATATATACCATGAAACCACATAAATAAATTCCCAAAGAGCAAATACCATTTGCTCTTTGTATCCTCATTGACTAGCAAAGTCTTACAGGCAGTAGGTTCTAAATAAAAATATACTAAATTAAATTAACAGATAGATGCATACGTAGAAGTATGTTTTTTTTCAAAATGCAATTTTGGTTATTTTAATCAACTTAATAAGATTTGCTAATTTAGAATTCTTAGTTACTTCAGTCATTTATATGAAGAGGAATTTGGATTATATTAATGAAACAAAAGTATTTTTTTTTAATTTGGGGCATTTTTACAAAAGGTTTAAAATGTTAATAGGAGTGAGATATATCAATTTTGGCCAGTTAGTTTTTACTTATTCCATGGGAACTAACAGTAGCCCCAACTTTGCCTACAGGAACTAGGTAAAAAAGTTATGATAGAAAAATACCTCTCCTTTAGAGATTAAATATAGCAAATTCCATTGAAGTATCATCTTTTACTATAAAAGGATATCACTCACTTATAATAATTATTTCTACTATATACATTTAGAAGTTTTTATCTAAAACAAATAATGTATGTGTGAAAATATGTTTAAATTGACATAATACCTAGAAATGGAAGAGACAGAGGATTCATTTTTAGTCTCATATTGCTCTGTTGGCTAAAAGTCTATGTGCTTTAATCCAGATAAATGATAGTTTTTTTATTCATTTCATAATCATATAATGAATTTATGTGAATAAATATTCCATTAATTGATAGGGTGGTAATCTTTTGTCTGGAGTACATAAGGAAACTACTTTCATTCGGATAATTTGCAAGTTTTATGGAAAGTCATATCAGAATTTTGCTATATATCTCCTAATGAATAAATATTAAATGGAAGTGTCAATAGTGTATAATTACAAAAAGAAGACCTTTAACTGGTTTATATAGCTCAATTATTTTAAATTGATGACCGACACTACATTTAGTACAGAAGCCTTGGGGAAAATCTTATCCTGTAATTTATTTAATCATTTATTTATCTTTTATTTTATTTTAAAAAGTGAGAATGATTTCCTGGGAATTGATTAAATTCTAAGAATTGATTAAAGTCTAATATTTTATAAAGTAGCAAGATCTGGACAAATGTAATTGTGGATGTGTATATTAGTATTCACATGCATATTTTATTGTTCAGTTGTTTCAGACATGCCTGATTCTTTGAGACCCCATTTGGGGTTTTCTTGACAAAAATACTGGAGTGGTTTGTCCTTTACTTCCCCATCACATTTTACAGATGAGAAACTGAAGAAAGCAGAGTTAAGTGACTTACCTAGGATTACACAACTAGTAAGTGTCTGAGGCCAGATTTGAACTCACTAAGATGGGTCTTCCTGACTCCAGGCTCTGCACTCCATCCACTGTACCATCTAACTGAACCTTAGTTCTCTACTAAAGTAATTCAAATGGGGCGGCCAGGTAGCACAGCGAGTAAGAGCACCGGCTCCAGTGTGGGAATCACCTGGAGATCGAATCCCAGGCTCATACACTTAGCACCTACCCAGAAACACCTGGCCATGTAACCTTGAACAAGTTACTTAACCCCAATTGCTTAGGGGCAGCCAGGTAGCTCAGCGAGTAAGAGCACCGGCTCCAGTGTTGGGATGACCTGGATCAAATCCAGGCTCAGATACTCAGCACCACACCCAGAAATAACTGACCGTGTAACTTTGAGCAAGTTACTTAACCCCGATTGCTTAAAAAAAATAAAATAAAAAAATAAAGTAATTCAAATGACCTCATAAAACAAAAATAACTAGTATCCACCAAATATCAGAATGCCTCCTTACTTCTACTGCTAACTAGATTACTTCTCTAGTTCATTTTATATCTTTAGTTGCTCAAGTTTTAATTCCTAATAAGAGTAGTTTTTGAATGAGCAAGTAAGAGAGCAAACATAGTTCCACATGTTCAAAGTTTAAAAAACAAAAACATCAAGAAAATCATAATGAATATATTTGAATATACCATTGGATTTATGATCTCATCAATATGAGTATTCCTTTCCATGATACATATCCCAACCATCCATGACTGTTCATCTTCTCCATATCTCTTCACATTCACTATGAGAGATCCACCTAACATTTATGGAACTTATTTGTTTTCTTTTAATATTTGTACATGGTGTAGTGGGAGAAGTATAACTATGGAGTCATAGGATCTGATTTTTTTTTAAGCAATCGGGGTTAAGTAACTTGCTCAAGGTTACACGGCCAGTTATTTCTGGGTGTGGTGCTAAGTATATGAGCCCGGATTCAATCCCCCAGGTCATACCGACACTGGGGCCGGTGCTCTTACTTGCTATGCTACCTGGCCGCCCCTAGGATCTGAATTTGAATCCTGGTTTTGCTGTTTTTTACTTTTGTAACCTCAAGTATAATCCAATTGCCTTATACAGAGATCAGTTTCCTTATCTATAAAATGAAAAGCATGTACTAGGTACTATTGAAAATCCCTTCCACCTCTAGATCTCTGTTAATATGACTATCAGTGTATTTGTTCTATGTACTAGCTATCTCTTGTTCTGACTTTTATGACCATTCTCTCTTTTTAGTCCATATAAATCATTGATAAAATCCTATGAATAACTTCTTTATTTGTTGTATGTCCCTCGCTGCTAATATTAACTATACCATTTCTACATTACCAATTAGTTCATCCTCAGCTTCATTATTTTTGTTAAAGTACAATGCTCCATGATTTTCAGTCACTCCTCTTCACTAGAAGGATAGTAGTATTCAGAAATGGACCTTTTCAGAAAAGAAGTTTAGGATCATAAAAAGATCTTTGCATTTTCCTAAAGACAATCCAGTTTTTCCTTCTCTTCCCTTTCAATTCTGTTCTCAGCTCACTATCCATTTACAACATCTTTCTATGTGATTTTATGTATACTGATGGATGAGCTCTATAGGTTTCCCATACAATTGCATGCCATCTTCTGGATAAGTGTTTGGCCAAAACAAACTCTTATTGAAACTAAGGCTGGAAGACTAGAGAAGCAGTGTAAAATAATGGGCAGAAAGATACTCTCAAGCTGAGAAAGACATGGCTTTGAGCCTTTCCTCTTTTCACATACTCTATGATACTAGGAATTATTCTGATATTCTGATATATATATATATATATATATATATATATATTTCTTGCTATTTTTATGTCTAGCACCTACTTCGGTGCTTGACACATAGTAGGCACTCAACAAATGCTTGTAAATTGACAAATTGACCAAGTCACTTGACTCATTAAGATTGTAAATTGTGCATCATTTGCCAGTTTGCTTTGCTAGAGAGAAATTCCTCACAACAGGCTCCTGACACCAATAAAATCACAGGTTTAGACCATAAAAACAACTATAAAAATAAATTTGAAAAACTACTGAAAACCTTGTCTTTTTTTTTTCATTTTCCTGTGCTCTTATTTTTATGCTGTTTACGTTCTTTTTCTTTTTGTTTTCTTTGGGGTGGTAGACAGGAAGATCAGATTATATTTGGTTACAGTTGCATGTTTAGGCACATTTTTAGGGTAGCCATTAATCTATTATATTCACACCATCAGAAATAGCTTTGATTGAAGTGTGATGAAGTTTTGTCTATCTATATTAATATGTTGGAAAACTGTAGAATGAATATTGAATAGAAAAATGTAGGATTAATCTGAGATGCTTATTGATCATTGATAAATGTAGGTAACAGAAAAAAATTTGAAGAACAATTTGAATGTTAACAATTAATGAGATATATTCATTTTAATTCTTTATAATAACAGATAATCACTATTTTCCAAACAGAATCCTAGAACATAAAAATCTCTGTTCGAATGGGAAAGGCTCATTAGCATATGCTGTATTCTTCTCTAGGTTCAGTTGCTTTATAAAAAAAAAAAAAACTATGTTTACAACTTTTCCTAATGCACATGAAGGAGACTATCCTATGGCAAATACCTAAGGGTTTCAATTTAATTCTCTTTCTGCTTATTTAAAGAAACTGCCTGGGAACTCTTAAGCAAAGAGCTTTTCTTCTGGTTTAACAAGAACAGGGTAAAACCTACTTTGGATGTTTCATCTTAAGTGTGGTGTCACAATATATTGAAATTTAATTTCCTCTTTGATGTACAATGGAAGTACACTCTGCTCTTTCAAATATTTTCTCAAATATCTCTTCAGCCTTGTAGCCCCTGTTAGGTAATCCGCGTCTGTACAACCAATGGATGATCTGAATGTGTCAGAAGAAAGGAAAAAAAAAAGAAAGTAAGGAAAGAAAACAAAACCCAGTAACTTCTCATCTCTTAGATTTGTCCAGCTTTATGGGTTGTTTTGTTTTATTTTTGTGATTTACCTTCTGAGGGTATTATCACAACTTACATTTTCCCATAGGGGGCATGTATTTACCCATGCACAAAGACCTAATTATGCAAATGATCACTCAATTTTAAATCCAATAAATATAGCCAACACAACCTGTAAAAGAATGTACTTTATATTAATATTCAGTTGCTTGTAAGGTATAAAAAATATGTTTTTAGAGAAACTTTGTATTTTTGTATTTGTATTTTTGAAAAATCACTTCATTATCAATGTTTATTGATAATATTATTTTCAGGATCTATTAATTGATGATCAAATAATCTTTGGTGTTTGTTGTTGTTATTGCTTTAAAAATAAGCTCTTTTGGCATCTTTACAATGTCAAGAAAAACCATGGAAGTGCCCATAATATTGGTTGGACCTGTCACGGAGAGTCTCTGGGTAGGCATGACAAGAATTTTCAAGGATGGGCAAATATACTGGGGTTGCTATTTGAATCACTGGAAGGAAAAACCATATCATTAAAATCATGAATCAATTTGAATATTTGAATTAGGCCACAGTTATGTTGAGTGGACCTTCTGTGGTGAATTCATTATAGTGCATGATAGAGAATTGCACAGGATGAGAAGATGTGGATGGGTTCCAATCTATACTATTGAATGAAGTAGCCACATTGATGAAATCATAGATGCTATTAAGTGCTAGACAGTTAATATTAAGCCTCTACTGACCTCAGTGTAATACAATTCAATTCATTGCTACCAAAGTAATGATTGTCCATAATGATAATTCAGTCATCAACTGAATTTGTTATTGACATATGTTATTGACAAAATTTTAAAATTCCTTTCAATTAGACACTTAAATGTCTATTATGCATATGCCACTGTCCTAAAACATACAGATGAAAAGATGGTATTGGATTAAGGATATAGTCTACTCAAGAAATGTATAGCCTAGCAGGAGAATGATATATCAATACAAATTAATAGAATTCAATTTATAAAACTGCTACATTCTTAGAAGAGGTCAAATAGAATGTCATGACATTGGTACAAGAATGGCTAACTAATTTATATTAAACGTGTTAATTATAATATTACTGTGTTGTAAGAAAAAATAAATATGATGGATATAAAACAAACATCGGAAAGGCATATAAACTGATGCTCAGTAAGGAGAATCAAGGGAAAAATATACACAAAGGCTATCAAATGTCATGGGAAAGAATATAAACAACAAAACAATCTAAATTGATCTAGCATGTCCAATAGACTAAATATGAGAAAATATCTTTCCTGATTTTTTTCAGAGGTGAGAGTCAATGTGTTTGTAAAACCACATATAATGTCACACTTTATGGATATGTTAGTTTTAGTGAACTATTTTTTTTTCTTTTTTAAATATTTTGTAAAGGAATGACACTCTGGCAGGGAGAAGAAAGTGGAAGGAGGGAAATATTGGTATATGGGAATGATATAAAAATGAAGGATGTCATTATTTTAAAAAAAAAGGAATATCCTGAAAGGTTCAAATAGAAGGCAATGGTGTTTATGATATCAGTTCAGAGAAGTAATCATGAATGAGGCGGTGTCTGAGTAGGGTAGAAGGAATACATCAAAATTATGTGTGCTGAAGAATCTTTTCTAGATGTGGAGTACAGCAGGGTCAAATCACAGTAAATTAAAAATCTTATAAAATGATAACTATCTTTACTTGTAATTGGAAAAAATATAGTATTTTGTGGAAAAACAGAAAACTTAAATGAATTAACGTTAATTCCTTATACGAAAAATAATACATGTCCTAACTTGTAATGACAAGTCATTGACACAAGTCTTATTCACAAATTTGTCACTATTTCTTCCTTGGAAGAAATAACTTGGGGTTATTTTGGGTGCTCAATTTTCCTATCTTAAGCATGAAGTCAATATCCTAAAATTTTCTAAAATCTATAGAAATGATATCTCATCATTTAAAAAGGTAAATGTATCAAATCTGATCATATTATTCAATTCCTTATTTTATACATGTGGAAACAGGGAGTCAAAAAGATTACAAGATCATGATGTAGTTAGTGACAGAGGTGATCTCAATACCAAATACAATAACCTTCCACTAGACATACTGTCTTTCCAACAACTTGGATCTTCCCTGTTCCTAAGTTTGCATCTATGGATATGATAGGATCATATATTTTCCCTCAGACTTATATTTCTTAAAGTCATTATTTTACAAGAAAAGATCCCAGTGCATTTTCATGGGTTCTTCTGTTCATTTAGTAACATACTGTTTTTTATTGCTAATCTTTATTTTCCTTTTGCTTCTGCATTCTAAAATCTTCCCAAGAGTTAAAGGGCAAGAATTGAATGGTACATCATCCCAACTTTCTCAGGTAAGCTAATAGTTAAGATACAGTTTGGGGAGCTGTATATCTAGAACAAAGAAGATTCATAGCATATCTGAAGAGATACTATTTCATATTCTATCTGGAGACTTTTTTTCTGCAAAATCATTTTAGCACTAGAGGGAAGCTGAGGTTCCAGGATCTCTATGAAAACGATCCTGGGTGGTTTTAAGTCTATACACACAAACCAACACTTTTTCATATTTCTCTTCAAGTACTGAAACCTACAAATTATTACTTAAAAGCAAATTTCAAACATGAATTGAGACTATCCTAACCTGCCTGTTCTAGGGATGACATTTAAACAATTAATTTCCTTTTTTTTAATGATGATTGTCCCACCAAACTAATAATCCCAATCAAGAGCTTTGCAAATGACTGTTTTAAAAAGTGCTTTTGGGCAGCTAGGTGGCACAGTGAATGGAGCACTGGCCCTGGAGTCAGGAGGACCTGAGTTCAAATCTGGCCTTAGACAAAACACAAAAACTAGCCATGTGACCTTGGGCAAGTCACTTAACCTCAA
This sequence comes from Petaurus breviceps papuanus, assembly GCF_028583685.1. Taxonomy (NCBI): domain Eukaryota; kingdom Metazoa; phylum Chordata; class Mammalia; order Diprotodontia; family Petauridae; genus Petaurus; species Petaurus breviceps. Next base: position 13,494,076 of record NW_027187351.1, on the reverse strand, counting down.
TTGCCCTCCAAACAGAAAAAAAAAGGGGGGGAAGGGGGCTTTTAAGTACATTGCTATCATTCTTGCATTATGACCAGCACAAACAATCAACATAAGTTCTGTTGTCGCTTTTGAACTTTTGATTGAACATGTCTTTCCTTTGATACCTTTCCTTTGTCATTTAAGGCTGGTATCTAGTCAAATGATACAACAATTAAAGAAGTACTTCTACAAACTAATGAAAGGAGATGTTACTTAAGAGGCAAGCAAATCATACAGTGGATATGGTGCTGGGCATGGAGTCAGGAAGAGGAAATTTCAAACCCTCAGACCTCATTTACTTACTAGCCCTGTGACCCAGAGCAAGTCATTTAATTTCAGTCTCCTTCAGTGTCCTTAATTGTATAATGGTGATTAAAAATAGCACATATCTTCAAGGGTCTTTCTGATAATATATGTAAAGCACTTAGCACTCTGCCTGGCACATAGTAGGTTAAAATGTTTCTTTACTTATACCTATTGTTATATATTCAGTAAAATATAAAAAGCGAAGAATAGTGTAATAAAGATTTCATTTTCTTGTTACCACATAGCTTTAGAGTTTGCCAGCTTTTAATCTAAAGACTCGTTGTAAAACAGGACATAATACCCTGCTTGAACTCCCAGTTGTTTTAATGTACTTAAAAGTTCAAATGTGCTATTATGCCAAGGTTTTTATTGTTTCTATAAAACAGTTTTTATTTCCCATTAGATAGTAGGTTGCTAACCCAAGAGGACTTCTCTGGTAGCAGCATAGAATGAATTCAAAAACTGATGTGAACCAGCAACAAAGATCATTTAAAGTTGAGATCTGTTTAAGACAAACAATGGCAATTCAGTCATCAAAAACTTTCTTCTGTTTTCTCTTAGTAGTTTATCCATTCCTTCAGTAATATATCTAATTGTCTCTTAGTCCCATTAACCCAATGGTAATGGCACAGCTACTACCTTTTTTTCTGCTAGTGGGAAACCAACCATCAGAGATTTAATATGAAGAAAGTGCTTTAATCCCCTACCTTCCATGTTTCACAGACATTTTCCGCCACCCTCCCACCCCAGGAAGGACCTAAATGGTTAAATACACTAAGTCCTAATTGTGATTGGAGCATGGAAAGCCAAACTATAAAAGAGAAAGAAAGCATAATAGAATATCTTTGGGGGAAATAGAGTTATAGTCATTCATCAGCATCAATAGCAAATGTGTATGCAGAACTATTGACTAATGTTCTTGAGAAGTCACAAAAAATGAAAGTCATGCAGACTAGACCTGGAATTTCTCAGCTGGGGGAACTTCCTTTATAAATACAGAGCAACAATTCCTCTAAAAATTGCAGTCTTGGAGAGTTTTCATGTATATTAAGTGGTTGTTACTTGCTCAGGATATAACAGCTAATCTGTCTCAGTGGTTGGACTTGAACCCAGGCATTCCTGGCTACTAATTAAATTCTTCTTCTACTATGAAATTTTGTCTCTCAGTCTGCAATTCAAGATTCTCTTCAATCTGAATCATCCCATTTCATTTTTATTTCTTTTTTTATTTTTAATTTTATGTTCATTTTTAGTTTACAACATTCATTTTCACAAGATTTTGAGTTACAAATTTTCTCCCCATCGGTCTCCTACCCACCACCCCAGAATACCAATCCCACTGAATACCCCCTCCCCCACTTTGCTCTCTCCTATATGCTCCCCCATTCCTCCTCCAACTTTCCAGTAGGGCAAGATGTATCTCCATACCCCAGTGCCTGTATAGCATATATCCCAGTGTATGTAAAATAATAATAATAATAATAATATTTTTAAAACATTTGATTTTAAAACTTTGAATTTCTGGGGCGGCCAGGTAGCACAGCGAGTAAGAGCACTGGCTCCAGTGTTGAGAAGACCTGGAGATCGAATCCCGGGCTCAGACACTTAGCACCCACCCAGAAACACCTGGCCGTGTAACCTTGAGCAAGTTACTTAACCCCAATTGCTTAGGGGCAGGAAGGTGGCTCAGCGAGTAAGAGCACAGGGTCCAGTGTCGGGATGACCTGGATCAAATCTGGGCTCAGATACTCAGCACCACACCCAGAAATAACTGGCTGTGTAACCTTGCGCAAGTTACTTAACCCCGATTGCTTTAAAAAAACTTTGAATTCCAGATTCTTTCCCTTCTTCCCTCATCACCCACCCATACTGGGAAGATAAGCAATTCAATATAGGTTGTACATGTGTAGTTACACAAAACATGTCCATAGTGCATATATTGTGAAAGACTGACTATATTTCCCTCCATCCTATCTCCCCCCCACTTGATCTATTTTCTATTTTGACCCTGTCAATTTTCAAAAGTGGATGCTTTTAACTTTCCTCCCCCCTAATCTTCCCTCCCTTCTATCATTCCCCCTCTTATCCCCTTCCTCCCTACTCCCCTGTAAGGTAATGTGTGGGGTACAAAGACCCTAACCCAAACTGACTACTCGGAGACCTGTAAAAGTGAAGATAGAAAGTTTTATTAGAATCTCATGAGAAGTGGGCAGTCCAGTCACTGGAAGAATGCCCAGGAGAGGAGGCCACCATACAGAAGCTAAAGCTGGGTTAAATAAGCAAGGGTTACACACCCCTCCCAAACATTAATATAATTATTACTAATGAGACTCTAATTTTGTTAGATAATATACATAAGGCATTAGGTCCATTATGCAAGTGCAGTACAACCTCAGAATACTGAACCCCCTTTCAGTTTAACCTAGATACACCCTTATCTGGGCCTGGGAACCCCAAGGCCACTGTCTGTTTCCTGATTGGTCAAATCCACCTGCTGCTGCCAGCTCCTTCCATTCTATATTATTTTTAGTATTATCTAGGAGTTTTTCTGGGAACCAGGGACTGAGCTTCTTCTCAAGGCTACTGTCTGGTACTTTTTATCAGTAGTCTTGTTCAGCAATTATTGCAGTTCTTTAGAAACTTAAATCTTTTATGGTAAGCTGGGTGAGAAGGACTGACTAGAATAGAGCAGCTATACAGAAAGATTTCTAAAGTTTCAAAGTCACATAATTTCTAGAAAATGGAAACTTAGGCCTAAGGCCTAAGGACTTACTTACTTTAGCAGATAGTCTCTGAGAAAGCACCCTTTTACATTTCCCATACAGAAAGGTACCCAATTTAGTGTGTATGTTATTCCCTCTTTAAGCCAAATTCAATGAGAGTGAGGTTTACCTATTTCCTTTTGCCTTCCTGTTCTTCCCCTCCATTGTAACAGTTTTCCCTTGCTTCTTTTATATGAGGTAATTTACACTATTGTGCCTCTCCCTATCTCCTCTCATTATATTGCTCTCTCACCTCAATTTTATTTTTTAAAATAAAATACCTTCCTATTCAATTTATCCTGATCCCTCTTTGTATACCTGTACACATATATACACACACTCACATATGTATTCATACTCACCTATATCCTCCTAGACATATATATATATATATATATATATATGGATGTGTAGATATATATACATTTATATTTGCTTCAACTATCCTCATACTGAAATGTTTCATAAGTTACAATTATTGTTTTGCCATGTAGGAATGTAAATAGTTCAACTTTGATAATTTCCTTATGATTTATTTTCCCTGTTTACCTTCTCATGCTTCTCTTGCTTCTTGTATTTAAATATCAGATTTTTTATTCAACTCTGGCTTTTCCATCAAGAATGCTTGAAAGTCTTCCACCTCATTGAATGACCATACTTTCCCTGAAACATTAAACTCAGTTTTGCTGGGTAGGTGATTCTTGGTTTTAATACCAGCTCCTTTGACCTCTGGAATATCATATTCCAAGTCCATCGATTCCTCATTGAAGAAGCTGCCAGATCTTGTGTTATCCTGATTGTGTTTCCACAATATTCAAATTGTTTCTTCCTGGCTGCTTGCAATATTTTCTCCTTGATCTGGGAACTCCAGAACCTGGCTATAATTTTCCTATGAGTTTTCTTTTGGGGATCTTTTTCAAGAAGTGATTGGTGGATTCTTTCAACCTCTATTTTGCCCTCTTGTTCTAAAACATCAGGGCAATTTTTGTTGAGAATTTCTTGAAGGGTAATTTCTAGGTTCTTTTTTGATCATGGTTTTCAGGTAGTCCAATAATTTTTAAATTCTCTATCCTGGATCTATTTTCCAGGTCAGTGGTTTTTCCAATGAGATATTTCACATTACCTTATATTTTTTCATTTATTTGGATCTGTTTGGTAGTATCTTGATTTCTCATAAATTCACTAGCTTCCATTTGCTCCAATCTAATTCTGAAGGAATTATTCTCTTCAGTGAGCTTTTGAGATTCTCTTTCCATCTGGCAAATTTAGTATTTTAAAGCATTCTTCTCCTCATTGCCTTTTTGAGCCTCTTTTGCCATTTGAGTTAGTCTATTTTTTAAGGTGCTATTTTCTTCAGTCAAGTTGTTGACTCTCTTTTCATGATTTTCTTGCATCATTCTCATTTCTCTTCCCAATTTTTTCCTCCACTTCTCTTATTTGGTTTCCAAAATCCTTCTTAAGCTCCTCTATGGCTTGTAAGCAGTTCATATTTTTCTTGGAAACTTTTGGTGCAGGAGTTCTGATTTCATTGTCTTCCTCCTGTTCCATGCTTTGATCCCTTTTGTCCCCAAGAAAGGAATCCAAAGTTGTATTTCTGTGCTTGCTTTGCTTCCTTTGCTTGCTCATGTTACCACTCAAGTACTTGACTTTTGAGTTTTTGCCACAGTAGAACTCTGCTTCATAGAGGAGAGCTTTGTCTCAAATTGCTGGGATTTCTCAGTTGTTGAAGCTATTAGTTGGCTGCCCTCTCAGAAGCCTCCACTTGCTCTGGCACCCTGGTCACACACCCCAGGACCTCCACCCTAGACAGCAATCCAGATTCAAGTAGGTTAAAGCAACAGTGATTCCCTCTCAGACTGGTTGCTTGGTCTCTCTACAATCTGCAAGCCAGGAGCTCTGAAGCAGCCATGTGGCAGCAGCCACTGCATCTCAGCTGCTTCTCCCTCCAGGGACAGAGGCTGGACTGCACTCTCAGACCCCTGTTCCCACAAAGACCACACTGAACTCTCACTTTGTCTTTGGCATTTATGGGTTGATAATTCTGGAAACCACCACAGCTCCTGGTGATCCACTCTCCTGCAGTCCCTCCAGGTGGCACTCATCATGGCCATGCTCAGGATAAAACCGAAGGCTCATCTGGCACTGGGCTGTGCTCCCAGTATGCTGAGATGGACCCTTCCTGTCATCCTGCCGGGCTGTCTTCAGCAGGAAGTTTGTTTCTTTCTGTCACTTTGTGGGTTCTGTAGCCCTAAAATTTGTTTAGAGTAATTTTTTATAGGTATTTGAGGTGGTTATGTAGGGAGCATACTGAGTTTTCCTGCTTCTATTCCACCATCTTGGCTCCACGCCCCCCCACCCCATTCAAATTTTTAAGGAATTATTTTCTTAAATGAGCTTTTGTATCTCCTTTTCTACTTGGGAAATTCGATTTTTTAAAGAGTTCTTTTCTTCAACAGTCTTTAAGGAATTGTTTCCTTAAATCAAATTTTTGTCCTTCTTTTTCCAAGGTATTGACTTTCTCTTGCATAACTCCTTTCTTTTCCTAATTTTTCTTCTACCTCTGTGATTTATAAAATCCTTTTTGAGTTCCTCTGAGAAAGCTTTTTGGACTTGAGACCAATTTATATACCCTTCTGAGTCTTCCTGATTAGGCATTTTGACACTGAATTTCTATTTTGATCTTCTCTGTTGTCATAGTAGTTTTCTTTGGTCAGGTATCTTTTCTTTTTTTGTTTTGTTTTGGTTTTTTTTTGGGGGGGGAGCAGGGGGGATTTGCTCATTTTTAGTTGATTTTGTGACTTTTAAAGTTGAGCTCTGCACCTGGGGTACAGAGAGCACTGTCCCAAGCTTCTTGCACTGGGGAGTCAGGGGACTAATCACTAGATTTCTGTTCTGGGGCTTCAGGTGCTAGATGTTTTTCCACTGTGCTAAGGTGGCACGGCCTATTTGGCCTGTTGTACCAGGGTTCCAAGGACTGAAAGTTTGCCTTTTGTGCTGGGGCTGGAAGCCTCAGCTGACCTACTGTGCCACTGGACTACTAAGCTAGGACCTAGAGGCTTCATTTGCTATTTGCTGTGGCTAAGAGCCTCCCACTGGCTTGCCTGGCTCCTCTTTTACACAAGTAAGACAGACCTTTCCTGAAGTACTTCTAAATTATCCTAGGCTGGAAATTTGTTTCACTTTGTCTTTTCATGGGTTCTGCCACTTCAGAATCTATTTAGAGGCTGGATATGACATTGTTTTTGAGGGAAACTGGGGAGAGCTCAGGCAACTTCCTGACTTCTCTCTGCCATCTTGGCTCCATCCCCTTTGTCTTTTTTTTTAAAGGCAATCAACATTAAGTAACTTGTTCAGGGTCACACAGCTAGTAAGTGTTTGAGGTTACATTTGAATTCAGGTCCTCCTGACTTCAAGGCCTATATACACTATCCACTCTCCTTCCTAACTGCCCTAAAACGTTTGTCTTAAATTTTGCATAGCTCTCTTTTTCCTCCTCATAGTCTTTCCTAGAACCTTAAAAATGTTATATATTCCCTGCTTAGTTTTTCAACAGATGATTCATTGTTTGTACATAACTAAATGTACAGAAGATAGAATGTAGGGGGCTGGGCCGCGTCCACTCTGAAGGGGGGCGGGGCCGGCAGATGTGGAGCCTGGCGCCTGACTAGGAGAAAGAGGCAGCCGGAGGCCTGGACAGCAGACGGCGCTCAAGCTGCTCACTGATGAGTAGAAGCCACTGCGGCTGAATCCGCCAGAGGGAATCGTGGCAGGCCTGAAGAACGAAGAGAACTTCTTTGGGTGTGAAGGCTTGATCATGGGCCCAGAAGCCACATGCTTCGAGTTTGGTGTTTTTCCTGCGATTCTGAGCTTTCCTCTGGACTACCCGCTCAACCTCCCGAAGATGAGGTTCACCTGTGAAATGTTCCACCCCAACCTCTACGCTGGGAAGGGTTTGCATCTCCTTCCGCCTTACCCCAGCGACGACCCCATGGGCTACGAAAGTCCGGTGCAGAGTTTGGAGAAGATCCTCCTCTCCATGGCGAGCAGCTGGCAGAGCCAAATGACGAGAGCGATGCCAACGTGGATGCCTCGAAGATGGGGCGGGATGACCGGGAACAGTTTTATGGTATTGCCGAGCAGATCGTTCAGAAGTCCCTGGGGCTCTAGGACCTGCCCTCTCCCCCCGCCCCTTCCTTGTCTCTCCCACCACCACACCCACACCCACACACACACCAATCCCCTCCTCCCCAGGCTCCGCCCCCTTCCGCCCCACCTTTCACCCCATCACTTGGTTGGTGACTAGGGAGCTTCCCCTCTGCTCAGCCTCCCGAAGCTCCTTTCTTTGGTTGGATGGCGGCTTCTGCGTGGACCGGGGTTGAGGTCTGTGCTACCTTTATGGCGAGGGGGTTGTGAAAGGCTAGGCTTTCAGCGAACAGGCCCTCAGTCTCCCTGAGGCTGGGGAAAGAAATGCTGGGGGCCCAAGAAGATTCCAGATCTAGCAATGGGTGTTTACCTATGTGCCACTTGGTAAACATCCTGTGATCAAATTCTGTCCTTACAATTTGACAAATACATATTTTTTCTTATAAAATAAAAGATAGAATGTATTTTACCTCTGATATAATATTTTACCTCTGTATATATAAATAACTATAAGATAGAAGATACCAATAATTAAAGTTTTCCTATTTTTTTTCCTTTTTAGCAACCGGGTTAAATAACTTGCTCAAGGTTACATGGCCAGGTGTTTCTGGGTGGGTGCTAAGTGTCTGAGCCCAGATTCCATCCCCAGGTCATGCGGACACTGGAGCCGGTGCTCTCACTCGCTGTGCTACCTGGCCACCCCTAGTTTTCCTATTTTTTATAATGACAACAAACATGCCATTTGACTCAAGCATATTAAATAACTTTGCGCAATATTTTTAGTATTACTTGAATTTAACATGTATTTATACATTCTACAGCATAATGGAACAGTTAAAAGACATCCATTTATAACAATCTCCTCTTTGACAACCTTTGTTGGGAATCATTAAATAGAGGGATGCGCCTGTTGATTTGGTCCAAAGAAATCTCAGTCAGTTTTCCCTATTCTTTTCCCTGAGAAACATTTTCTATAAATGGCATTCTTGCAGCCTTACAAAATGATGTCTTGCATCTATAAAAAAATTTTACCATGAAATAGGGAAATAGAATGTCAAGTAATCCCTACAATAAGAGATAGTGTTTCACAGTACTCAAGCAATTTTTGCTTGGCTTCTTTGCCTCACTCTATTGGTGAGATGAAAGACTTAATACCAAAATATAGCAGCTGTGTGTAGAGATTTAAAGGATTTTGGAGAAATAGAAAAATGACCACTGGCATCTGATACACAACCATTCTTGTCCACCTAGAATCATTCGTGTCTTATTTGTGATAGTAGACCAGTATCATGGATGGTAGTGTATAGAATATTTGAGCAGTGTCCCTTTACATGTTGAGATTTCAGAGATAGGTAGATTCATTAGTCAGGTCTTAGAATGAGGTTCTCAAGCCACTGGAGCCATTGATCTTCCCATCCTATTCAGCCACTCAGTTTTATCCATGGGAATTACTAAATGCTTCCATAGTACTCTCCAATTCCATTGTGAACAACCTGTTGTGAATTAATTACTTGTTTTCCATTTTTACTGTGGAAAATGAGAGGTTTGTTATAAATCATCATATTTTCAGGTTGGCTCTTAGAATTCAGTAGACTGAAGTTCATGGAAACACTTGAGTTTTAAAGGAGTGAGCATGCTTTAAGAAATTGCAACTGAGAAATGTTTGAAATGTGGGACACACACTATATGATGAGTGCATATTGCTTTTTGTAATTTTATCAAGTTTTATTCATTTAATTAAACTATTGCTTATCTGTTAAAGCATAAGTGGTTTAAACAACACTGTTTTTTAAAGACTAGAAAAGATGGTAAATTGGCCTTGAATCAATCAATCATGGTTGACAGATATTATTTGACTTAGAGGTCTATATACAATAAGCAGCAAAATGCTGAGTAATAGACAGCCAACTGCCCTCTGGGCCTGACTGTTGTAAGGATGCCTGCCAAGTGAGAAAATAGAATCATTTGATCTGAGTATATTGATTGAATATTTGTCATTCCCTAAACACATTACTTGCTTTCTCACCTTTATTTACACATACTATTCCTGAAATATAGAATATTCCTCCTCCTAACTTTGATTATTGAAATAGTATTCCTTCTGTGGTATAGCTAGGTGATGCAGTAGATATAGTACTGGCCCTGGAGTCATGAGGACCCCTGATCAAATCTGGCCTGAGATACTTAGTAGCTGTGTGACCCTGGGCAAGTCATTTAATTTTGTTTGCCTCAGTTTCCTCATCATTAAAATGAGCAGAAGGAAACGGCAAATCACTCCAGTATACTTACAAAGAAAACCCCAAATGGGGTCATGGAGAATTGGACACTACTGAAATGTGATGGAATCCTAATAAAGCTGCCCCCAGCCCCAGTATTCAAACTTCATTATAAGTCTGGCCCTTGTGAACAGCAGGCCCACTGCACCTACCTACCTCCCCCCAACCAATGTCTTAACTTCTTTGTATATGCCTCACTGCTCACTGGAACAACAGGTGTGTACCTGAACTCTTAGTTCCCACAGAAACAGCAGGTGTGTCCATATGATGGGAACCCAGCTACTGTCTCTACCTGGTCACTGCCCCCAGACCCTTCCCACAGAAACAGGTATGTTATTGTATTCAATCACAGTCACATCATCCATCTAGCCCAAGACAGGACCATGATAGCTAGCCAGTAGGAGGGCAGAATGACCAGAATGTTTAACCACCGAACCATAGATGGGACCCCTCCTCTATTACCTAATCCCTTAACAAACTCCTCCTGCCTTTTTAAAATTAATGATATTCCTCTATTCTATGTAAATTTCTGTTGTGTAATTGCATCTTTACCCTATAAAAATCCATCTTGCTTTCTATAAAGTTGCTGGTTTCTCTTGAAATTTAGCCTTCTTCATAAGGGGCGTCAACTCAATAAATGCCAATACTTGGATTAGAGGTGGTCTGACTCTGAATTCTTTGAGATGATTCTACCACCACACATCATGAAACTGAAACAGTTTTTGGGTGGGCAGAGTCCCCACCTCAACAGCTTTTTGGCGTGCCTGGGTTTAAACCACAGCAGCTTTTTGGCGTCTCTGAGTGGGCCTGAATCTCTGACTCTGACCTCCCTCTCCACATGGAGCAGAAGTCTCTGATTCCAACCCCCTCTCATCCAAAGGTAAGCCTATCTTTTTCCCTTCTCTTAGCTGGGAGGTCCTTCAAGCATCTAGGAAGTCTTGACTGGATTGCTTGGGCCCTTGTGGCTAGCAAACTCCCCTAGACAGAGGACACCCTGCTTGGGAATTTTGTGGGGAATTCTTTATGAACTCAATTCTTCATCCTTCAGTGAGATGCCACTGAAGAGATGAATGTGGCTATAGGAGGAATTTCCTTAGGCTTATTGGCATTTAGTCCCAACTCCCATCCCATGGGACTACTAAACTGTAACAGCACCTGGTCTTTATATAATCTGGAAGACCAAGAAAAGTTATTGCTGTCTGTGCTTTCTGTTTGTATCTGTCTGTGCCTATGTCTGTGTAAAATCTGAGTCTGACAGCTTGTAAGATTCAAAAAGCAGCAACAACAAATTCATTGTAAGATGTGATGGGAAAAGTCATTGATGTGGAGTCAAAGTATCTGCATTGAAATTTATATTACCTTTCTTATTACATCTATGACTTTGGGCAAATAAATTACCCAGAATTATATAGATAGTAAATGTCAGAGGCAAAATTTGAACTTAGATCCTCCTGGTTTAGGCTGTCTTTCTATCTATAAAATTGCACTCCTATACGATGTACAGCACATATATAAGATATATTTGTAATGCATGGAAAATAGGTATATGGGGGCGGCCAGGTAGCACAGTGAGTAAGAGCACTGGCCCCATAGTCGGGATGACCTGGGATCGAATCTGGGCTCAGACACTTAGCACCCACCCAGAAACACCTGGCCGTGTAACCTTGAGCAAGTTACTTAATCCCAATTGCTTTAAAAAAGAAAGGAAAGAAAATATATATTTGGTAGGGAGAAGGTGTTAGAAGCTTAACAAGCACAAGAAGTCCAGTCTATAATCACTAGACACACACACACACACACACACACACACACACACACACACACACACACCGTCACACTATGGGCAAGTTAACTACCTTGGGCCTCATTTTCCTGATCTGTTAAACAAAGGTGTTGCACAAGGTTGTTCTGAGCTCTCATCCACCTCTTGATCCCTGAATCAAGGATCCTTCAAATTCTGAAGTAAATAATTTTCGCTGTAACGTCTGGTTCAGTACTCTTTTCCCTGGTTTCATGTTCCTTCTGTCCATGAACCAGACACTTTAGAGATATTGCTTACTATTCTCCTCCTTTACTCCAGGAAAAGTGCCTTTATTTTGAGTGAACCCCTTCATCGCAGACACTCTAGTTATGTATTATATTGATCTGTCTGTTGCTGTTGCTTCCCAGTGGGCAGTAGCTATATCACACTGTTTGACTTCCTTCCAGCAAGCTTTATGGGTTATTTCCTTTATTTTCCCTCTCATTTCCTCTTTCATCTGCCCATCCTGCTTATCATCACTTCACTTTCATGCACTTCACAAGAGATTTTGAGGTGCTCCTTTCTACCCCTTCAGAATATTTAGTCCATTAAAACACCCTCCACAATCGATTTCCCAGATCTTATTTGTCTTCTAGTGCTCAGTGCCTAGTCTCTTTGGTTTTTGCCAATTGGAAAACAGATGTGTTTACTTTCACCTTATTGGTTAGCAGTGGCAGCTTTACCTTTCATTGTCACAGGTCTCTGAGGCTATTCTAGTAGCTTACTGGGCTAAAGATGATCCTACTGATCTTCTTTCATGCATTTTATTGGCTTCCTTTACCTTCTAATTGGCTTCTTGGTTTTTCTGCACTTCTCCCTTTTCCCTGGTCTTATTCTAATCACAAAATGTTTTTGTCATACTTGACAAACTTCCTTCTCTCAGCAGTAGTTCTTGAAATGGAAAATTGAAAGTATATGTTCCATACATCAATACATTATGGAAAATGGCATATGGAACAATTTTATCTTCCATCTTTTCTTTGTGTCTATTTTCTATTTACCTTTTATTTTCACATGTTCATGTGCACACATAGTTTTCTCTCCCCATTATGTAAGAAACTTGAGGGCAGGAGCTACTTCCATTATGTCTTTGTATTCTCAATGCCCAGAATACTGCATGGGAGATAGTAGGAGATTAATTAATGCTTATTGATTAATTGAATTTTTGCCAAATAATTTAAATTTTACTTATTGTTTTTATTTGTGCACTAAAAAAACGTTGAAATACAACATCAATCCATTCAGCAATAGGAATCCTTGAAAAAATGACATTCTTTCATGTTAAAGTGTCCCTGCTCCCTGAAAATTGACTTGCAAAAAAAATTCTCCAGTAATCTAAATTATTACTTATTAAATAGACATAATTAGCTTAAGAATGTGGAATAGTATAACCAAAATAATGTAATAGCTTTTGTTACAAAATATGATGTATTTCAAGGGTCATGATCTTTCCAAGTCCTCCTGGCCACATGATAGCAAGTAAATTATGTGTCTGAAATAAAGGAATTATTAGATCTACCTTAGAAGTTAAATATGCTAGCATTAAAACATACAGAGATGATTTTAAAAGTACTCTGGCTTTTTTCTTTATCATTTATAATCCCAGCTTTAATTAAGATAATATACTGGCATCTTCTCAAAACATTCACAATTAAATTCTATATTAGTTCTAAATGACCCCCCCACACAAAAATAACAACAAAACAGACACATTGTTTACCTTACCCATATGATCATCTACAACTAATAGAACATGAGTTTTTGACATCGTGAACTCTGACCTATACCTGCTTGCAAATTATTGTGGAATAGCAATCAATGACTGAACAAACAAGGACAGATCTATAACATCTTATGTATAGTCAAGAATGACTGGACTTGTAACTTCATTGTTATATGAAACTCCTAGGTAGGAAAAATTTCTCTACCAATGCAGGTCAACACCTCTATGACTTTGATTCTTAGTTTCTTAGAACATTGAAAGTTAAGTGAGTTACCCTAAAACCTACGGACACTCAGCAGACACTGTCAAAAAGACTTTATTTATAAAATACTACTTTCAGATGTTTTACTTCTGACCCCTATGTGTATGTGTTCCCAAAGGATCTATGTTTGCTTTCTTCCTATGATGTCCAATTTGTTTCCATGGCTTTCACTATCACCGTTATGCAGCTGACTCCCAGATTTTTTCTCTCTCAATCCTATTTATCTCTCTTATTAAATATCATGTTTCTAAATACCACCCATATGTCCTACAAACACCATAATTCCATTTTATTTTGCTGTCATATTCTAGACAAATTTGAGAAAGGTTTCAAGGAAATCTTACATCCTGAGCTACAAAAAGTAAAACTCCATTCTCTAAAATTAGTAAGCAATTTGCATTAAGGTCTGGATTAAGATTGCCATATGGTTCTTTTCTTGTCAACCCATAAGGTGTATTTTGAAGAAGTAAGGTTATTTTGGAATTCATCTTTACTAGTGAAATGAGATTTTGAATTATATAAAATAAGATATATTTCTTTAATATAGGTTTACTCTTGCAGCAACTAGCACAAACAGAAATTTCTTACATGAATGCTTCATTGTCTCATGGAGGTTGTTACGTTAATAAAGTATAAGGTGTAGCAGATCTTATTGAGGTGTAAATGTTCAAAGTACTGGAGAGGTGACAGGTTGTCTCAACTGATGACAAATTCAGAAATAGATAATGATAGACAAACAGAAGATATATAAAATATTTATTAAGCATTCACTTTATGCTAACAAGCAAACAAAGCAGACTTGCCGCTCAATGAGGTTATATTCTAATGCATTCTGTTTGGATTTACTGTGTTTGAGATCTATCTAGGATATACACTTGAAATGTCCAGTAAACTATTGGTGATGTAGGACTGAAACACTGAGGAGAGACTGAGACTGCATAGATAGATAGATAGATAGATAGATAGATAGATAGATAGATAGATAGATAGAAATAGACACATGGATATATGAAAGAGAGAGAACTCATCAGAGAGATGAAAGTGTACAGAAAGAAAAGTACATGGTTTAAGATAGATTTTTAAGTAACACCCTCCTTCCGTGTTTCTAATTAATTACCAAGTATTAAATATTCTAACTTTACAGTATACTTAACATCCAACCCACTATTCTCTACTCAAACAGCTCCATCACATCCTCATCACTTTTCACCTGGGCTAAAGCAACAGCCTCTTAATTGGTCTACCTACTTCCAGTTTCTTCCTAATAAATAGCTAACATTTATACAGTGCCAGCTATTTGCCAGGTACAATGCTAAATGTTTTACAAATATTATCTTTAAAATTTTTTTTTAATTTTTTTGCTTTTTGCAGGGGCAATTGGGGTTGTGACTTGCCCAAGGTCACATGGCTAGTAAGTGTTAAATGTCTGAGGCTGGATTTGAACTCAGGTCCTCCTGACTCCAGGGCCAGTACTCTATTCACTACACCACCTAGCCGCCCCTATAAGTGTTATCTTATAAGAGCATTGCAATAATTTTGGGTGGTAAACGCTGCTATTTTACAGCTGAGGAATTTGAGGCAGAGATTAAATGACTTGAGCAAGGTAAGTGTCTAAGGTCATTTTAGAACACAGGTCTTTCTGACTCAAACCCCACATTTTGTCCACTGTGCCACCTAGCTGCCTCAGTAATAATAAGCTAATAATGCTGAGTAACAAACTAAGAAGGACTAATCGTCAACCCAGGGATGGCATACAAATTGTCACAGAGATTAAAGCTAGAATGGATCTCAGAGACCATCTCATTTTGGAAACTGAAGTCCAAGGAAAAGAGAAGTGACTTGCCCAGAGTTAAATAAGTTGCATATATGTAAGGTAGAAGGAGTTGAGCCCAGGTTCTCTGATTCCAGAGCCAGTGAAATTTGCACTATCCCAGTCAAATGACAGTTCCAATTAACATCTTTTTACTGTACATAGCTTAAGCATTAATATTATCTGCAACAATTATGCACTAAGGGAGGGAAGTAAGAAGTATCTTATCAAACAGGAATTTAAACAACAATACACACTGATCTATAATGGGGCAGGCCTTTTCTAGGAAGTACTTACAAATAGAGAGGTTGTAGAATTGTCCTTTCTGTGGTTTTGAAGTAACACATCAAAGAAAGGAAAGTTCTGTCTTTTCTCCTGTAGAGGGAGTTAGATGTTGAAAAGACAAAGGTTTGGAAAGAAAAGCTTATTTAGGTAGAAACCAGAAGGAGATTCCAGTGACCTATATTCTGGAACATAAGATAAAAAAGAAAAGAAAGGGGCCATGCAAGTTTTGGACCCATGATTTCTCTTGGGCTGTCCCAAAGTTGGCACAAAGTATTTGTCTGGCAGCTTCTGCCTCGTGGATTTTATTCACCTCTTCAAAATTACTCCTTAACATCTAGACGGCAGAAGGTCTTTCAAGTCCCAAACTGTGTGCCTTCTCAAAGATAAAAGATGATGGGACTTTTAAAGTTCACTTTACAGATTTACAACTATGAATTTCCATTCTTTTCATAAAAAATGAACTGTTTATTAAAAGAATTAATATTTAGCAACCTTATGCAAGATTGTGCTTTAAAGATGACCATTCAGAACGCTTTAAAAAAATACAATTTACATATTTTTTTTTAAAAAAAGGAGGCTGCTAGGTGGTGCAGTAAATAGAGTACTGGCCCTGGAGTCAGGAGGACCTAATTTCAAATCCGGCCTCAGACACTTAACACAAAACCTACCCATGAGACCTTGGGCAAGTAACTTAACCCGTACCTTCTCCCCTCCAAAAAGCAAAAAAATAAAATAAAAAATAAAATTACACATGCAAATTTTTCTTCCTGTTTCATTTCTAAATCATTTTCATTCTTAGTTCTTTCCCTTTCTTAACTCTGACTTCAAACTCAAAGAAAGCTCTGTTATTTTCATTCATCTACTCAACTCTAGTGTAGACTCCTGTCCTCACTTCCACTCATTTCTCTTACCTACTCCCAACTAATTGTCCCTCAGCTCCAAATATACGCTTTGCAGCCAAGGGATCATTCTGCTCCTCTGCTCCTTAATGTTTCTTCCATGAAGACAAAATATAAAGAGGAAGATGCAGATAATATTTCTTAACCATTTGAAGGAAACTCAACCCATCAATCTATAGGCACTATTCAGTATGAAGTCAGAACTCCTGCACCAAAAGCTTCCAAGAAAAATATGTACTGGTTACAGGCCATAGAGGACCTTAAAAAGGATTTTGAAAACCAAATGAGAAAAGTGGAAGAAAAATTGGGAAGAGAAATGAGAATGATGCAAGAAAATCATGAAAAGAGAGGCAACAACCTGACTGAAGAAAATAATACCTGAGCTCAAATCCGGCCTCAGACACAACACAAAAACTAGCCTGTGACCTTGGGCAAGTCACTTAACCCCAATTGCCCTCCAAAAAGCAACAACAAAAAAAATGGACTAAATCAAATGGCAAAAGAGGCTCAAAAAAACGAGGAGAAGAATGCCTTAAAAAGCCAAATTTTCCAGATGCAAAAAAGAATCTCAAAAACTCACTGAAGAGAATAATAATTCCTTCAGAATTAGATTGGAGCAAATGGAAACTAGTGACTTCATGAGAAATCAAGATACTATTAAACAGATCAAAACAAATGAAAAAAATAGGAGGCAATGTGAAATATCTTATTGGAAAAACCACTGAAAATAAATCCAGGAGAGAGAATTTAAAAATTATTGGACTACTGTAATGTAATGCCAAGGAAAGGCAACTTCCCAGGTTCAAAATACCAGCATAGGTACTCTCTATTTTATTCAGTAACAAACCCAGAACAGAGAAGATCAAAACATGCCATCATTCAAAATACAGCATTTACTAAGTGTGATTAAATAATCTCCAAGTACTACCCCATCCCAGGACCTTCCAATCATTCAATCAATTACAAAGTCTCTGTTCTAAATACTTCTCCACCCCTAGGCTATACCTTAATTAAGTCCACCACAAAGCCCCTCTTCTCAAATGGAGATTAGTTTCCAAACATAAGTAAAATACATTCATTTGCTCAACCATAGAACACAAAAAGGTCAAAAGTTCCCCACCCCTGGATCACAATTGAATCTACCCCAGAGTTACATCAAGTTTAAACACAGCACTTAATACCCAAATGGAGGTCTTTTCTTCATCTTGACACGAGGCAAGTTCTCAGCAATCTTAGTTCCTGGAGAGACAAGGCTTAGCAAGGCCATAAGATACATTGCCAGTCCCTTCATGAATTTATCCTCTGTCTGTAGAACAGTCCTAGAACCCCTGAACACATTAGCAAAGCCCTCTCCCAGGATTTCTGTAAACATACAACAAGAAAATCCTTCTTCAGGGCTTCTGAACCAACAGAAAGGCTCCCAGACCCCTGCAACAACAGCACTGTCCTTCACCAGTGGACAGTATTCATTCTGTCTGCCGGACAGTCTCCAGACCCCTGCAACAACAGTACTGTCCCTCACAAGTGGACAGTATTCACTCTCAGTACTGTCCCTCACCAGTGGACAGTATTCACTCTCTGTCTGCAGGACAGTCTCAGGCCTTCTTAACCAAATGCCAGGTTCCAGGACTTCTTCAACAGGACAGTCTTTCACCAGTGGACAAATCTGGCAAAATATCATCAAAACAGACAGACAAAGTACCAGCAAAACAGCCATGTCTCCTCAGTCCTTGGCAGCTCAGGGGGCAGGTCTCAAAAGTCCAGGGCAATTCAAAGCGGCCACCAGCAATTCTGGTCTCTCTCTCTCCACGAGGTGCAGCTTCCAAAAAGAACTTCTGCCTCTCTCTTGTCTCTCCAAATCTACATCACCAGCTCCTCCCACTTCAGGACTTTCTTTTCACATCAACAAGCCCATCCCACAGGTGGGATTAACAAACTCTGGGTTTTAATACAATCAATTGAAAACCAAGCCAATACAGGGGAATCTTTAATTGCCATTACTATCACAACTACCTGAAAGCCATTATCAAAAAAACAATCTAGAAGTCATCCTTCAAGAAATTCTCAAGAAAAATTGCCCTGATGTTTTAGAACCAGAGGGCAAAATAGAGGTTGAAAGAATCTACCAATCACCTCTTGAAAAAGATCCCCAAAAAGGAAACTCTTAGGAAAATTATAGCCAGGTTCCAGAGTTCTAAAATCAAGGAGAAAATATTACAAGCAGCCAGGAAGAAACAATTTGAATATTGTGGAAACACAATCAGGATAACACAGGACCTGGCAGCTTCTACATTGAGAGACTGAAGGGTTTGGAATATGATATTCCAGAGGTCAAAGGAGCTGGGATTAAAACCAAGAATCACCTACCCAGCACAACTTAGTATCATGTTTCAGGGGAAAAGATGGTCATTCAATGAAATAGAGGACTTTCAAGCATTCTTGATGAAAATAACAGATTTGAATAGAAAACCTTACATTCAGATACCAGAAGCATGAGAAAGTAAACAGAGAAAAGAAATCATAAGGAACTTATCAAAGTTGAACTATTTACATTCCTACATGGAAAAATGATAATTGTAACTTATGAAACTTTTCTCAGAATGAGAATAGTTGGAGGGAATAGAAATGTATGTATACATATGTATTTATATATCTATGTCTATATAGGAGGGTATATGGGCATATGAATACATATGTGAATGTGTGTATATATGTGTACTGGTATACATAGACAGAGGGCACAGGACCAATTGAATAGGGAGGGATAATACTTAAAAGGTGAAATTGAGAGGTGAGAGAGGAATATAATGAGAGGAGATGGGGAGAGACAGAATGGGGTAAATTACCTTGTATACAAGAGGTAAAGGAAAACTGTTACAATGGAGGGGACGAACATGAAGGCAAAAGGGAATGGGTCAACCTTACTCTCATTGAGTTTGGTTTATGGAGGGAATGACATACACGCTAAATCGAGTATCTCACCCTACAGGAGAGTAAGGGGGAAAGGGATGAGAGGGGGAATGATGAAGAGAAGGGCAGGTGGGGGGAAGGGAATTAGAAGCACACACTTTCGAAAAGGGCCAGGGTCAAAGTAGAGAATAGGACAAGTGGGGGTGATATGATGGAGGGAAACATAGTCAGTCCTCCACAATATCTCTACTATGGAAATGTTTTCCATAGCTACATGTGTACAACCTGTATTGAATTACCTATCTTCCCAATAAGGGTGGGTGACAAGGGAGGAAGGGAAAGAATCTGGAATTCAAAGTTTTAAAATCAAATGTTTAAATATATATATATATATATATATATATATATATATATATATTACAGGCAACTGGGAAATAAGATATACAGGCACTGGGTTATAGAGATACATCTTACCCTACTGGAAAGTTGGAGAGGGAATGGGGTAGGATATAGGAGAGAGCAGATTGGGGGAGGGGGTTATACAGTGGGATCACTGTTTTGGGGTGATGGGTAGGGGAAAGACAGGGAGAAAATTTTGAACTCAAAATTTTGTGGAAATGAATGATGTAAACTAAAAATAAACATTAAAAAATACTTGCGAAAAAAGTTGCTTATGGCTTGAAATTTATACTCATATATTTGATCTTCTTTTACCTGCATAAACCAGGCTAATGGCAGAAGGGTAACAGTATAACTGTAATGTGATTGAGAAGATGTTCTGTACTACACTGCCTGCCTGCCATCTTTTTACCGCTTCAGAGGACTAGGCAAGAAAAGAAAGACTTGGTCTAAACCAAAAGAGAGTCCAGTTGGACAAAATATAGCAGGGAATGGGCCTGTGCATGTTCACTGACCCTATCTAGTGGCCCCATAATTGGGCCATATCTAGGAATACATGTGCCCTTCCCTCTTGGTTACTGGGATGATGATGATGAGAAGTGAGAAATGCACTCATTAGGCTTAATGTGAGAAACAACTTCACTTATATTTCTCTTTCTGTGTGCTTGGTGTATAAGGACTTTTCTATACCTAATGAGTGAGGGGATATGATGGAAGAAATATATCCTATTTCAGTGGGTAATACCTTCTAGTGGGTAACTATCTAAAAAGCACTGCTATTTGTCTATATTAACTTTTTCCACTCAGGTTAGCTTTTTCCCCCAGTAACATTAAAAAAATTTCTTTGAGGTTTGCTTGGCCCAAGGTACTGGCTAAGAATGTTAAAAATGACTTGCTATAGGAGCAGAAAAGATACAAGCAGCTCCAATTTCCTCTCTGAGGCTTTTGAGCATGGGTCAATAGCATGACTAGAACCAAATGCTCCACTAAATTCAAATTGATTCATTCACTAAAACTCCTGTTAAATGTCCTTACTCTACTATGATTAAGTAAATCCTAGTTTGTTGAAAGATTTTGCAGGAAGTTGCTGGAGCTGTTTCCAGCTCCCAAGAGCTAACTGTCAAATTTTCATTGGGAATATCTCAGAAATATGTAAAAATTACAAATAAGATCTTATTGTTTTTTATTGTATCCACTTAAGAAAGTATAGAAGAAGATGTTAATAATGAAGATTAAACTTAAAAGTGGGTTATGTATACATTATTTTGTAGAGCTCTTTCTGAAACATTTATAAGCACACTTCTGCCTTTGAATGTCTTCTCGTTTTTTCTCCCAGTATTGAAACTATGTGGAGATTGATTAGAGTCAAGCTAGCCCATAAAAATAACTCTTCCTTCCCAGTATATTCATTGGCTAATATTCTTTGCAAAGATTCTTCCCCTCATCCACAGATCATCACAGAGACTAAGACGTAAAAGTAAACATGTCATCAGACTTAACCTGATCATGAGGCCATGAGCCATCATAAATGACCAGTGGACATTCTGAAGTACTCAGTCTCATTAACTTGCTATAATTAAAAAGACCTTCACAGTAAGAGCAAGTAAAAACATGAAAATTTACCCGGGGAACTTGTAGGGTTTTAACTTTAAAAACAGTCTAGAAAGTCATATCCCCAGACTGACTTAGATATTGACCCACTTAGCAGGAAGGGACTGGTACTAATGATCTCTTGAGATACTCAGAGAGTGAAAATAAAATGGTTGTGAAGACCTTATATAAATAATTTCAAGAAACTATAAAAATGATTACATGCACAAAGAGCTACTGTTGTAATCTTTCCCTGGTATGCCACCATGCTAATTCATTTCCACTTTCTCCTGCAGTCTTGTCTGTTGCTACCTACAGAACCAAGGGAACATGACAACCTTAAATATTTGGTACGAAGGATCTCCTCTTTTTGAGTCTTTCAATATCTTGAACCAACACTTAAATTCCATCTTCCCCAAATTTGCCAAAAACACTCCCTACACCCCCCCACACATGCTCACATGTGCACATACACACAGAAGCACACACACACACACCTAATTATCCTTCCTAACCATTTGTTACTTGAATGCATTTCCTGATAGATACAATGTCATAAATAACAACTCTATCAAAGTTCTTAACACAAGATTCATACATTTTGGAGACTATTCTAAGAATTCTTTGTAAAATTGTACATGTAGGGAAGTGTGTTCAAAATCCTAAATAATATACTTGCAATCTTATAGAATGCAATCCATGCATAAGAAGGGAATTGTCTTTATATAAATCTCAACTTTTGCCTAAAGTGGATGCTGTAGATTTTTCAATAACCCCTGTGCAGGCTGTACAACTTTATTTTTCCCATTTCAATTCAGCATTCATATAACTACTAGGCTAATCTTTTTACATATAGATCTGATCATGTTATTCTTCTGTTCAAAAACTTTTCAGTGGCTTCCATTTGCTTACTAAGTAATGGACAAAATACTAAGCCTAGAATTCAAGATCATACCTGGCAGCATCCTAACTTTCTGGCCAATCTCATATTGCTTCCCTTCATAGACTCTATACTTCAGTCAAATTGAACAGCTCTGCTCCTGGAATACACATTGTATTATTTCATTCATTTCTGTGCCTTTTTTTGGCTGTTCTTGTCCTCTGTCACCCTGTTTACCTGTTAAATCTCTACTCATTCTGTAAAGTCCAACAGTAATGCTTCCTTCAGCAAATCTTCCCTGATACCTCCAGTTCAAAAGGGAAATTTACCTACCATTTTTAAGTCTCTAATACACTTATCATGAATTATTTTGCCCAAACACAATCTTTGATTGTATTCTATCTTTTACCTAGGCTGTAGGCACCTTGAAGGCAAGGACCATATCATATCTAAACTTTATATCTCTCCTAGCACTTAAAACAATTCTCTTTATACTTTCAACTCTGATGCTATTCTTGAATTATCTTGTCTTGTGTAAACAGAAGAGTATCTCAGTTCTCCAGTATTAGCATATTCAAGAGTATATGGCTTATTTTTCTTGAATTCATCTTAACAACAAATTACTGAGTGTCTACTATGTAAAATTCACTATAGTAGAACTAGGAATATAGAAAAATAAAAGGCAAGGACCTCACTTTCATTTAAGGGATTTAAAGTTTAATTGGGGAGATAATAAATGTTGGCTGAACTGAATTGGATTGAATTAAAATGAGAGGGTAAGGGACTTAACAGGATTAAAATTGAAATACCTCAACAAATCCATCATCTCAATGATGCAGCCCTATCCTCCAGTAGTAGAGATTTGAACCCATCTACATCTTCTCATCTTCTTTTCCATCACCTAACTTGTGGGGGAAAAGGGGACAGGGAGACTCTTTTAGATCTCTTGACATTATATGAGTCTTAGCAATTCACAATAGCTGCCTTTCAGTTATCCTCCTTTCTTATTACATGGCTATCTCAACTCTTTTCCTTGTACATCTTTTCAAATATGTCTTCTACCACAATTCTTCATTGATAATATGCTTTCCCCTGTGTATTCCTGCCATGCATTTCTCAGTTGCCCTTAGGATAACCTACAACATTATTTCACTGGAGACTGTGATATTCCATGATTTGAAGATATATAACATCACTGGAAAATTATTGGGGAGCTCTGAACTTTTTTCCTATTGTAATCCATTGTATTTCCTCATCTCACTCCCACTCTGATTCAGTTCTAGACACAGTTCATTATCATTATCTGGTGTCTGGAGACACACACACACACACACACACACCCTCATGTATGTGTGTATATATGTATTATAAACATTTTTATAGATAGATGGATACACAAGATATGTACATATGTGTTTGCCATGCATAAATATAGCAACAAACATACACTATAACAGCTTATTTAGGGTGTTCCAAAATTCTTATTGTTGTTTTAATAGCTAAAATATATTTAATAGCTTAAAACTGCAGTAAGACTTTTGGGACACTCTGTATGTATGTATATATTGATAAAATATAGAAAGGTTGATAGCTAGACAGACAGATGGACAGATAGATAGATTGATAGATAAGTAGACCTGCAGACAAACAGATGGAGAGATAGATTAGATAGAGTGAGAGATAGAGAAAAAGAGAGAGAGAGAGATTCTGTGTATCCCAGTTATGTAATACTCTAGAAAATCGGTATTTATCATCCCCTTTGTCTTTTTAATGTGGATAGTTAAGCCGAAATAAATTATATATCTCAGGGCTTGATACAATCAATATAATGTAAAATCCAAACAGGAACATTAGGAAGACTTTGTGGCATAAAACAAAGAGTACTGGAAATGCAGTTAGAGAACCTGTGTTTAATCCTGGCACTGCTGCTTATAACTGGTGTAACCTTGAGCAAATCAATTAACTTTTCTAGGCCTCAATTACCTCATCTTTGAAATGAGGGATTTGGACTACATAACTTTTGGAGTGTCTTCCAGCTATAAATCTCTAAGTATATGAAGTCATAATCTATAAGTAATCTCTTATATAATACACTTATGTAAGCTGTTTTACTGGGTTAATATGTGCAGAAAGCAGTTTATGTGGACAACTTTGCACAACTAACTTGTGGTGGCTAAAAAGATTTTTACTTATGCCTTTTAAACAGAATTCAGACAAATTCCATTCAGACCCAAGTATAAATAATAAATGTGTGTTTATTTGAATTTCTTTATGCTGAAAGCTATGCAGACAATAGACATTTATTTCTGAAGAGGATTTATGTTAAAATGAGGGTTCCCTGGGGCATTAAGAAATAAGCACACAAAAAGCACTCTACTAAATTATAACTCTGAGCATAAAATATGACAATTATAATTGCTAAAGTATAGCCAGTGTATGAAAGTTGAATATACTTCATGTCATGTTTTTGTAACTTTTTCATCATTGATTTAACCTGTTCTTGTCTGAGAAAGCTCTTTTTCAAATAGAAACCAGTTGCTTTAATCTCACTCATTTTTTTCCCTTTTCATTAACCATTTAGTAAATGAAGATACTATGTTGTAGTGGATGGTCAGGTAAACCTTAGTCCAAGTCTGGCATCTCACAAATGATGGTTGGGTGACCATATGCAAGTAATTTAACCTCTCTAGCCTCCAAGTAAATCTCCAAAATTATTTGTTATAGGATAGCAACAGATCTGCCTTGGTAGAGAGAGCTAATTCCCAGGAAGAACTATACTCAAAAGGAATTATATATGAAGCAGGAGTGAGAAAGGAAATGATGAATTAAATTCTCTCTATGAAAAAGAATGAAGAATTTATAGTACCTACTGATTGAATAGACTATGGTGGTACTTATTTTTTAATGGAAGAAAAGAAACTTTATAATTTAACTTCAGAATAATTTTTGATTTTCCCTCAAAACCCCATCTCAAGTATCATCTCCTCTATGAAATCATCCTTTGTATGCCAGTCTGAAGGTTATTTCTCTAACCTTATATATTATTGTAGCTATTTATATTACTCTCTTTTGGTTTTCATCATATTCTGCCTTCTATAATAATTTGTGTAGTGATTCCTGTCCCCTATTGGATTGTAAACTTTCTGAAGATAGTCTTCCCATGTTTGTTTGTTTTTTCCCTGTCTAAACATAGGAAGCTACTTAATAGGCTAGCTTACTCTCTACTATGCAAAGACCTCATCTTTCCATTATATTCAAGTTAAAGACATGAGACGTTAACTTAATAACATCTGAATTGACTAATGATAATGTCGTTCATTGTCTCATTATATCACAAGCAACTATATTGAAACTTTTATTAAGTCATTTCAGATGAATTTCAAAATGATTGAAAAGAAAATATTTTATATTAATATACTTCTATATATTACAGAGCTACTGCTTTTTAAAATCAAATTTTAATTGCTTTAAAAATAAAATATAGCATATGATTTATTCTGAGAAAAAAGATAATATGTCAGAATGTTTTATCTCTCAATTCAGGAGTTCTTTCCTAATGTAATGTATAGTTTAAGATTGTTAAGATATTACTCCCACCTCCATATTGATTGTTGTGTCAAAACTTATCTCTTTTTACTAATACATAAAATTCAATTGTGTATCATTTCTTGCTTCATTAGATCAATTTAGCATGTTGGCTCTGAGTTCAACCATGTCATATTTGCATGGTAAAGAGGAATTAGGAGATGAAATGAAACTGTAGGAGACCAGGTCTTAAAAATCTCAGTGGTTAAGTCACTATTTTAGAAGTTTAGAACTAGAGGGAATTTTGGAGAAGAGTTAGCCTAGAAACCTCTATTTGCAGATCAGTAAACTGACATCTAAATAGACTTGAATAAAAGCATACACTACAAAGATGCAAAGCCAGAATTATGACATTAAAATCCCAAATGGGAGAACTTTGTGCTGTACCTCACTTTCTGCAGCAGTGTAAAGGAAGCTTCTGGCTTAAATGTTTCACTCACAGTCTTTTCTTTCAGTATAGTAATGTCAGAGTAAATGATACCTTTAGGAAACAAATCCCCATCAGCATGAATTCATACCAAAAGTGTTGACTTTGGAGTTAGAGGATTGGGTACAAATCATAATTGTCAATTATTACCTGCATAACCTTGGATTACTCATTTAAGCTCTCTGAATATCAGTGTACTCTTCTGTAAAAGGAGGACACCAGGCTAATTAATCTTCCAGGTCTTTGCCTAGCTCTAAAGCCATGTCACATACATTCACACACATATATGCATGCACAGATATGTGTGTGTGTGGTATCTTTACAGGAAGGAAGGAAGGAAGGAAGGAAGGAAGGAAGGAAGGAAGGAAGGAAGGAAGGAAGGGAGGAAGGAAGGAAGGAAAAAGAAAGAAATTAATAAGCAAAGAAAAGAGAAAGAAGATTGTGACCGAGGATGTTTGGAGGATGTTGTAAAAAATATAGTCTGACATGTTGCTTTTACCATTGCAAAGAAATACTACAGAGTTGGTAAACTGTTGGTTTTCACATTAATGTCAGTGCTAAATGACATTACAAATAAACACTTACTATGCTATAAAATATTGATTTTTGTACACTGAATGCCTTTGTATTCATCAAGTGTCCTAAACAAATGTTGAACCATCTGTGATGTGTTTGTTCCTGAACATAGCACTTTCTATTCCCAAGTGCTCAGTAACTAAACATTCAAAGATTAGTTATAGTATGCTTACCAGAGTGCAAAGTGCACTTTAGGAGAAAGAAAAATATAAGATATGATCTTCACTTATATTCTAGCTTGAGAGGCAACACATGAATTAGATAACAATTTAAAGTTACATGAGGGTGTTTAAAATGAGGAAGTTATAAATAACTGTGAACTGAGGACATGCAAAGTACTTCATGGAATGAGGTTATTCAGGTATTTTTTTTTGGTTAGGTCGACTTTTTAATGGGATTTGGAATAAATAAGCTGCAACTTGATTTATCACAAATGAGATAGAGAAGAATGTCCAGAAAATGATTATTTATGAATGCTAAGATTTTTTGAACTATTAAGAGAGTAGTCAATGTGTGAGGTAAAGAGCACTGAATTTGATGTCAAAGAGGACTGTAGTTCCAAGCCTGACTCATACTTGCAATGTGAGCTTGGAAGTGTCACCCAAACTCTCAAGCGCTTCCATTTCCTCAACTAGATCAACTAGAGATAGAGGATACCTTTGATTAATAGTGTGCTCATAAATGTTTAACAATTAGAAATCTGCAAAGTAAAGAAGAGAAAAAAAGGAAAAAGTAGAAATAAAAGAATTGCCCAGAACACACTTTTAAGATTAATCCTCTATATCAACATATTTTCCATTAATTTCCTGTCTAGCAATTAACAAAATAATGGATTAACACTCCACTCCACTACATTTGCAGTGTTTCACTTATTTCTGAAGTGTACATTCTCACACTAAAAGTATAACAACCAACTCTAGCATTCCAACTAGCTCAAGAAAACCCACTCTCTATAACCTGCTGGTAAACTAGTAACTAGAATTCTAATGCCAGAGAATCTAGCTGGTATGATAAGATGCACCAGGTTGCTGTGGATAGGACACAACTTGTGGTCAGGAAGACTTCCACAAGTACTGGCTATATCATCTCATCAAATTCCTGTCTTTTGTCAACAATCCAAAAGTGTTTGGAGAGGATAGTAGCTAGAGAGATAGCAGTCCGAGGAGAATATTTATTTTATTAATTTTCTTATTTTTATCAAGAACAATTTGGGAAGACTGTCATGATACTGTGGAAAGCATATGCACATTTGAATTAGAGGAAGAGGACCTGAATTCAAATCATGCCTCTGTAACTTACTGCTTGTGTGATCATGGGGCAGGGGGTGACCTCATCATCATTATCATCAACACCATCATCATAGGCCTATGATAGAAATTATTGTTAAGCCTGTGGTAGCAAATGAGATCACTGAGAGAAAGTAAACAGAGAAAAAAGAATCATAATGATTCATTTATTTTAGGGTTTGTGGTTTACAAAGTAATTAACATTCTTTATCTTACTTGATTCTCCCAACAAACACATGGCAAAAGTAGCACAATTATTATTCTCATTTTGCATTAAAGAAGCTCAGGATAAATGACTTGATGAAAGTCATATTGCTAGTAAATGATCCTGAGACACCTTACAGGTTCAATTTCATTATCTTTCTTAATCCTTAGAAAAATCACTTAATCTCATTATACTTCATTTTTCCCTTTATTCCAAAAGGAATAATCACAGATTTAGAGTTGGAAAGGACTTTATAAACCAATCCTTTCATTTTTTGGAGGAAGAAACTGAAACCCTAAAAGAAAATTTTCATGTCATTTTTTTCTTAAGATATAATATGATTGTGCAAAATATACAGTAATTTCCTCAATTTGCTAACTGAAGAAGTATATGGGAAATTTAAACTCCTGAGTCATAGTGGGACTAGAAATAATAGGACTCAAAGTTTCTGGGGAGTTTGAATATCAAGACTCCCCTAAAGTCTCCCCCCACCAATAGCATAATAGCTCCATTTCCCATATCCTTACTCCTCCTTCCTTTAATGTCTGGTGCTGGTAGACCAAGATAAGAACTCCAAAAATTCCAGTAGACTTTAGTCATCATGGAAAAGGGTGCTTCATTCCTTTCAGAGCCCCAAAGTGTTGCCCAATTCCTCCCAGAAGTCAAGCTGACTGGATTCCATGATTGTTCCTGAATACACTTTGCTTTGTATCATGAAATAAGATCTATATAGGATTACGAAGGAAACCAATGTTTTGTCTGTGGAGAAGCCTGTTCAATAAAACTATTTTGCTTCACTGTCTCATTGTAGGCTCTATGTTTCCTTGTACTGAATTATTGGTATCTCCCAAACCCTCCTGAAAATAGATTCAGACACTATGTGACTCCCTGGCCCATGGTCACAAAAGTAGTGAGTAACAGAGTGATTTGAATTCAGGTCCTCTTCCTCTGACTCAAATGTGTATATATTCTCCACAATAAAAAAGACAGCGGTAGCAATTATAATCTGACGAAAACAAAAGTAAACCTGATAAAAAGAGATAATCAGGTAAACTACATTTTGCTAAAAGTTATAGGAAAAAAAGTAATAAAAATTTTGCTGAAATTTTCTGTAATAAAGGTCTTGTGTTTCACATACATAGGGAATTGAGTCAAATTTAAAGAAATAAGAGCCATTCCCCAATTGATAAATGGTCAAAAGATATAAATAATCAATTTTCAGAAGAAGAAATCAAAGCTATGCATAGTTTTATGAAAAAAATCTAAATCATTATTGATGAGAAGAATACAATTTAAAGCAACTCATAACTATCAGAAATGAAAAATGCTGGAGGGGGTGTGGGAAAATAATTATACTAATGAATGTCTGCTGCACTTATGAACTAGTCTAAACATTCTGGAGAACAATTTGAAACCATAAAACTGTGCATACGCTTTGACCCAGCAATACCACAATTACATCTATATTTCAAAAATATCAAAGAAAAAAGAAGAAAGACATATGTATATATGTGAGTATATATATACATACAAATGTATATATACACACATACAAAAATATTTATACCAACTCTTTTCATGGTGACAAAGAATTGGATGTCCATCAATTGAGAAGTGACTAAAGCTGTAGTATATGATTGTGATGGAATATTATTGTGTTATAAAAATGATGAGCATAATAGTTTCAGGAAAAAATGACAATATCTATATAACCTGAAATAAAGTGAAATAAGCTGATCCAGGAGATCATTGTCCACAGTAATGGACAGCAGTGTTGCAATGATGATCAACTGTGAAAGATTTAGCTACTCTAATCTATATAATGATACAGGACAATCCCTAAGGCCTAATGATGGAAAAAATGTTATACATATCCAGAAAGAAAACTATGAACTCTGAATGCAAACTGACGTGTAATTTTTTCACTTTATTTTTATTCTTTTCATGCAACATAGCTAATATGGAAGTAGTCTACATGATTTCACATGTGTAATTGATATTTCACATGTGTAATTGATATATTGCTGGCTTTCCCAATGGGTGGGAAAGTGGCTCTAGGGAGGAAGAGAATTTGGAATTTAATTCTTTGAATAAAATGTTAAAAATAAAAAATCTTCAAAAACGGGAAAAAAATGACCCAACTTTGTTAATTTAAATTTCCTTTCCTTTTGTTCTTGTCTGTCTGCTGAGCCCCTGATTTGGGTGTCATTCATAGTTTAGTCATTTGTACCTTGAGTGCCAAGAAATAGATTAATAAAAGAAATTTGTGTGATTATCATTTTTCTTACAAATAAAGAAGCTGACCTTTTGCAATGGAGCTAAATGATTTGTTACCTTGAAACATTGCCCAGTGGTAGGCCTCTATGTCATAGTAACCATACAGTCAAGGGATTTTTCCTACATTTTGTAATGTGGACTCCTTTAGCAATTTGGTTAAACCTATGAACTCCTTTAGAAAATAATGTTTTTAAATTCATGAAATAAGATCTATATAGGATTACAAAGGAAACGAATATTTTGTCTTTTGAGAAGCCTATTGTTTTCTAAAAGGGGAGGGGAATGGTCCCTATCATTTTTACTACCATGTTTCATGTATAACATGAAACAGTTACATTGGGCTTATTACTGTCACTCTCATATGATATGTTATCTTTTGAGTCTATGCTTTTGCACTGATGTTCCTATATGCCTAGGATGCCCTCCATCCTCACACCTCCCTCCTGGCTTCTATAACTTCTTTCAAGATTCTACTCAGAGGTCGGCCAAAAACCTTTCCCACCCAGCACCATCACTTCTTGTGCCTTTCATACGAGATTATTTCCACTATACCCTATAATCCTAGTATAGATAGATATAAATATGGATATATAGTCATTTTCATGTTGTTTCTTCCATTAAAATAAGAGCATCTTGAAGACAGGAGCTGTTTTTGCCTTTTTTTGTATCCCCAGTACTTAGTACAGTGCCTTGCACATAAAAAGCCTCAATAAATGCTTATTGACTAACAAATATTATAAAATATAATGGTATTGAAATATAATAAAATTATATTATATATGTATTTATGTATTGAAGTTCGCAAATTACATTGTAAGACTCTAGGTCTAGAGTAGACCAATGCCTTAACTTTACATAGAAAGAAACTGAAACCCCAGGAGTTCAAGTGACATGCCCACGATCACACAGTTTGTTAGTGAAGAGCTGAGAATAAATGCAGTCTCCCAATTTTCCCACTCAATGTTTTTGTTCTTACTAGATTAAGTTGCTTGCTGAGAACTGTTTTACAGGTAGTAGACCTGGATTTTAGTCTGGTCTTTTACATTTTTATGCATTGTGACCTTGAGTCAGTAAGCTCTATTGTCTGTGAAAAAGTTTGCCATCTGTAAAATGAGAATATCTACCTTGCCCGCTGAAGAGTTTTGAGAACCATAAAATAAGTTATTATGAAAGGTCTTTGAAAGTAGCAGCTCTTTATAAATGCATGGCAGTGGTATTACTTGTCCCAGTAGACAATTATTCCAAAACATGCTGGTAACATTTATTGAGTTATATAGCTGAAAGATTCTATGATCCTACTGTCTAATTTTTTTTAAACTTTTCATGATTGCATGACATAGTACCACTCTGATTTGTCTTTCATTGTGACCAGTGCAAAGAAGAGAATAAAACTATTTCTTTATTTCAGTGAAGCATCTATTGACTTAACCAATCAAAATATATGAACTCGATAATTCATTTCAAGAATTTCTTTCCCTTAAGTAGAAATGATGTGAATAAACACAATCCATGAAATGGAGGATTTATGTTCAAATTCCATAATTTTGCAATTATTTGAGCCTATCTACTCTCTAGTAGTACACTTAGTCTAGAGAGAGAGATACTAAGAAAATTGTCTTGAGTGGATTTGCTATCATTGCATAGCCTGGTGAAAAATGGTATTTATATCATAAAAGACTTTAAGAATTGACTTCAAATATAGCTTTCCCTATTTTCCCTTTTCAAAGATAGAATATTAATATAGATAAAGCTAGATTCAGAGACTAGAAAAGATAGATTCAAGTCCCACCTCTAAAGCAAACTGATTTTGTGACCTTGGGTGGGTTACAAAATCTCTCAACACCCCAGACAAGTTTCTAAAATTGTTATGTCTGTAGTTTCCTACACCCATTAAATTACAAGATTGACCCCCCGAAAATTTTTTATCTTTTTTCAATGAATAGATGGCTGGATTTAGAGTCAGAAAGACATAGGTTTGGATTTCCTTTTATTTTTACCAGCTATATGTTCATGGCCAATTCACTGAACCTTCCTCAGCCTTATCTATTTCCTCAAGAATAGGACTATAATATAAGAATAATATTTATAGAACCTGTTAGGTTCTGACATGGTTGATGGAACCAATATGACAAAAGGCTTTCCAAATTTTAAAATAATTAGAAATTTTAATTATTATTGTTATTGTTGCTCTTTTTTTCTATTCAAGACCATTGAAAAGTAATCCATGGCTTTATGTTTTGTATATGCATTTGTATACTAAGTACATTTTTATGACAATTATGTGTGCCTATTTTTCTATGTGAGGGATGCATTGATATACATTTTAAGTGCTGCATATGGTCATTATATATATATGTACATATGTGGGTATGTATGTGTGTATACATATACATTAATAGAATAATAATAGTTTCCAGAGACCCCAATAAAGAAATTATTTGGGGTCTGATTCTCCCTTTGTTATCCATGAGTAGCAACTGGAGAGTTCAAGTTTTACTACCAAAGGCAAAATTCAGTCCAAAATTTTAAGATTCAAATGTTATTATACTTGGCATTATAAAATAGCATTTTGTTGTATGTGAATATATTACTGCCAAAAGGACTACATCCAGGTATATGCTAGTAAATATTTAATAACTGACTCAAGAAAAATGGAGTACATGGAACATATTTTAAATATAATCTTCACTAATATTTTCTTCATCTCAAGTTTAAACAATTAACAAAACAATAAATCAGGTTCATTATTAATCTCTGTGGTATAAAATCTTACACTAAAAATCTAATAATTGGTGTTCTTGTTCAGTACACCCTGATTTCTTCTTTCCTTTATCTTCTGAGTGTTTAAATGAAAGCTACTTTGTCGTGAATGTTTCTTTTAATTCAATTTAAAAATATAACAATCTCTTATTAATCCTAGTACATATACTGGAGGGGTAATAAGAAAAAGAATATCTCTACTGTCTGTCACAAAGTTCATGGATTAAAGCCGCAGACATTGATTCATAGATATTCATTGAATAAAGTTTAAAATGTGGTCAAATCTGTTGGACTTACAACAGGGAAATTTATGATACATTTTAAAAAATACTTCCATCCATCATATCTAGAAATAAGCAAAAGAAGTTTTTGAATAGGAAATTAGATTTAGTTCAGTAAATATTTATTAAGCATTCACTGTGATATTTTAATATGTTAGGCTCCAAAGGTACAAAACAAAAGAAAAAAATACTCTTTTTTGCTCTCAAGAACCATTCATTCTATAATATAGATTTAAACTATCCTCTGCTTCAAATGTTGCAGAACTATTGAATCAAAATGTCTCTCCATCATTGTTGCTGTGTTGTTGATTCATTAATTATGCCTGACTCTTCAAGACCCTGTGAACCATAGTCAGCCAGGTCTGTCAATTCTCCACTTTTTTGAAATTATTTTTTTCATAGGTGAAGGTATCATTTATATTAAAAGGGAAAATACACAATTTTCAAATGACTTTGGCATCAATTACTTTCTTGAATATGGAATCCAGTATAAAAATATAATTCACATATAAACTTTCTCTTAAAGTATCCTTAATAGGAAACTAGATTAATATAGTTGAAATTCTAATTAATTCCATGCTGATCTGTACATATGAGTTACATGATAACTTTGTCATTCCTAAATAATATGATCTAAGCATTTCCTTTCTTTTGTCTACTATGATTTAAATGTTTTACTCTTTTATATATCTCAAAAATGAATATTTCAACACCCTCAAAATTGGTTTGTCTATAGCTTTTATCTTCTTTTTGTGTATTTAGTCCAGTTAACATATTGGTTTTTATTCATATCTGTTTTCTTTATTGCCGGGACTCCTTCCTATAAAATGACACTTCAGACTGCTTTTGAAGTCCAAATATATTGGCTACACTTTTTTTATAGTGCAAAGAGGGTTTTTTGTAATAAAAAATCGTTTTTTTGATATTTTCAAATTTTTATCTATTTAGCAATTTTATTTGCATCCTTTACTATCCCCAGGGTAACACTTTTTAATTGAATCTTTTTTCCAAACTTTCTATAAATAAGTTTTATACTTTTTCTTTTGAACTCTTTTGAAAATCTTCCAACATCATTCTCTAGATTTTAGAGGTGAGTCTTTAGTTTAAATCAGTGTTGTCTTTGACAGTCATGATTCTCCATTTACCAGGTGGATTAAAGGTTTGCTAACTAAGGTGATTTTTAGTATCTTATAGTGTTCTTGTTATAGCAATTGGTTTACAATCATCAAAAATATATATGAAATTGATATAGGCAAGCACTGCCTCCTCAACAATCCCTACTTTCCCCCACATTGTAAAAACTATTCCTTGCTCACCTCTTTTATATGAAATCATTTTGCACAATGCTTTCTCTCCATTCCCATTTCTTTCTCTGCATTCATTTTTCTTACCCTTGCATTCTTTTTTGATATCATGCTAACATGTTGGACTCACACTCATGTTTTAGGCCTTTGTAGATTCCATCTACCTGCCCAAATGATGATGAAAGCATTGGAGTTACATCATCTTTCTATATAAGAATGCAATTAATTTAATCTTTATGTCTTTTTTTATTTTCTCACTTATGTTTGCCTTTTAATGCTTTTCTTGAGTCTTGTGATTGAATGTCAAATTTTCTATTCAGTTCTGTATTTTTTTCAAGAATATTTGAAAGTACTCTCTTTTACTAAATATCTACTTTCCCTGTAGTCATTCTGGGTAGGCCATTCTATAATCCTAACTTCCTCTGGAATGCCATATTCCAGGCCCTCCCCTCTTTTATTGTGGTAAAAAAAAAAACAGTTAAATTATGTGTGATCCTGACTGTGTCTTCATGGCCTTTGGATTATTTATTTCTGGGCATTTACATTATTTTCTCCTTGACTTGGGAATTCTAGATTTTTATGATGATGTCACTGGGAATTTTCATTAGTGGATTTCTTTCAGTAGGTAATTATTGGATTTTTTTAAATTCTATTTTGCTCTCTGATTCTAAGATATTGGGGCAGTTTTACTTTATAGTTCCTTGAAAAATTATGTCTATACTCTTTCCTTAACCATGGCTTTCAAATAGTTCAATAATTTCTAAATTATTTCTCTTTGATTTGTTTTCCAGATCAATTTTTTTTCCAATGAATTATTTCACATTTTCTATTTTTTCAGTCTTTTAATTTTGTTTTATTGATTTTTTATGCAGTCATTCACCTCCACTTGAATAATACAAACTTTAAGGAGTTATTTTTTCAATGAAATTGTGTACCTCTTTTATCAAGTTATTAATTTGTCTATCATTATTTTCTAGCAATGCCCTCATTTCTTTTCCCATTTTTCCTCAATGCTGTTATTAATTCTTAAAATTATTTATTTGCATTCACATATCTTTCTTTAGCTCACCTAGAAATTCTTGTTGTTCTTGTGTCTGTTATGCATTTTCCTCTACAACTTTGATTATAGACATTTTCAATTCATTGTCTTCTGAGTTTATGTCTTCAGCTTCCCCATCACCATACTAGATTTTTATGATCAGGTTCTTTTTTGTTTGTTTTACTCTTTTTCCACCTTATTTCTTTTTTAAATTAAATTTTATGTTTATTTTTAGATTACATCATTCATTTCCACAAGATTTTGAGTTAGAAATTTTCTCCCTGTCTTTCCCCTACCCACCAGCCCAAAAAAGGGTCCCACTATATACCCCCTCCCCAATCTTCTCTGTCCT
The DNA here is from genome assembly GCF_028583685.1 of Petaurus breviceps papuanus. Taxonomy (NCBI): domain Eukaryota; kingdom Metazoa; phylum Chordata; class Mammalia; order Diprotodontia; family Petauridae; genus Petaurus; species Petaurus breviceps. Next base: position 13,457,917 of record NW_027187351.1, on the reverse strand, counting down.
ATATCCTCTCCCATTCCCCCTCCAACTTTCCAGTAGGGCAAGATGGATCTCTATATTCCAGTGTCTCTATATCGTATTTCCCAGTTGCGTGTAATATATATATATATATATATATATATATATATATATATATATATAACTTTTAATTTTAAAACTTTGAATTCCAGATTCTTTCCCTTCCTCCCTCATCACCCCCCCTTATGGAGAAGATAGGCAATTCAACATAGGTTGTACACGTGTAGCCATGCAAAACATTTCTGAAGTTGGTGTATTATGAAAGACTGACTATATTTCCATCCATCCTATGCTACCCCCCCACACTTGTTCTATTTTCCACTTGGACTGTGTCCCTTTTCAAAAGAGTATGATTCTAACTTTTCTCCCTCCCAACCTGCCCTCCTCTCCATCATCCCACATCTCATCCCCTTCCCACCTACTCTCCTGTAGGGTGAGATACCATATTTAGTGTATATGTCATTCCCTCCCTAAGCCAAATTCAATGAGAGCAAGGTTGACCCATACCCTTTTGCCTTCATGTTCTTCCCATCCATTGTAACAGTTTTCCTTTACCTCTTCTATACAAGATAATTTACCCCATTCTTTCTCTTACCATCTCCTCTCATTATATTCCTCTCTCACCTCTCAATTTCACCTTTTAAGTATCATCCCTTCCTATTCAATTGGTCCTGTGCCCTCTGTCTATATATACCAGTACACATTTGTAGACATACTCACATATGTATTCATATGCCCATATACCCTCCTATATAGATCTATATATGTCTATATATATATATATATATGTATGTATATATACTCCCTTCAATTATTCTCATACTGAGAAAAGTTTCATAAGTTACAATTACCATTTTTCCATGTAGGAATGTAAATAGTTCAACTTTAATAAATTCCTTATGATTTCTTTTCCCTGTTTACCTTCTCATGCTTCTCTTGCTTCTTGTATCTGAATGTAAGATTTTCTATTCAACTCTGGTTTTTTCATCAAGAATGCTTGAAACTCCTCTATTTCATTGAATGACCATCTCTCCCCCTGAAACATGATGCTCAGTTTTGCTGGGTAGGAGATTCTTGGTTTGAATCCCAGCTCCTTTGACCTCTGGAATATCATATTGCAAGCCTTTCAATCCCTCAGTGTAGAAGCTTCCAGGTCCTGTGTTATCCTGATTGTGTTTCCACAATATTCAAATCGTTTCTTGCTGGCTGCTTGTAATATTTTCCCTTGATTTGGAACTCTGGAACTTGGGTATAATATTCCTAAGAGTTTTCTTTTGGGGACCTTTTTTCAAGAGGTGATTGGTGGATTTTTTCAATCTCTATTTTGTCCTCTGGTTCTAAAATATTAGGGAAATTTTCCTTGAGAATTTCTTGGAGGATGATTTCTAGGTTATTTTTTTGATAATGGCTTTCAGGTAGTCCAATAATTTTTAAATTCTCTCTCCTGAATCTATTTTCCAGGTCCATGGTTTTCCCAGTGAGAAATGTCATTGCCTTCTATTTTTTCATTTGTTTGGATCTGTTTAATAGTATCTTGATTTATCATAAAGTCACTAGCTTCCATTTGCTCTGATCTAATGCTGAAGGACTGATTTTCTTCAGTGAGCTTTTGAGATCCTTTTTCCATCTGGCAAATATGGCTTTTTAAGGTATTCTTCTCCTTATTGGCTTTTTGAGCCTCTTTTGCCATTTATGTTAGTCTATTTTTTAAGGTGTTATTTTCTTTGGTCAGGTTGTTTATGATCTTTTCATGATTTTCTTGCATCATTCTCATTTCTCTTCCTAATTTTTCCTCCACTTCTCTTATTTGGTTTTCAAAAATTTTCTTAAGCTCCTTTATGGCCTGTAACCAGGTCATATTTTTCTTGGAAGCTTTTGGACTTCATTGTCTTCCTGCCATTCCATGCTTTGATCCTTTTTGTCCCCCAAAAATGAATCCAAAGTTTGATTGTTGTGCTTGCTTTGCTTCCTTTTCTTGCTCATGTTGCCACTCAAGTACTTGACTTTTGAGCTTTTTGCCACAGTATAACTCTGCTTCTAGAGAGGTGAGCTTTGTCCCAGATAATTGGGTTTTTCACAGTTGCCACTGTTCTTAGTTTGCTGCCCTTTCTGAAGCCTCCACACTCTCTGGCTCACTGGACACATACCCCAGGACCTCCACCCTAGACAGCAATCCAGATCCAAGCAGATTAAAGCAAGAGCAATTCCCCCTCATCATGGTTGTTTGGTTCCCCTACAATCTGCAGGCCAGGAGTTCTGAAGCAGCCACGTGGCTACAGCTGCCACACCTCAGGCACTTCTCCCTCTGGGAGCAGATGCCAGACCACACTCCTAGCCTCCCTATTCCCAAAGTTTACACTGACCTCTCACTTTCTCTTTGGAATTTATGGGTTAATAATTCTGGAAACCACCACAGCTGCTGGTAATCTCCTGAAGTCCCTCTAGCCAGGGCTGGTTGGGCCTCCCTGAGGCTAAAGCCACAGGTTCATGCAGGACTGGGCTCTGCTTTCACTGGGCTATGATGAACCCTTTCTGTCTGCCTTCTGAGCTGCCATTATTTGGAGATTTGCTTCTCTCTGTCACTTTGTGGGTTCTGTAGCCCTAAAGTTTCTTTAGAGTCATTTTTTTCAGGTATTTGAGGTGGTTATGGGAAGAGCACAGGGAATTTTCCTGCTTCTATGATGCCATCTTGTCTCCACCCCTACAACTTATTTTTTTTTTACCTTTAATTTTATGTTAGAGTTGGGTTCTGCTAACCTCTGGGACAGAGACTGAGTTTATATATTTTTATATATTTTTTGAACTTCTGCTGCTTTTACAACTCAGTGTGTGTCATTAAGGTTTTGGTGCTTCTAAAGTCATGTGATCCAAGAAGAGGTATGGTATTGACCTTCTGCTCTTCTACCTCCTTACATAGGTAGTACCCCTGCTACCTTATGACTGCAATCATTCTTTTCATCCCTGGAACTTTGACCTGGAACTGGGAAATGTGCTCCAGAGCTTACATACAGCAGTTGATCCTAGTGCTAGTACAACAATCCTCTGGGACCTCTTTCTGAGCAGGTATTCAGTCACCTCATTGTCCCTAGGCATACCACTTCTGCCAGCCCAGAGCCCATAGATGGTTCCACTTCTCATACACCACTCCTAGCTAATCCCTATTTCAATATCCACAGAACCCTCTGTTTTTCTAAACTGATTTGGGTTATAAAAATGACTTACCATGACTTTTTTTCGTTTTTTCTGTGCAGAATTTGATTTTATACATTTTTAAGTTGTTATAGAGGGGTGTACTTGGGGAGCTTGGGAAAAATATATTTCATTCTGCCATCTTAGCTCCTCCCCCCAAACTCATTTGGTGATCTAATTGTATATAGACAGCTGGTTCAGAAATGATTCCATTTAGTAGCAACTCAGTTCCAGTCTGTCAAAGTATAACCAATTTCTGTGTGTTTATCTCTGTGTGCATGCATACATGTGTGTATGTGTGTGTGTTTTCTTCATGCTGAGTATCTTCTAATTCTTTCCTGAAACAATTCTTAGTGACTTGACATGAAATATCTATGCCATTGCTTCTTTCCTTCCTTACTGTTGTATGGTATTTTTCATATCAATCCTGATCTATACCCACATTTGAATAAAATTCGTCAAATATGAAATGTTATGTGTAAACCATTTGTGTTCCTAAAAGCATTATATAAATGCAACCTTTTATATCAGTACAATTTGAAAAATCTTATGAAGTTTCTTTTTTGTTTTATTTTGTTTTTTTTCTAGAAAAAACTTTAGCAACAACCATATGTGTATACATTGAAATTATTTTCATGATAATCTTTTTTTTTAAATAATGGTCATCCTTACTGTAATATCAGGTGACCAAATGTTCCATGAAATAATGTTTCTCATTGCCATTAGATATAGGATAAAGATACTTCCTTATAATTCTTTATTAATTTCTGCAAGGTGAGCCTGTGAGTCATCCTTCCATCTTGCTGCAACTTTCCTATTCTCATTTTATTTATAAAAGGAATGTCAAGTCTGATTTGATTTGGGCTCTTTATATACACTGATTTTTCATTAGACAAGGATCTGACATATAGAGTTACAATTGCAAAGTTAAAGTTTATAGATTTAAAAAAAGGTATTAATACCCTTTGTCCAATTTTTCTACCACTCTACCACCATTTTTCAAGAAACAAAAGGGGGAAAAAGAAGAGGTCTTTAGGATCTACTCTTGGGGTAAACTGGCGAAAAGTTGTCATGACCTGGAAAAATATCCAATAAAAGATACTGAGAAAATATGAAAGTCAGACAACACATGGTTTAAAAGAAAGTGGGAGGAAAGGAAATGGAGGGTCATAGTATAAATTATTCTCAAAGAGTTTAGACTAAAGTTCCAGGATGATATCTAGTGAGGATATTCAAATCAAGTGAGGAATTTTCTAGGTATGGAGAAAGACATGGGTGTATTTGTAGGCAGCATAAAAAGTAACCAGAAGACAGTGAAAGATATCAGTTTAGTGAGAGAATAGGGATGGCATGGTGACAACATATTGGAGAAGACTGGAGGGAATTGGATCATCAATGCATATAGAAGTGTTTCCCTTGACAAGAAGAGGGGCTACTTAATAGCAATATTAATAGTAGTAGTAATAATAATAGATAGCTATAAAAACAGAAAAAGCACTGGTCCTGGAGACAGAAAGATCAATTTTAATTTGGACTTCAGAGGCTTAGTCAATTCATTTAACAACTGTTTATCTCAGTTTTGTATATTGTAAAATGGGGAAGATATATTTCCTAGGTTTGTTGTGAGCAACAAATGAGATAAAATTTGCAAAAATACTTAGCACAGTACCTAGAATATAGTAGGTGTTATATAAATGCATAATAAAAATAAGAGCCATAACATTTAAGTAGTACTTTAAAGTTTGCAAATTATTTTACATAAATTATTTTATTTGATATTTACAACAACCCTGGTAAGTAGGTGCTATTATTACCTACATTTAAAAAAAGAGGAAACTGAAGCTGATTTTCAAGAATCCACATAGTACATAATTGCCTGAAGCAGGATTTGAACCCAGATCTTCCTGTCTCCAAGTCTGACACTCACCCAAACTATCCTGTTTGGTGTAATCAGTCTGGATGGTAACAGCAATTATTCCTTCTAAAAGGACAAAAGTAATAGATCATAATTCTACTTTTGAAAATACATTTGTAGATGAATGTTCCTTTTGTGTGGGGGTACCTGTGAGAAGTAAGTCTTACCATTGATTATTCCTTCAGAGAACGTTTAGTCCAGGCCCTGAAGATATGTTGGCAGCTGAGGAAGTAAAAGCAATGTCAATTAGGCATGTGGTTGGATCTAGGAAATTCAGTTATTGGGTGAGGGAGGGGTTTGAGAGAGGGAACAAAATGAGTAAAACGTAGAAGATTGGGGATAGATAACCCCTACCTGAATAAAATAACAGTGGATTTGAAATGAAGGAGTTGAGTTGCTCAAGTGACTAGCTACATGCTCTCTTTCCTATAATAATCAGCCCTGCCATACTTCTGTAACTGTAGGTGTGTTTCTTTAACATGGCTGCACATAAAAATGTCTTCACAGTTCTTTCCAAGGACATAAGAGTCTTTCTTCTTTCATCTTCACAACATAACAAACAGGTTTATAGTTACTTAATGGACAAAATCATGTTACTGATATTTTTTAAGGTTATTTTATGCCTATATACTCTGAAGAAAGAGACCCTTAAAATCACAGATAAGCACACAGACATTCTAACACAGATATTACCACTTTTTAATAAGCACATTTACTTATTCTGCTTCCTCCCCCAAACAGAAACTGGATAATAAAGAAGTAATGATATTTCTGTAACCATTTTTGAGATGTTTAACATTTACACAGTGCTGATTAAAATCTGTTGTAGATGATAATTATGCCAGATTTATCACTCAAACACTCAAAAATGATTTTGAAAAATCTTTAAGAGGCACATACCAGGTTTAATTTCTCAAAGGGCTTCCATTTATGGAACATCTGACTAGATTATGCCCTTTTGTCACATTCTCTGTCAATGAGAAATCACTGCAAAAAACAAGTAGATTCTTGGTTCTAAAAATAAACTCTTTCACAGGAAGAAGAACTAAGGAAAAGTGGGGAAGCCAAATATGCCCACCTGAGTGATGAACTTCATGTGTTAATCGAAGTCTTTGCTCCACCTGGGGAAGCTTATTCACGTATGAGTCATGCATTGGAAGAAATTAAAAAGTTCCTTGTTCCAGTAAGTACTTGACATGATTTTATATGCATGTTGTTTCTCTTTTCTTACAACTGAATGTTAGTTTGTTCTTACACATCCTTTAAAAAGCAACTGCCATTGATCATTAGAGTTAGTATGGTTGAAAGGGGGGAAAACGCATAAGAAAATGAAACAATACTAGAAATGAAGTGAGAGTACTTGGCTTCAAATCCCAGCCCAAGCATTATTTTGTATGACCTTGAGAAAGAATATAATTTTTATAGGCTTCAATTTCTTAATATGCACAATTGAAAGGTTTGAATTTGATTCTCTAAAGTTTCTTTCAGTTCTAAATCAGTTATCCTTTGTTTATGTTTAGTTCTAATCTTTATATGCCCTAAAAGGTTCAGGCATTTAGTAATTTACTTAAACATATGTTTGTTGAATAAAATTAAATTGAATGCCTAGCATTATAGGTTTTTAACTAAAAAGGAACTTTAGAGATAATTGAGTCCCTTATTTTACATATGAGGAAACTGAGGCTCATAGGGATTAATATTCTGCTCAGGGTTACAGTTATTAAGTATCTAATGCTGGGTTTCAACCTTTCTTCCTGATTCCACAATAGGCTATGTCAGAGCAATTGAATTTATTTGATTATATCAAGTATGAATATATGTAAATATAGCAAACCGGGGAGAGAAGAGAGATTATCAAGTTTTGATATCCATTCTTTTCTGTAATGTACTCAGCAGTGTATTGTTTTTGGTCTTTGAGGACCCATCAAGGAACATTTGCCTGAAGCAAATATGATTGATGATATTATCAGTGGGGGTCTATTGAGTTCCATGTTGGGATTCTTGTTTTTTCCACTGAATGTTGTCAAACCTTGAATGAAGTCTCACATTGGTGGGGAATTTAAGTCTTTCCCCAAGGTTTTTGGAAAAATCTTGCTAGAGCATAATGGGAAATTAAAACATCTTTTCAGAGCTGTCCATCTGAATTACAATCAATCCCTCCTATCCTGGGGCATAATCAATGTAACTTAGGAGTTCTTTTTACAGATTTTATGAGATTTGTCATCAATAAATCCCAATAGTAAGTTAAAAAAAAAAGAAAAGACACATACATGAAGACAGCATTTTTATTAAATAGTTGTATTAATTATCCAATAAGGATTTTTCAAGAAACTTATATTCATCAGAACTGTATTGAATGTTTCAGGGGTACAATTTGGCTTGATAATGTGTTATTTGATTGTTTCCATTGGCTTCATCTCTTATGTCTTTGGTATCTATTATCTGAATCTAGGTAATAAAAAGAAAATTGAGACAATCCTTTAGATAATTGAAACACAAAGACCATGGAGTCCTTAGTTATCCTTTTTATTTAATAATGGAAATCTCTATAGTAAGTAACTTACATTAATATCAACTATAAACTGCATCTTCACCCATAATGATATACAACTACCTGAATTTCTTGTCACAATGTTGTTGAAGAACTAGTAATTTAGAATGCTATTCTACCAGAGAAAAATTAAACAACCTGTTATTTGGGTAAAAAATATGCTTATATTTCATAGACCTCATATTATTTCAGGTTGTATAGGATTTAGTCTGTGATGTGTCATGTATCAGAATATATACACAATAGAAGTATTAACTTTACCATAAGTGAATATAAGGATGTTACAGAAGTCATTCATTCATTTTCTTACCTAGCAGCTCAAAAGCAGCTGCTGTGGTTGTTTTGTCATAATTAATTGAGGAAACATTTGTGTGTCTGGAGAAAAAAGAAGCTAGACCTAAAGAAAATGAGAAGATAATAATTCAAAGATAATGAAATATGTGGTTATTTATGGCAAGGTATTATGAAGGACATATCAAACAATATTTGTTCTGTATTTCTAGAGTTCAAGACTTCTAATAGATACCATTGGTATACAGAAAAAAACTAAATAGGCAAACTTTGAACAAAAGTATTGCATAATATGTATGCAACCAATTAAATAGATTTAGTTGGGTAATAAGCAAATTGGGAATTATATGTTAAGATAATTTCCCAACCATTTTCTCATAAAGGAGCCACATTTCAAAGTTGTTGTTTTTTCTGTATGACAAAAGATAATAAGTTGACACTCTAGAAAGTGACTGCCAACTAAGGGCATGGATTGGCACAAATTTTCCAGATGTATATGTCACATGTACAAGATCATGTAGAGTTACATTGTCTTGGGCACCTGGATAGAAGACTTGGATGTTGATAGATTGCTTCTGATCCATGCAATGGAAAATCACTTTAGGGTTATAAAGAAAACAGAAAAATTCCAAGTAAAGAATAGAAATGGTGACTCTGACAGTGAAGAAAAAGCATGGGAAATTGATTGGGAGGAGGGACAATAAATGGATAACTTAGGGAGGAGATAGTACAAGAGAGATCCAGTTAGACAAATTCAGTGAGATACTTTCATTTTCATATTATTTCCTTAAATATTTTTTCCTTCCCATTCCTATAAATCACTGTGAAAGGAAAATTATCACATTAAATTTGCATAATGGGATCAAATCTTGCTTCTTGTAATAATTCCTTCCAGAATAATCATATCCAATGATCTCCCATTACTTCAACTCTTTTCATAAAGTATTTAAAGATGATGAAGATGCCTCACATTATATATTATTTATAAAATATAGTATTTTATGGTTTACCAAATACTTTATGTCCATTGTCTCATTTGAGCCTCACAGGAATCACTCATCTTTCCAACAAAATTTCCTAACCAAAATGTTTATTATGGTTGAATGTAGAGTAAGTGTTCAGTCATTGTCAGCTGAAAAGCGAAATGGAAGATTGAATTTTGTTGCATGGAAAGTAAGTGCTGTGAAAACAGTGCCTGTCAATGCTGTTCCCTGGAAGGGGACTGGTAGGATGCAGATTTTCCATTGTACTCAATTCTATATGCTTCTATATCAATGTGAATTAAATAGAGGAAATAATTTCCATTGCTCTTGAATAAGTCATGCTTGGATGATTTTTAATGGTTCTTTTGGCTATTCAGGGTCCTGCATTCCTATGGCATTTTCTTCCAGAAGTCAATTATAATAATGAAAAGTGTTCAAATTACAAAGAGCACCCACTTGAAAAGTAAAACTCAATGAAATTAATTGAAACAATTTAGGCAAGTCATTTAACCTAAGTTTAACTGGATGATTGTTGAGGTCTCTTACAGCTGTAGCATCCTATGAAACCATTATTCTAACTAGCCCATAAAACTGCTTTCCTTTTTCCTAATGAAGTAATACAAAGATAAACATTCCTCATTTATATTAACTAAGAAATAGAAACATGATGCCACTCTCAGATGCCTCCCTCTAGCATAAAAAACAATAAAAACTGGGGAAAATGTATGTTACTATTTGCACTTTATCTTATAGCCACCTTCAAATAGGATTTTTTTTTATCTTCTCTTTTGGTGCTTATGTGCTGGACAGTAATATGTAATAAGTATATGTTAAATGTTCTATTTTTTTTGTAATATCTCTATATCTAGGTTATGTGTCCATTTTGACTTTATCTTAGTAAATGGTTTAAGATATTAAGATATTGGTCTATGCCAGTTTCTTCCATACTGCTTTCTAACTTTTCTAACAATTTTTATCCAATGATGTATTCTGATTCCAAAATCTTAAATTCTTACACTTGTCAAATACAAGGTTATTATTTTTATTTGCTGCTGTAAATTGTATGCAAATTCTATTGCATTGATCTACCTTTCTATTTCTTAAACAGAACTCTATGGTTTTGTCAATTGTGGCCATATAATATAGTTTAAGTTCTGGTACTGCTAAATCTCCTTCCATTACGTTAAAAAATATATTTCCTTTCATATTTTTGACTTTTCATTCTTTCAAATGCATTTTGTTATTTTGTTTCTAGTTCAGTAAAATACTTTTGGCAATTGGGATAGCATTGAATATACAATTTAGGTTGGATAAAATTGTCATTTTTATTATATTGACCCTACCTATCCATGAATAATTAATATTTTTCTAATTATTTAAGTCTGATTTTATTTATATAAAAAACTTATATTAACTGTTGATAAAAATAAGTTATTTTTAAATAATGGAGAATATTTTTGAGATTGGTAAAAATGCTTTTTAAATAAGGGAGGGAACAAATGAGAAGTGGATAGAAAGAAAAATAGATAGGACAGATATATATAGACATGATAGATGATAGGTAGATCTATGGAGAAATAGATCTCTTTCTATGTATCTGTCTAGCTGTAATGAAAGCATCAATCTCAGAACAATATTTCAATGTATTTACATGTTTACAATCTGGTCAATTGTTTTTCTTTTCTAGTTCAGCTGTACTTAATTTCATTGAGGGGAAAAATTGTACCACCATCTTCCTTTTCCTGATAAGAGCTAGCAAAATTACTTCTATGAAGTAGTTATTCAATAATTTTTGTTGAATTGAATTGAATAATACAGAAACCTGACATTGTAGGTTCATTGTATGGGAAAAATGTGATTTTTATAATAATATATAAGAAAATATTAAAACCCACAAATTTGGACAAAAATAATTTTAAGAGAAGGTTGATAGCTTCTATTTTAAAACTAGATACATGAATATATTTATTCTAAAATATCACAGAAAATATCCCTGTACAATGATATGTTGTTAAAAATATGTAATCCGAAGTTATCAGTAACTGATGGATTTACCAAATTTTAAAAACAAGTGAATTTTTCCAGTAATTTGATAGATGTTAGCAGAAGCAATAACAATTGGATTGACATTTCTTTTTGATCCAACAAACATATTCAGTGTTACAAAATGCATTACTGCACACTCAGACAGCATAATGATAGATAATTTGACTGTTTGGTAATTTGTTGTTTTTGATACATGGCTATCATCATATAGGGCTTGGGTACATTGATAGTGCCATGATTACCCTGCTACAAGTGTTCTTTCTAGTAATGCAGACATCGTTGTATGCCCCCATATAATTGTGCATGTTCTTCCAGTTCTCTGAAGAGGGTCCATATAATGTACTAGAAAACTCCTTTTCTCTTAATGTCTCAGATAGACCTGTTATCTATTATCTCCATATCCCTATCACACAGTTTAGAAACAGCACGCTATACTGAAGAAAACATCACATTTCTAGTTGGAAGACCTGAGCTGTAATTCTGGTTCTGTCATTTGCTCCTGATATGACCATGAGCCAGTCCCTTACCTGTCTGTCACTAATTTCTTTCATCTGTTAAATGAGAAATTTGTAATAGATGATATAAGAGGACCTTTATAGTTCTTAGTACTACAATTCTGTATTTTTATATAACTTCTTGCATGCATAATTGTTGATATTGTACTGCTACCTGCAGGTATGCCCCAGGTGTCTCTCTCCTGCCCTTTAGGTTACCTGTAACTTTGATTCTTCTTTGATCATAGCATTTTATGATTCAGAACTATACAACCTCATTATTGGTGTTATAAGGGATGGGCTTTTGTGACTGCAAGCAGATTGGAATCATTGAAAGCATTAAAGTTTTCCAAATGTGATCTAGCCACTTATTTCCTGTTCAATTTTGGGACCAGTTTAATGTCATAATCTAGGATTTATTTTTGTACATGTATATATGTATGCACATGTGCATGTGTATATAGGAATATAAATATGTATATATACATATACACACACACATATCTTCCCAAAATACAGGATGTCTCAAAAAGCATTAGTTCAGTTTTAAGATTTCATATCTATATATGGTATTATATATATGTATAACATATATATATATATATTTAGGTAAACATACATAGATGTATACATACATAACAGAGACTTATGAATCTGTGATTTCACTGATAGAGGGAATATCTAAGTTTGTTTAATTTAATTGAATTTGTCCCTACACATGTTTTCCTGATTAATAACAATATGTGTTTGAATTCTGGTGCATATAAAACATTTAAATAAGGCAGCTACTTTTTGCAGTTTACAATCTAATAATAAATTTAGAAATAGTCATAATACAAAATAGGAATTGAGACTAGACCAGGTATTTCACTGATAATCTCAGATGAGGCAATTCCTTCTACCAGTTTAAGTCATCACCTTTTAAGCAATTTATAGTCCTCAATAACTGGCTAGAGCAATAAAAGACTTGTTTAGGTTACATAACAACAATATGTCAGAAATCTTCCTGATTTTGACTAGTTCTCTATTCATTATACCATGCTGCACTTCATACATACACATACACATTTTTGTATATACACAAAGGAATTCTCATGCGTGCTTTATATTTCCACCATGTATTTATAAATGATGGCATAAATATTTTAATATTTTAAGTATTGGTAAATTTGATTAATGTGATAACTCCTTCCTCTGATGCAGATTTCTGCCTCTGAATTCTATTAGATACCCTCATAGAGATCTGACTATGCTTTAAAAAAAATGCAATATCTTGAGACCAACCCAGTAATGAATTTCTGCATTTTTGGTTAGAAAAAACATATCTTGTCAATCAGGGGATTCTGTTTGAAGCTTTTGCCTAATTGTGCTACAATGAGGTTTCAAAATAGAAAAGAACAGTTCTCCCTCCCTTTGGCCTCTTCTGGTTGGTGGAGTGCCTGTTAGCACAGGCTGAGGTGTAAAGATGGCTAAGTCTAAGAACCATATCACCCACAACCAATCATGAAAATGGCACAGAAATGGCATCAAGAAACCTAGGTCACAGAGATACGAGTCTCTGAAAGAGGTTGACCCCAAGTTTCTGAGAAACATGAGCTTTGCCAAGAAACAAAACAAGAAGGGTCTGAAGAAGATACAGGCCAACAATGCCAAAGCCATCAGGGCCCGAGTAGAGGCCATCAAGGCCCTAAGCACCAAGGCCTCCAAATCCAAGCTCCTCAGGCCCAAGAACCCCAAGGCCAGCACCCGGCATGCTGGCCACAAGACGGCTACCAAGCATCCAAGTCCTACAATTGGCATCAAACATCCAGGCTCCAGGATCACAAAGCCTAACTCTAAGGTTGCCAGAACCACTGACTCCAAGTCTACCAAGCCCAATCGATCCCAAGGCTGCCAAGCCCACTGATCCCAAAGCTGCCAAGTCAGCCACCAACGTCAGTAAGTCAGATCCCAAGGCTACCAAATCTGGCCCCAAGGCCACCAAATCTGATGCTATGGCCACCAAGTCTGACCCAAGGTCTCCAAGTCTGATTCCAAGGCTGCCAAGTCCAATCCTAAGGCAGCTGAGTTTGATTCTAAGGCTGCTAAGCCTGCTGAGTCCAAACCCAAAGATTTTGGGTCTAAAGCTGCTGATCCCAAGCCTTCAAAATAGATGCTTCAGAACAGAAGGACTTGTTTAAAGCTAAAACCTCCCTTTTTTCCCAGCCAGGGTATGATTATTCACTATTTTGTACAAATAAAGAAAATGGTGAGTCATACATTAGAAAAAAAAGAATAGAAAAGAACAGATGACTATGTGTGTATGTGTGCATGTGCATGCCTTTTAGTGGTTTTACTCAATAGGTTTCTCATCTATCCACATATTACAAGTCTGGGAGCCTGTAATAGTAACGGAATTTAAAGATCCCCCTGTATTGGCTTGGTTTTCGGATTGATTGTGTTAAAATCCAGAGCTTGTGAATCCCACTTGTGGGATGGACTTGTTGATATGAAAAGAGAGGGCTGAAGAGGAAGGAGCTGTGATGTGAATTTTAGAGAGGCACAAGCAGAGAGAGAGGCAGAAGAATTTTTTGGAAGCAGCATTGTGGAGGCAGAGAGACAGAGAGGATTGCTGAGGGCCAGTTCGAACTGCCCAGAACTTTTGAGAGCTGCCACCCAGAGTTGCCAAGGACTGAGGAGATATGGCTGTTACACTGGTACTTTGTCTGTCTGTTTTGATGTTGTTTTGCCAGATTCGTCCACTGGTGAAGGACAGTCCTGTTGTTGCAGAGGTTCTGGAACCTTGCTGTTGGCTCAGAAGCCCTGAAGAAGGATTTTCTTGTATTTTTACAGAAATCCTGGAAGAGGGTTTTGCTAATGTTTTCACGGGTCATAGGACTGTTCTGCAGACAGAGAATGAATTAAGGAGGACACTGGCAGTGTATCATGTGGCTTTGCTAAGCTTTGTCTCCCCAGGAACAAAGATTGCTGAGAACTTGCCTCGGGTCAAGATGAAGAAAAGACCTCTCTTTGGGTATTAAATGCTGTGCTTAAGCTTGTTGTAACTCTGGGGTAGATGACCTATTCAGTTGTGATCCAATGGTGGGAAACTTTTGACATTTTTGTGCTCTGTGACTGACCAAATGAATGTACTTTGCTTATGATTGGAAACTAATCTCCATTTGAGAAGAGGGACTTTGTGATTAACTAAATGAATGTACTGCCTATGGGTGGAATAGTACTTAGAAGAGGGGCTTTGTGATTGACTAAATGAATGTAATGTCCAGGGGTGGAGTAGTACTTGGAAATTATTGAATTACAGTTGGTGAATGCTTTATTTTGAATTATGCTATATTTTGATTTTCTCTGTTCTTAATTTGCACTAAATAAAATAGAGAACAGCTGTGCTGGTATTTTGAACCTTGGGAAGTTGCCTTTGCTTGGCATTACAGGGCCTCATGGTACTTTTCATTGACTTTGCTTTGCTAATGTGGGAAATTATACCAGGTTCTTTTACATTAGAATATTACTTGCAAATAGGAGCTTATGGAGAACATCATCAGTAAGGAATTCTTATTGGAAGTCTGCATAACACATCTTATATAACACTAATAATCATTTAGATGACCCCTTATTGTAGGAGCAATAATATGTCAAAGTCACCTTCAGTTCTTAGCCATCTGGTTCAGTCAAGTCTTAGGGAAATTTTTTTTTAATTTTTAGGAAAATAACTTGCCCAACCTTATCACATTTTTTTTCAATTTTCAGATCTACTGGCCTTTTTCTCCACACCCCACATTTAGCATCAATTTTAAATAGTCAAACTTTAATTCCACACTTCAACAGAATCATGTGTGTGTTTGTGTGTGTGTGTATCCTCTCCAGTGTTGTAGAACAGAGCCTACTTATACCTTCCCTTCCTGTTGTAAAGCCAAGCATGGGCAGCTTTCCAGAAGATGGTTGCTGTAGATAGCTTTCAAGGTTCTGATTATATAGTATAGGGAACAGTCTATTCAATAACAAAACATAGCAAAACATTCACAGAAAATCAAGGTACAGCATTCACAATGATATAATAACTCAACAACTTATCACTAAAATGGCCAAATAGATTTCACCAAAGTGGTCACACAGTTTTGAACAAAGTACAATCATTCAGTCAATCAATCACTTAGTAACTCAATCATGCAATCATAAAGTACAAAAGGTCAAAGTCCTCCACCCATGGGGCACACTAAGTTACAAATCAGTCACTCTTCAGTCATCACTCACTACTCAGTCATCACTACTCAGTACTCTCTTAAGTGGTAGTAGAAAATACATAGGCCATCCACCCCTCCATCACAAGTAAATCACAATTTTATCAGTCACTACTCAGTACCCACAGAGAGGCTTTTTCATCTTGCCTCAGGGAAGGCTTTCAGCTTCCATGATTCCTCTTCCATGGTCCCAGCTCCCGCCCAAATGTAACCAACTGCCACCTGAGTTCAAAGGCACACAGCTCCAAGCTCCTTGTCTAGCTCTCTATGCCATTCCTGCTCGGTACTGATGCTCACAGTATCCAGTCCACCTCAAGTCCTTCACAGCTTCTTTTCCTGGGAAGAGCAAACTTAACAGAGCCACAGACAGACAAAGTACCAACACCATAGTCATGCTTCCTCTGGTAGCTCCAGATGGCCCTTGGAAATCCTCAGCAGCTCAAGCTGGCCCTTGGAATTCTTCAGCAGCTCCATTCTCAAAATCAAAATCACTTTCTCCATGGAAGTTCCAGTCCAGCAGCAGCAGCCCAGCCTTCAGAAGCTCACCCCAAGATGTTCTGACTTTCCTAGCTTGTGCTCTTCCTTATATATGGTAAAGCTCCTCCCTGTTCAGCCCCTTTCTGTCATGTCAGCAATAGGGGTTCCCTGTTCATCCCCTCCCTGTTATGTCAGCAACAGGGGTTCATACCTTCTGTTTCTTTAACAGAAGCTTAATTTAAAACTAGGTGTTAAGTACCTTTTAGCTTTTCAATAAAAAGGGATCTTCAAATTTCATTACTATTACACCTGTCTGTCTTTTTCTATTTCATTTTTAATTTATGAATAATAAATACCATAAAATAGTACAATTAATAAAAGATAATTGTACATGAAACTGCAAATCTGCTATACACAACTTTCTATTCCTTTCAAATTTGCAATAAAATTAACATTATTTTTAAATTTTTTCTCCTCTCTCCCCATCCTACAGAGGGCTACCTTTAGACACACATAAATACACTTTGACACATATACATATAAAGTTATTCTGTGCATAATTCTATTTATCCTTTCTTTCTCTGAATGTGGATAACACCTTTCTTCATATGCCCTTTATAGTTAATTTGGGCATTTACAATAGAAAAAAGAAGTTAGATCAGCCAAAGTCATTCTTAAAACAATATTTCTGTTACTGTATGCAGTGTTCTCTTATTTCTGTTCCTTTCATTCTTCATTATTTTATGCAAGTAATTTCATGTTTTTTTCTATAAATCATTGAGCACATCATTTCTTATAGCACAGTAGTATTCTGTCACAGTCGTATAACACAACTTGTTCAGATATTCCCAAATTGATGGGAATTCCTTAATTTCCAGTTCTCTACCACCACAAAGATTCTATAAACATTTTAGGACATATAGGTTCTTTTCATTTTTCCCTAATCAACTTTATAAATAGATCAAGTAATGGTATTGCTGGGCCAAAGGATATAGTTAGTTTAATATTTGGGCATAATGTGGGTATAATCTTTTGGCATAATTCCATATTGCTCTTCAAAATGTTTGGATCAGTTCACCATTCCACCAACAATGAATTAGTGTCCCATTTTTTCCACATCCTCTCCAACAGTTGTTGCTTTTCTCTTTTATAAATCTTGTCTATATCCACTCATCAGTTCTCTATAGGAGTTTATTCTAACATTCTTGGAATTTTCCTCTAGATACCTTGCCATTGCATGGATTGTACATAACGTTCATAGGTTATCTTAAAGCATCTCTAGATTTGCTTTTACAGGTGAAATCTTTGTTGTATGGGGTAGATTGGTGGGGAGAGGAGGGGAGAGTGATATATCCTAGAAATAGAATCTGGAAGAACTAATTTCAAATCCTGTCTTAGGAACATACTATTTCTGTGACCCTAGGCAAGTCATTATATTTTTGTGTCTCATTTTCCTCATCTGCAAAATGAGAGTTTTGGACTCAATAACCCCTCAAGTATCTTCTAGTTCTAAAACCATGATCCTATGAGCTATTCAGAGACAGAGAGGATACAAAACAAAAGGAATCAATAATATTCTGGGAAGAAAGAATGACTTACACCAGTAATTTGAATGTTTCTATAACTGCCATGATACCACATTAGTGCTATTGACAAAATATTACCCACAACATGATTCTTGCATACTCAGCTTTGAAGAGACACTTCATATGTAT
The DNA here is from genome assembly GCF_028583685.1 of Petaurus breviceps papuanus. NCBI lineage: Eukaryota > Metazoa > Chordata > Mammalia > Diprotodontia > Petauridae > Petaurus > Petaurus breviceps. The sequence goes on along the minus strand of NW_027187351.1, from coordinate 13,440,003 downwards.
TTAGAATATTATTATAATTGATTAGAAAATATGAGCATTTTCCTTTTCTTTTACTTATCCCTTTTTTTTGTTTGTCCATTCTATAGCTAATGCCAAGCAAGTCCTTCTATAGCTCTACGTGCTGAGCTGCTGCTGTTAGAACACCAACATATAGTTGTCAATATCCACTTTAGTGGGGAATGCTATTTGTCATTACTCATTTGCTGCTGCATATTTGGTCATTTATTATTGCCTTTCTCTCAGCTGCACTTACAACAATGAGAAACAATTATGACTAAAGAACTATGATCAAAATATTTTTCCACATGGTGGGAAGTTCAGTGAGGAATTTTCATTTTATCATTTTTAGTTATCCTCTGTGGATAAGTAGGAATGATAGAATTCACAGAATGTCTAGACTTTCCTCTAGCTGGGGACAAAAAACAAAACCAAAAAACCCAAAAGCTTACCATGGGCAAAAAAGACACATTTTTCTTCTTTTTTTCCCTTTCATTTGCTTACTTTTACATGATTTCCAGTCCTGATTCTCTCTTTTCAGATCTACAGGAAATAGCATCATTCCCACTGAAAGCTGGAAGGGAGGAAAGGAGTCCATCTGTTTCTGCCATAGGGTGGAGGATACTCTTTCATTGATAGACATTCAGTAGGCTTTCCTCTATCGATTTCCAACATCTAAAATTTAATACACTGAGGATTGGCAAAGAGAGCTGATCTGATTATACTTAACATAATATACTTAAGTGTATTATAGTTAGTTTAAAAGTCCCTCAAATCAGAGGATAACATGCATCTAAATCAAAGATTGTATCTAGATCCATCTACCCTAGAGCTCTTTGTTATGGCTGAAATCTATACACCCTAGAGGTCTCTGTTATGGCTAAAAAACAAAAGAGTGTGCTGTGAATGCTTTGTAGGAATTTCTCTGGAGGAATAGAAACTGAACATGAAGGTATGGGTGGAAATAAAATCAACTATAAGGAAGCTATCTCTAATGTGTGACTGTTCCAGAGGACTAAGACTTGAGGATCAGTTTCTTGACTTTTGGAAAAAGAATTAACTTAGTCTACATGACCGGGAACCTTGGTAGATATTGCTAGTACCAAAAGACATCATCCAAATGAAGACAGACATCTCTAAGGTCAGATGATGGAAAGAAAAGGAATACTCTGAGTATGAGCTGTGTCACTAAAAAAATCTGGATAATAAATTAAAAAAACTCAGATAAATCTGATAGAACAGAAAAATAAGGATGGGAAAGAGATTGCATGAGCTTCAGAATGGTCAGAATTTAGGGAGAATAGTTTATAACGGCAGTAATAAACAATGTACATAACTATCCATCTTCCCTACAAGTCAGTAAGAGCAGGAAGAATGTGCCCCATACAAGGGAGTAAGCTGCAAGGAATATGTTGTCTTCAATGGAAGTGAATATTCTCTGAAAGTGAGGTGGAAGGAATGTTCATGGGATATAAGGGAGTTTGGTGAGTATAGACCAGGTTTTCCAAATGGAAGAGTGGACAGTGATAGCAAATTATTCAGGTGGAAAAGGGGAGAAGCAGAGCTAATTAGAAGTGAGCTTATGACTCAGGAAGAAGTAGTGTGGGACATCCTGCTGGTATCCAAGAGAGGAATACTGATTGAATAAGACTGAACTGCCAGAAAAAGGAAAGTAAGATGTGTATGTGTTCCATAGCTGAAAGATGTACAGAATTAATACATCCTTGGATTCCAAAGAAAATGAGAAATGGATGGTAGTGTTGAGTGCATGCCTCCATTGAGGTTTCTTTCTCAGCTGTGCCTGGATACTTGTTAGAGGGAACTAAGCTTCTGAGCAGGAGGTCAGGAAGTAGGGAAGTATTGCCTAACTGGTTTTAGTTCTCCTATTTCCCCTGAATATCTGTAATATGGGCAGAGATTTCTTGTGCCTTTAATTTAAACATTCCAGTCAGCTTCAGCTGCTCTTTAGAGAAAGCTCCAGGACATGAGATTCCCAGAGTGCCTTGCACCTGGACATGGGTTTGCATCAGGCAGACATGAACAGAAAAGAGAAAGCAGCTGTGTGGAGGAAAGCCAAGAGGATGTGAACAGGAAAGAAGAGAGCAGCCATGTGGAGGAGAAGCAGCAGGCACAAACTGAGAAGAATAGATGGCAGCTGCCTGGAGAGAGATAACAGTCACTGGAGACAGAGAATGCAGGCACAGATCTGGAAGAAGAAGATAGCAGCCACATGGAGCTGATTGTAGGAGATAATGAGAGCTGATCAGCAGGAGAACTTGTGGGTGCAAACAACTCCACTGCAATATCCACTGGGAAAACAGAAGGAGACCATGCAGCTTGGCAGTACTCTAATGTTCCAGAGTCACAGGAAGAGACTTCAGTGAGTGTCAACTAGCTATAAGGTATTAGTACTCTCTAATCCAGAAGTGTCAAACATGTAGCCCATATAACCTGAATCAGATGAAAATTTAATTGGTAAACCTTTGCCAAAATAAAAATAAAACACAGATAATGTTAAAATGTGGTTTTTTTTTATGTCAGTATGTGTGCTGCAGAGATTCTTACATACAGTTCAGTGACCCTCATTTCTATTTGAGTTTGACACCACTGTTCTAAACTACCTTGCGGAGAATGGAGAAAGAAATTCAAAGAGAGAGATGGGATTTGATCTTAAACTTCAACACTGGAGCCATGGGTCTGAACTACCTATGTCCTGGTATGGTGAGGGGAGCAGAAGGATAAAAGGAAAATAGAATATCACCAATCCTGAAGCATGACAATTATTTGGTGAATAATATAACAAATCTACTCTGGGATTCATGTCCATATTACTCATCTCCCTATTCTACTTCAATTAAATGAGTTTTCATTTAAAATTCAAGTGTTATTTATTTGGTCTGGCTTAAATATATACTAGTGAGGACACAAGTCATTTTTAAAAAATGATGATGCAAAATTACACACAGAACCTGGAAAGTCGCAAAGCTTCTCAGATCATAGGGTCATAGATTTAATTCTAGAAGACCTAGAATGGATACTAAAATCTCTAAAAATACTCTCTAATCCAGTCCTCATTCTATAGAAGAGGAAATCATGGCCCAGAAAGGTTAATAGAATTCTGTCCAAGGGAGAAGTTGAACCCAGTAATCTGACTTCAAATCTAGTGTTCTTTTTCCTATGCCATGCTTATTTAGAGTGATTTGGAAACTTGTGGAGGCCCAGTGCTATTTTAGTCTATGCATCAAAGTCCTACACACCCTTCATCCTGGCCATCTTTGTATTTATATCCCAGAAATAATATTGATACAATAGTCAAATTTCTCCTCATTTCTAAAACATATCTTATACATTTCTCTATCTGCACCTTTTAATCATGGCTTTCAGTCTTCCTAGAATGGCCTCTAGGGAATCTTTGCCTAATTAAGTCATTTTCATCCTTTAAGACACAGCTTAAATGCCATCTTCCCTATAATGACTGCACTTATACATCTCTGCAACTAGCATACCACCTGTGTAATACCACATGGTCTAGAGTGGTACTTTGAACATAACAGGGACTCCAGAAATATTTAGGAATAAAAATGAATGAATGAAACAAAATGAAAAACAATATCAATGTTGTACATATTTTTTCCTACATCAACTATTTCCTTTTGTTATGATAATTTGCAAATTCATGGTATTAAACATTTCAAGACATCAAGGTCTTCTTGATACAAGATGTTGTAAATGACAAATGTTCTCAATTAATTCATTTTTAACAATCTCAAGGCCTATTTTAAAATGGTCATTGGGTTTCTATTTACTCAGGATTCCTTAAAGCTTAAATATGTGTTTTCTTCTAGTTTTGTAATCCTTAAATTGCTATATAAATGGTAGCTATTATTATTATTTAAAAAAATAGGTCAGCAAACATGACTCATGATTTGTAAAAGTTTGCACTTCCTATACTCTATAATTTAACAAAAATGATGTTTCTTAGACAAATGAGAATTAACTACTGGAAGTCATATAGTACTAAAAGCAAAGACAGTGTTAGTGTTTATTTGTCAGCAGAATTATTTCTTCCTATCTTTTAGGCTCATCCTCTCAAATGAGAGGGTAGGACAGGAGAGGGTAGGAAATGAAAGCTATAAAATCCAAACATTAACTACTTTCCACATTATACATGATCAAGAAAAGCTGTTCTCTATATTTTCCCTTAAATAAAACTATTAATTGGGGAAAACTTATCAAAGTGTAACACTAGGTGTCACTGTGCTGCGCTTGTTAGGCTGGCTTACATTTCTCCTCACAACTAGAAAAATTCAGGATTGGAGCTTCCATTGACCCAGCCTACTGGGCCTTTCAAAAGGGAGATTCTCCTTTGGTCCTTCTTCCTTCATTTTTCTCCAGAATTAAGGACAAGAGCAAAGAAAGAATGTAGCCCAAGGGCCTTGTGAACTTCCCCATAGTGAATCACCAATAAAAGTGAGACTATTGTTAATCTTAGGGAATGAAAGTTTCCAAATTCTTTGCAAAGTTCTAATTTTGAAAACTTAATAACATTGTAAGAAACAAATGAGGAATGACTGATAAAGTATGATCTCATTTATAGTGGTATTTTCTAACATGAGCCAGGAATTGGAGCACAGGTCCTCAATTTTAAAAGTTACTTGTTTTCTAGGCAATTTCTTGAACTATCAGAACTGTCCAGTCATGCACACATTCCATGAAAATAAAGACACATCTTTGGGTCAGCCACCATTGTTTATGAGAAGCAAAACTAGTTCAGCTAAACAAACATAACCCACACATAGCAAAGTAAAGGGACATGTTTAAAAATGGGTCCTGGCTGCATCTAGATGAAAGGGAATGGGATGAGAGGGTAAGTAAGGAACAAGAACAAGGTTGGTTCAGTAGTTCTCTGAGCATTTAATCTCAAATTTCAGCCAAATGGAAATGCTGCTAAGATGGGTCAAAGTATGCTATATATGTCTAGTAACTTATTGTCTTCCCTTCTACTCTCCATGGACCTAGGAAAGTAAACTGCATTTCAACTGCTGCCCTTCGTGCTGACATTATTCAACTGCTTCTAGCCACTTTCCTTCCATCTTGTTGCTTCCACCACCTGGGGATTGAGACTGGGCCAACATTCTTAGCTGCCATTATTTAAGAGATGAGCATGTTTAACTGGTGTTGTATGGGAGATGACAGCAGTATGTTTTCTCTATCCTTTACTTTCCTTCTTTTCCTTTATTTGCAGGTTTATTCAAAGTCTTGTTTTCTGTTTACATCACATGGTAATTCTTCCACATTTTTCCAGGCTAGATATGGGGTTTGGGAGTGAGAGAATACCATTCCCAAAATGGGCAGCTGTAATTTAATTGGCTTTAGGGTAGTCCTTAGCCTGGGTGTTTCAATAAGATCATAAATTTAGACAGGACCTAACAGACTCTGCAATACAGATGCCTTCTTTTACATATGAGGAAATTAAGCAACTTGCCCCAAATCATATATAAGTCTCAAATGCGGAATTTGACCCCAGGGACTCTGGCTCCAAAGTCAATACACTTTCCACACTGTCTCCAGATTGGAACACAAGCCTTACCCCCAGGACTCTATCTGAAAGCTCTTTACCCTTCTGCTGGCATCAGTGTTTCTTGTAGCCTGATAGCTAGTGTCCTTGCAGAGCTTTCAGAATCAGAGATCAAACAGATGTTCCCAGAGTGCTGATCAGTCTCTCTGTTAGTACTAAGCTCTAATTGTAGCTTGTGCTCTCTCAGGCCTCTTAGCTTCTTCCAATAGTTTAGCTTGGGCTTCTTCTCTCTGTGTAGCTCCCTGATTTCCTAGTTTTGTTTCATGTTTCTAATCTGCAAACACAGTATATGATGGCAGCTAGTTTCTCTGCTGTCACCTTTATATGTTAAATAATAGCAATAACCCTGCAGGGTAACTATATAGGTCTGTATCCCTTCTAGGGATTGACCATCAAAACTGTTTTCTCTTCCCTGAATCCTTTGAAAATTACCTAGGAAAATAAATCTCTATGACACAACCTCCTTTTCTTATTCTTAGTTTCCTTTAGATTTCTTCTGCTCAGTACTGAGACAGGGTTCATTAGTCTCTGACATCAGGTTCCCTCAGTACACTTTTCTAACATAGAATCAGTTTATCACTCTCAAGGCATCATCAAGACTTAGGTATTTGAGGGCTAGACAGTCTGCAAAAATTCCTTCTCTTATATACAACCCTACCTCCTCAATATGACACTGAAGCACACATACAAATTGAATCCTTGGAACAATTGTGCCTATGACCCAATTCCCTAAAGTAGAAAATATTAACAAGAACCCTGAATTATGTAAATATTATGAAAATATTCCCAAATTTATAAATAATTATTATATGAAGCAATGAGATTTTCCAAAATAGAGTCAAATCTCATTGATGTGGGTTCCATAACATAAATTTGCAATGGTTTATAAATGACTGGACTGAAACTTACCTTGCTCTAATTATAAAAAGTTTACAAAGCAAATTATTGAAATTAATATGGGCCAAGATGGTGGAGTAGAAGCACGACCCTCCCGCAGCTCCGGCTTCCACCCTCCCCAATCCATGTAAAAAGGGGACTCTAAACAAACTTTGGAGCTGCAGAAGACACAAAATGACACAGAGAAGGTAACCTCCCGCTGAGAACAGCCCGGCAAGCCGGCAGGAATCGGCCAGCTCAGTGCTCTGGGAGCCGAGCCCCATGCTGAGGCTTTAGCCCCAGGGCGGGCCTGACCAGCTGCCAGCCAGAGGGACTCCAGATCAGCAGCAGCTGTGGCCATTTCCAGATTTATCAACATATAGATGGGAAGGACAAGGTGAGAGGCCAGTGCATTCTGGACTTTGGGACCCAGTAAGTGGGAGTGCATGGCTTTTACCCCCGGGCCAGAAACCTCTGAGACGCCAGCACAGCCTGCCAGCGCCACGTGGCGGCTTCAGCTCCTGGCCTGCAGAGTGTAGGGGGACCAAGCACCAGTCGCAGGGGTCATCGCTCTTGCTTTAACCTGCTTGGATCTGGATTGCAGTCTAGGGTGGAGGTCCTGGGGTGTGTGACCAGCTTGCCAGAGCGTGTGGAGATCTCAGAGAGGGCACCCATCTAATACCTCCAGCAGCTGAGAAAACCCCAGCATTTGGGATGAAAACTCCCCTGTCTGGTGGCAGAGTCCTACTGTGGCAAAAAGCCCAAAAGTCAAATAATTGAGTGGCAAAATGAGCAGGCAAAGGAAACAAAGCAGACAGAAGATTCCAACATTACACTCCTATTTTGGGGATAAGAAGGAGCAAGGCATGGAACAGGAGGAAATCAGTGAAGTCAGAACTCCTGCACCAAAAGCTTCAAAGGAAAATACAAGCTGGTTACAGGCCATAGAGGACCTTAAGAAGCAGATAAGAGAAGTGGAGGAAAAATTGGGAAGAGAAATGAGAACAATGCAAGAAAATTCTGAAATGAGAGTCAACAGCCTGACTGAAGAAAATAATACCTTAAAAAACAGACTGACTCAAATGGCAAAGGAGGCTCAGAAAGGCAATGAGGAGAAGAATGCCTTAAAAAGTCGAATTTTCCAGATGGAAAAAGAATCTCAAAAGCTCACTGAGGAGAATCATTGCTTCAGAATTAGATTGGAGCAAATGGAAGCTAATGACTTTATGAGAAATCAAG
>NW_027187351.1:13430825-13431913 GCF_028583685.1 Petaurus breviceps papuanus | reverse complement strand
CATCCTCCAGGAAGTTCTCAAAGAAAACTGCCCTGATGTTTTAGAACGAGAGGGCAAAATAGAGGTTGAAAGAATCCACCGATCACCTCCTGAAAAAGATCCCAAAAAGAAAACTCCTAGGAATATTATAGCCAGGTTCCAGAATTCCCAGATTAAGGAGAGAATATTACAAGCAGCCAGGAAGAAACAATTTGAATATTGTGGAAACACAATCAGGATAACCCAGGATCTGGCAGCTTCTACACTGAGGGATCGAAGGGCCTGGAATGTGATATTCCGGAGGTCAAGGGAGCTGGGATTAAAACCAAGAGTCACCTACCCAGCAAAACTGAGTATCCTGTTTCAGGGGAAAATATGGTCATTCAGTGGAATACAGGACTTTCAAGCATTCTTGCTGAAAAAACCAGAGCTGAATAGAAAATTTGACATTCAGATACAAGAAGCAAGAGAAGCATGAGAAGGTAAACAGGGAAAAGAAATCATAAGGAACTTATCAAAGCTGAACTATTTTTTTTAAGCAATTGGGGTTGAGTGGCTTGCTCGGGGTTGCACGGCCAGTTGTTGTTTCTGGGTGTGGTGCTGGGTATCTGGGCCCGGATTTGATCCGGGTCGTCCCGGCACTGAGGCCGGTGCTCTTGCTTGCTGAGCCACTTGGCCAAAGTTGAACTATTAACATTCCTACATGGAAAAACAATAATTGTAACTTATGAAACTTTTCTCAGTAGTTGAAGGGATTAGAAATATATATATTACATATATATATATATTATATATATATATATATGTCTTTATATGAGGGTATGCAGGCATATGAATACATAGAGGGTATGGGACCAATTTAACAGGAAGGGATGATACTTAAAAGGTGAAATTAAGAGGTGAGAGGGATATAATGAGAGGAGATGGGGAGAGACAGAGTGGGGCAACTATCTCATACAGAAGAGGCAAGGGAAAATGGTTACAATGGAGGGGAAGAATAGGAAGGCAAAAGGGAATGGGTCAACCTTATTCCTATTGAATCTGGCTTGAGGAGGGAGGGAAATACACACTAAATAGGGGATCTCACCCTCTAGGAGAATGGGGGGGGG
>NW_027187351.1:13350495-13430725 GCF_028583685.1 Petaurus breviceps papuanus | reverse complement strand
ATATATATATATATATATATATATATATATATATATATATACTATTATCAATATTGTTTTACATATAATTGGGAAATATAGAGATCCACCATGCCCTACTGGAAAAGTTGAAACGGGTATGAGAGAAAATATGGGAGAGAGCAGATCAGAGGTGGGGATATCCTGTGATACTGCTGTTTTGGGGGGATGGGTGGGGGAAAAACGGGGAGAAAATTTGTAACTCAAAATCTGGTGGAAACGAACTATGTAAATCAGAAGTTAATAAAGCATTAAAAAAAAAGAAATTAATATGATTGGGGTGGAAGATTTATCAAGATTATAAACTGGATTTTAGCAAAACTAAGTCCTTTAAAATAAATCATTTACAAACAATGTTAGTTAAAAACATAAATTAAACTATGAAATTATTCCTCAAGGACTCCTGCTAGGTAAGCCCTTTGTTAGACAAAATCTAGTAATATTATGAACTTTAAAATCATAAAAGAACTTTTTTTTTTAAGTAATCGGGGTTAAGTAACTTGCTCAAGGTTACACGGCCAGTTATTTCTGGGTGTGGTGCTGAGTGTCTGAGCCCGGGATTCAATCTCCAGGTCGTCCCAACACTGGAGCCAGTGCTCTTACTCGCTGAGCCACCTGGCCGCCCCTCATAAAAGAACTTTTAAAATAAGGTAATACAAATGTTTCATTAATTCAGGAAGGAACGTCACCATCAAGGAGTATATGGTACTTCCTGTTTATTTTAAAACCTATTTGTTATAGACATAGAATTTTGTTATAGACATAGAATATTATATACATAGATTGGCTCTATAGCCATCCAACATTTATCACATATTGCTTAATGAGATCAACTCAACAATCTTATATCCATTGCAAAGGGTTAATAATGTCAATGAATGAAACCTTAAGACAGTAAATTCATACTGTTTGGGTTTATATTAAAGTTCTTATTTAGATTGTCATTAGCCAATCAACTATGCATGACTTCTTGTTGTTGTTTTGCCTTTAAGCTAACAGGGAGGAAATAAAAGATGGAATTTTGCTTTTTGCATATATAATAAAATGCTTTTGATGTTTATGGTTAGTACCCCCCCCATTTCCTTCACTGCCGAGATGGAAGACCATGGACATGGAAGACTGCACATAATAAAAAAAAAAAAACTGATGATGATGATGATGATGACAATGATAGCTAGTATTTCTATAGCTCACACTATTTGCCAGGTACACTATTCTAAGCACTTTTCATTATTATATTATTTGATCTTTGCAACAACCCTGGGAAGTAGGTGATATTAGTATCCCCATTTTAAAGTTGAGGAAACTGAGGCAAATAAAAGTAAATTACTTGCATTATTAAACATAGGGAATTCTTTGTTTGGTTATGCTCAAATGCTTTTTTCCTCTTTTTAAATTTTTGTTACAAAGCATGGCTCATTGAGTACAGGAAGGGAGAAGGTAAAATTAAAATGATTTTAATTAAAAGCAAAAGACATCAATAAAAATAATACTTAGCTTAAAAGTTTTACTGACTTCTCTGTGTGCTGTCTTATAACCACTTAAAAGCAGAGGTTTGTTTGTTTGTTTTCCTTAATCTTGAAAATAATTGTTTTCACTGTTATTGTGGTTGAACTTTCCACCCTGTCCTTTAGTTTAGCAGATCTGTGATTGCTTTTGGTTCTCTCTGTACCAATGAAGAATGCAACCCTCGATACCTTCTTACTTTATCATATTCTTAACCATGTTTTTTTTTCATAAATCCTCTATAAAAGATGTAGAATTTCTGAAATAGTTTTGTTAATGACTTAGGAGTACCATTCAATCTCTCCATAGATGGCCTCACATTTTTGCTATATGTCAGTCACCTCTTTTTTTTCTGTCATCCATGAACTAAAAAAATATTCTTTTTGACATTTCATGCATCACTGGTACATTCTGCTGATGCCAAAATGCAACTTCATGTTCAATTTTGGATTATTTGTAATTCTAATTTCCCTGAGATTTTAGTTTTTGCTTATTCTTAGACATGGAGTACATAATCAAGGGAGCAGCTAGGTAGTGCAGTGGATAGGGCACTGGGCTTGGAATCAGGAAGACACATCTTCATGAGTTCAAATTTGGCCTAGATATTTACTAGCTGGACAAATCACCAAACTTCATATGCCTTACTTCCTCATCTGCAAAATAAACTGGAGAAGAAAGTGGCAAACAACTCCAGTATCTTTGCATGAAAAACTCTCAAAAATGGGGTCATAAAGAGTTAGACACAACTGAACAAAATATAATCAAGAGAGTAGTGATATTAATGAGGTAAACTTTTGTTGCTGTGGGTAATTTGAGATTGTTGAAGACTTTGAACAATTTTCCAGAAGTGATCCAGATAGATTGCTCTGCTACCACTCAATTCCAGACTTTGTTTAACATCCATATACAATGCCTATCCAAATTACATATCTTGACAGTTTAATTATATGCATTGGAGCCATTATCAAATATCATCACATGTGTTTGTTTATTTTTAACACGGACGAATTGACCAGTCTCTTTCATAAACTAGAAAGGTTCTATTTAGTTATAAATGAAAAAAATATTGAAAAACTGCTTCATCAATAAGGACTCTTCAATTTGTTTTAAAAGCCATCATCATTAACCTTGTTACTCAACTAACTTGTTGACAATACTCAGTCCATCATTTAACTGGGTTCTGTTTATGCTCATATTTGTCCTAAACATGTATGATTTTGATGTATATGGAGGAATGATCTTATTTAAAAGGTGCTTTTAAGGTTCAATTTTGCTTTATCAAATTGTGTTTTTTTTTAATCAATGAACAGTAAATACAGTAGAACTCTATACTCTCTACATTTGTCTTTCAATTGTATGATGACAATGATGTATAATATAGAAAATTACTTTAAAAACTGATTTCCTTTTCATATTTTCATAAAGTAAGTCTGAGTGAAGCTTTAGAAAATTCCTAATTTTATAGTTATGAAAAGTAAGTATATTCTTCAGCTTTTAACTTTCTTACTTAAAAAAAGTCAAAACCACTATCCACATCCATGATATTTAATTTTTTTTTCTTTTTGGAGGGCAGTTGGGGTTAAGTGACTTGCCCAAGGTCACACGACTAGTTTTTTGTGTTGTGTCCTAATTCCTATTCTATTCTATGAGCAATTTATACATATATACATATATATTTAATATTTATCCTTTTTATTTAGATTTTCAAAATTTTTGACATATAGTCGGGTAAAAGAGCTTCTAATAATTTATTTCAACTTCTTTAGCTGCCAATTCATCTTTTTCATTTTTCTTTTTTTCTTTTCTTTTTTATAAAGTAATTGGGGTTAAGTAACTTGCTCAAGGTTACACGGCCAGTTATTTCTCCACAAGAAGAGATCATTATTAAAACTCCAGTAAAGCTGTTCCACATTGCACCTATTTGTTACCTTCTGACTTGTACTATAAATATTTTGGAGATGATTTCATTTGACTGCATCTCACACTAAAATCTTAGAATTCTCTTTTCTCTTCTTTTTTAGTGTTCTCTGAGAATATATTGGTCATAATCTTCTGTCATTTTCCATGTTTTACAAATGAGCTTATCATCAAAATAAGCTGCCAATGATTGTTTTGTATCTTTGAGTGTCAAGCATCTTAAATATGTTAGTTCAGTTTGTTTCTGGGATTTGTTAAGCCTACTCATTCTGACAGATTTTTTTTACATTGCAGTAAACTTCTCTTAAATTTTCAGCACCTTATCCAACTCTCTCAGACTATAAGTTGTAGAGAAAGAACAGAAATTGGGAGAAGTCCTCAAGAGCAGTTCTATAACCATGAAATTCCAGACCTGATAAATAAGCAAACAAATGAGGAAATGGTAATAGCCTGAATTGATGGTGTGATTTTTGTCTATTTCCTAATTTTTGGAGTTAACAGCTTTGAATTTTTTTCCACCACAAGAGTTGCTAGAGATATATTTGCATAGATGGAATCTTTTCCTCTTTGTTTGCTCTCTTTGGAATATTGGTTTAGTAGTATTTTTGCTGGGCTAAAGGGATTGCAAAATCTTTTTCTTTTAACATAGTTTCTGATTGTCCTAATGGTTGTACTTGTTCAAGGCTCCACCAACAATGCATTACTGTAATTATTTACTCACATTTCTTCTATATTTTATTTTTCCTTTTCTGGTCATTTTAGCCAATGTGATGGGTATACAGTGGTACCTGACAGGTTCAGTTTATATTTCTCTAATTATTATTAATTTAATAATGTTTTCATATGGTTATTTATATCTTAGATTTTTTCCTCTGAAAACTGTCCTTTTACCATTTGACATTTGATGAATGACTCATTCTTATAAATTTGATTTAGTAACATTTATTTAAAAGTTAGACCCTTATCAAAGAAAATTATGATATTTTTCCCCATTTCCTGTTTTTCTTATACCATCAATTCAGTTGGTTTGTGAAAAACCATTTTAACTTGACATAATTAAATTATACACTTTACCTCATGTGAACCTATCTCTTATTTGATTATGAACTCTACCCCTATCCATGGAAATTATAAGCAATTTCTTATATGCTTCACTACTTGGCTTATGAAATTACCATTTATTTATGTCTAAATATTTAGTTTATTTTGTTATGTGGTATGAGATGCTGATATATGCCTAATTTCTGCCAGACTACTGTCTGGTTTTACCAGTAATTTTTGTCAAATAGTAAGTTCTTGCCACAGTAGTTGGGACCTTTGTATTTAACAAATATAGGTTTACGATGTTCATTTGTTTTATATAATGTGTATCTAACCTGTTCCATTGATGAACTATTCTATCAACCACAAATATACTATACAGTGCCAAATTGTTTTGATCATTGATGCTTTGTAAAATAATTAAAGATTAATTATTTCTAAAGTCCCTTCGCTTATTCTTTCCCTTATTTTCTTGGATTCCCCAGATAATCTTGACCTTTTTTGTCCTCCAGATGAAATTTGTTAAAATTATTTTTAGCTTTATGAAGTAATTATTTTGTATTTTGAGTAATATAGCACTGAATAAGTAAAGTAGAATAAGTCATTTTTACTATGTGAACTTGGTTTATTAATAAGCAATTCATATCTCTCCAAACATTTAGCTCTATCTTTATTTCTACAAAGAGCGCTTTGTAATTCCTGTACTTCTTATATGTCTTGGTAGATAGAAACTTACATATGCTGTACTCTATAGTTATTATAAATGGAATTTTTCTTTCTACTTCTTCCTTCTTGACTTTGTTGTCAATCTAAAAAGAATACTAATGATATATATTGGTTTATTTCATATCTTAAAATTCTTCTGAGATTGTTTTGAATTATATTTTGGTGAATCCACTACAATTCTTTAAGTAAGCCAGCATATGTGTATGTATGTGTGTATACCCATATACACATATAAATATACTTATGATGTATACACATAAATTTTATACACACACATATATACATATACATACTGTTGTTATGGTGTTTTTAACAAAAATTGCCATTGTATATTCTCAAAAACTTTTTCTGCATCTGTTGAAAGAATCATATGTTGCTTGTTGCTTTTTTATTAATGTGATCAATTATACTTATAGTTTTACTAATATCAAATTAGTCCTGCCTTTCTTGTATAAAAACTTGATTTCTATTCTATATTTAGTATTCTCCTTTTTACTGTTTTATTTAATTTTTACATAAATATTCATTAGGGAAATTGGTCAACAGTTTATCCATTTTCGATTTACTTGGCTTAGGTATCAAGACTATATCTGTGTCATAGAAAGAAATTAATAGAACTCCTTTACATATTTTTTTTCAAAAATGCATTTAGCAGTGGAATGCATTTTTTAATGTTTGATGGAATTAACTTATCAGTTCATCTAATCCTCTTTTTTACCCCCTCAGGGAGCTCATTTTTGGCTTATTTAATTTATTTTTCTAAGATAGATTTGTTTAAGTATCCTAATTCCTATTCTATTTTCTGAGCAATTTATATATATATATATATATATATATACATATATATTTAATATTTATCCTTTTCATTTAGATTTTCAAAATTTTTGACATATAGTCAGGTAAAAGAGGTTCTAATAATTTATTTCAACTTTTTTAGCTGCCAATTCATCTTTTTCATTTTTCTTTTTTTCTTTTCTTTTTTTTAAAAAGCAATTGGGGTTAAGAAACTTGCTCAAGGTTACACGGCCAGTTATTTCTAGGTGTGGTGTTAAGTATCAGGGCCCGGATTCGATCCCAGATCATCCCGACTCTTGGGTCAGTGCCCTTACTCACTGCGCCACCGGGCCACCCCTAATCTTTTTCATTTTTGATAATAGTAATTTAGGGTTTTTTTCTTCCCTTTATAAAAAAAATCACATTAGGGAATGGTTTGTCTATTTTTTGAAAGCATCTGGTATTATTAGTTTTATTTTACTTAAAATTTTGTTACCTTTAAATTTAAGGATTTTTATTTTATTTATATTTATTATTATTTACTTGAAGAGGTTTGTTTTATAATCATTTTCTTTGTAATTTGGGGGGATACAAAGGAGGGAAGCTAATACAATGTTCTGTTTCTTCTTTTTTTTTCTAATTAATGTAATCTTTTAAAGATAGGAAATTTTGCCAAAGTCCTATTTTAACTGTAATTCCTAAATTGTGTTTTGTTGTCTCATTGAAATGAAATTATTATTTCCTTTTTAAAAGTTTATTTATTTTTAGTTTTCAACATTCACTTCCATCCATTTTAAATTTTATCCCTCTCTCTCACTTTCTCCCTCCCTAAAATGGTATGAATTCTGATAGAGGCTCTACACATACATTCCTACTAAACATAGTTTCTCATTAGTCATGTTGTATAGAAGAATTAGAATGAAAAGGAGAAACCATGAGAAAGAAAACAAAAAAAAAAGTCTCCTTCACTCTGCATGTAAATTCCATAGTTCTTTCTCTGGATGTGAATGGTGTTTTCCATCATGATTCCTTTGGAATTGTTTTAGGTCCTTGCATTGCTGAGAAGGGTTAAGTCTATTAAAATCAGTCAGCCCACACTGTGTACAATGTTCTGCTCACTTCATTGAACATTAGTTCATATAAGTCTTTCCAGGTTTTTTTGAAGTCCACTTGTTCATCATTTCATATCTCTCACAATAGTATTCCATTACATTCATATACCACAACTTCTTCAGCCATTCCTTAAATGATGGGCTTCCCCTCAATTTCCAGTTCTTGACCACCACAAAAAGAGCTGCTATAAATATTTTTTATACATGGGGGTATTTTCCAATTTTTATGATCTCTTTGGGCTACAGCCCTAGAAGTGGTATTGCTGGGTCAAAGGGTATGCACAATTTTATAGCCCTTTGGACATAGTTCCAAATTTCTTTCCAGAATGGTTGGATCAGTTAACAACTGTACTAACAATGAATTAGTGTTCCAGTTTTCCCACATCTTCTCCAATATTTATCATTTTCCTGTTTTGTCCTGTTACCCAATCTGATAGGAGTGATGTGGTACCTCAGAGTTGTTTTGTTTTACATTTCTCTAATCAATAGTTATTTAGAGCATTTTCCATAAGCTTATAGATATCTTTAATTTCTTCCTCTAAAAACTACCTGTTCATATTCTTTGACCATTTATCAATTGGGGAATGACTTGTATCCTTATAAATTTGACTCAGTTCTCTATATATTTTAGAAATGAGGCTTTATCAGAGACACTAGTTGTAAAAATTCTTTCCCAGTTTTCTGCTTTCCTCCTAACCTTGACTGCATTGGCTTCATTTGTGCAAAACTTTTCAATTTGATGTAATATAAATTATCCATTTTTGCATTTCATAATTTTCTTTATCTTGTTTGGTCATAGATTCTTCCATTCTCCATAAATCTGACAGAGAAACTAGTCATTGCTCCCCTAATTTGCTTATAGTATCAGCTTTTATATCTAAATAGTATACTCATTGGGACTTTATTTTGATATATGGTATCAGATGTTGATCTATGCCCAGTTTCTGCCATACTATTTTTCAGTTTTCCTAGCAGATTTGTTGAATAGTTAGTTCTTTCTCATCCAGAAGATGAGATCTTTAGGTTTATAGAAAAGTAGATTACTATAGGCATTGATTGTTGTGTCTTATGCACCTAAACTATTCCACTGATATACCCCTCTATTTCTTAGCCAGTACCAAGTAGTTTTGATGATTGCTACTTTACAATACACTTAATTCTTTCTAAGGTTTGTCTTTTGACCAACTGTGTTAGCAAGCACCCTTGCACACCTAGGATGACCTGTTAGCACAGGTTCTTTGATCTGCTTTTAAAGGAAAGACAGCTCAAATAGGGGTTAACAATCTTACTTTTAATTACATTAAACAGTTCAGGGGAAAGGTCAGCACCCTGAACATGGAAAAAATATAAGCAGAGAAAATATAAGCAGGGAAATTGGTCCAAAGACCAACAGACAGAATTGCTATACATTTTACATTCATCACCGGATTGAGCGAGGACAAACAACATCTGGGTAGTCAGGGGAATCTGAACATGTGGCTACTCAGAGTCTCAACCAGGAAATCAAAAGATCCTTCTCATGAAACCCCAAAGCTAGAAGGCATCACAAACCTCGTGATTCAGTGCCTAAATAGGTTAGTACCAAAAGGTGTGAAAGCCTTCCTACAAGAAAGCCTCCCCCCTAAACAAGCTTCTATTTAAGCAAGTTCCTCCCCCAATGTGCCCTATGTGATTTAGGATGTATCACAGCTGAGCACATAGGCCTATTAATGGACAGGGAAGATCTTCACATTCCCTTGATATTATATCAACTCTTTAAGAATAGATCATTTCATTTCCAATTAATTTTAATCTATGCCTTAAAGGTCCTTTATTGAATATCATTTTTACTGTATTACAGTTAGAAAGTATGTATTTAATATTAGTACTTTTCTGTATTTTTTGTGAGATTTTTATTACCCTATGCATGGTCTAATTTTTTGAAGGTGTCACATGTAGCTTAGCATAGGTGTACTCTTTTTTGATTTCCACATAGTATTCTCCACAGGTCTAGCATATTTAACTTTCCCAAAATTCTACTTATCCCCTTAACTGGTTTCTTGGCTATTTTATGGTTAAATTTATCTAGGTCTCAGAGAAATAAATTGTGTATTCCACTAATATTGTTTATTTCCTCCTAATCTACCTTGTCTCTCAACTACCCCAAACCCTTCCTTCTCTTAACTCCTTTCCCTTTTGGGAAAGATGAATTCCTCTACCAATTATATGATGTATATTTTTCATTCCTTGAACCAGTTAAGATGAGAGTGAGGTTCAAGCATTGCTGTACCCCTCATTTCCTCCTCCACTGTGGAAATTCTTCCTTGTATGCCTCATTTATGTGAAATATTTTCCCCAATTCCTCTTCACCCTTCCCCCCTCTCCCAGTTCATCTCTTTTTTCTCCCCCTTCCATTCTTCTTTTGAGATGATCCCAATATACTAGTATCATACCCAGGCCCTTTGTCTAAGTAAACTCCCTCCCCCTGTTGATGACAGTTCTAAGGAATTGGCTGTATCATCTTCTTGTCTGTAAACAATTTAGCGTTGATTAGTTCTTTATGATTTCTTTTTTATTCATATTTTTAGTTTTTTTGTTAATTCTTAAGTTTGAATGTCAGAATTTCTATTCAGATCTGGTATTCCATTAGGAATGTTTGAAAATCCTGTATTTCATTAAATGCCCATATGCCCTCCATAGTGTTATATTCAGTTTTTCTGGGTAGGTTTTTCTCAGTTTTCCTATGTCCTCTGATTTCTGGAATATCATATTCTTAGCCCTTCACACCTTTATAATGGTAGCTAATAAATCTTGTGTGATGCTGACTGTGTCTCCATGGCCTTTGGATTTTTTTTTTCTGACTCCTTGTGATTTTTACTCCTTGACCTGAGAGTTTTTGATTTTTACTATAATATTCCTGGGAGTTATTTGGAGATATTTTTAGGAGATGACTAGTGGATTCTTTTAATTTCTACTTTGCCTTCTGGTTCTAAGTTATTTAGGTAATTTTCCTTTCTTATTTCTTGAAATATGAAGTCTAGGTTCTTTCTGTTGGTGTTGTTCTTGGTTTTCAGGAAGTTCAATGATTCTTAAATTAACTCTTTCATCTACATCACTTGTTTTTCTAATGAGATATTTCATTTGTTATTCCATGTTTATAGTTTTTTAATTTAATTTATTGTTTATTCATGTTTCATAGACATTCTCAAATTCTAATTTTTAAAAGTTTCTTCAGTGAGAAACTTCATATCTCTTTTACCATTTGGCCAATTCTAATTTTTTTTAAAGCAATCGGGGTTAAGTAACTTGCTCAAGGTTACATGGCCAGTTATTTCTGGGTGTGGTGCTGAGTATCTGAGCCCAGATTTGATCCAGGTCATCCCAACACTGGAGCCGGTGCTCTTACGCGCTGAGCCACCTGGCCACCCCTAAGCAATTGGGGTTAAGTAACTTGCTCGAGGTTACATGGCCAGGTGTTTCTGGGTGAGTGCTAAGTGTCTGAGCCTGGGATTCAATCTCCAGGTCATCCCAACACTGGAGCCAGTGCTCTTACTCGCTGTGCTACCTGGCTGCCCCACCAATTCTAATTTTTAAAGAGATATTTTTTTCAATAATGTTTTGAACTTCTTTTATCAAACTATTTATGTAAAGGGAATCAATGCCTTGATAAAAAGCCCAAAACAATATTGAAGAAAATATCTCTTTAAAAATTGGAATTTGCCAAATGGTAAAAGATGTGCAAAATCTAACTGAAGAAAATAACTTAAAAAAATTAGAATTTGAGAAATTTCTTTCATAACTCTCACTTCTTTTCCTGTATTTTTCCCTACTAATCTTATTTTTTAATCCTTTTTCCTCTTTTTAAAAAATTTCTTGCATTTCATACTTCTAGAAATTCTTGTTAAATTTCTTTTCAATCTTAATTTTTCTTTGAGGCTTTTCTCATAAATATTTCTGTTCATTTTCTTGAAGCAGGTTTGTTTTTGTTAGCTTGTGTGTGGTTAAGTTTCTATACACTAGTGCTACACTCAGTCACTATTAGCTTGCTGGAAGGTCCTGCATATTCAGAGTGTCTGAACTGCATTGTTCCCTTTAGTTTTTGTCTCCTGCCCTGGTTTATTCCACTGCAGGGTTATGTGTGAGGCTAAAGGTCAGAACTGAGTCCCCTACCATCCTCAACACAGCTATGTTTCTGGAACTTGGCCCTTGCTCTTTTCCCTGGAGCATAGCAGGGACTACTCCCTCATGAGCACTTCTCTCTACCCTGAACTGTGACCTGGGTCTGAGAAATGGAGAGCAGAGGTAAGAGAGTTTATTTCTTTTTTGCTCCCAGGGCTAGTTCAGGCGTCCCTTCGGGTCACTTTCTATCCAGATGCCTTCAGATCTGGTACTTAGTACCCCTACTGCTCCTAAACACTGAATGGGTCCTTACTTATGTGACTGGTTCTGACACCTCCACTGTGTTCCACTTCTCACCAGTACCTATTCCAGTGTCTTTAGACATCACTATATTCATAACAGACCTTGGGCTGTGTGAAGAATGTGTGACTTACTCTTAGCTTTCCTAATCAGAATTTAATCTGATATATTTTCCATGTTGTTATAAGGACATTGAGGGGGAGCTAAGGCAAAAATGGGACTTCTCACTCTGTTGTCTTGACCTGCTCCAGGAGAGAGTCTCATGAAACTCATAGCCTCTGGACTTTTGTTCTCCCTCTGATTGTTGTCATTTCCAGAAAAAATGTTGCCACTTTTGATTTCTTCTAAGGTCCATGCTATAATTTTTAATCACCCTAAGGCTTTTTTGTGGGAGCTTTCTGCTCTTGCACCCTCCAGATACACACCCTTGAAAGCTAACCATGTTACTGGCCAATTTCTGCATTTATTGTTGTTGGCTTTTCTGGTTAGCCTCCTTTCCTATTGCCCCTGGTATTCTTGCTATCTCTGTGTATTTTGGAGTTGACAATTCATTGGATCTTCTTTTGGTCTTTTTTTTAAAGATTTTACTAAACTAGGTATGTGGGATCTTGTCTGCCTGCCTCCATTCACACTTGGCTTCATTTTTTTTTTCCTTCCTGGTGGCTAACTTACTGCTATCTGAGTTCTCTGCATTTAACTTCACTGGATGTAGAACTTGTGTGTTTGTCCTTCATTTTCAAAGAGGACCATGGCATCAAGGACATGATGATATGACTTGCAGTTGACTTTGATTTGAGTGAGGGAGGGTTGTGCAGGATTACCAGACTCACTTTTTGCTCCAGAGCCTTCTGGATCCAGTGATCAATATTCACCAGGAGGACTGGAGATGACCTAGGATGTAATGGGAGACCCTGGCCCTTTTCATCTTAAGGCCTTTTCACATACTCACTTACGGTAAGGTAATGCCCATTGAGTGAATAGAACTCTTTTCTAAGAATTCACAGAAGACTGAGAAAGAACTTAGAGGTGATATATCTAAACATTGCATTAAATATATGCTGAGTACCAGAGCTATTAAATGACCTGCTTATGCTGAGCATGTAGCAAAATAAGAGAACAAGGATTCAGACTCAGCTTCTTTGTCTCCAAATCTATTCCAAAGACTCTGCTGTACCTCCTCCACCTTTCCTTTTAGACTCTGCTTTCTTTCAAAAAAACAGCTGAAATGCTACATTCACAGGAGGATTTTCACAATCCCAACTTTTTTTTTACTTTCCCCTCATGAAATTATCTTCTGTTTTCTCTGTATTTATGTGCATATTTTCTCCAACTATAGAACATAAGCTCCTTGAAGGCAAAGATTGCTTTTACGTGGTCTTTGTATTTCCAGCACTTAACTCAGTGCTAGGTACATTGTGAGCACTTAATTATTAGTGGTTAATTGACAGACTTTTTCACCCCACCAGCTGCCCATGAATGTCTGCCATAAAGTCTATACATATATAAAGCTGTTCTATTTTGTCCTAATAGAATGTGTGTTTTACTGGCAAAGTCTTTGAAAGCCCAAGGTCACATCTGTCCCACAATAAGATACCTGAATAAGTCTTTAGCAGAGTACCATGCACTGTGTCAGCACGTTAAAATAAGTTTCAGTTTTGTGTTTTGGTTGCTGAGAGCAAAGGAAAAATTCTCAGTGGAGCTTTTATTGCTCCCTCTTTCTCTCAAGGTCAGTTATAACAACAACAAACAAGCCTTAGCCTCCAGTCAATCTGCTCTTGGGAGATGTACTCAAAAAGTGGCCTTCAGATCACTCATATATATCTGGAATAATCCACCTTTTTATTATGTGAAGAGCTATTATTATTTTTTAATGACTTGTCTATCTCCCTTTAAGACCTATCTCTTTCTCTCAGTTTATATATTTATGAATGGATTCCAGAAGACTCCTGGTCTCAAAAAGCAATGTTAGCAGTTTTGAAATACGTGAACTTCTATATCTAGATAATAGATCATGATTATTTAGTATCTCTATTTTGTTATATTATTGGATGGTTGAACTGTTCCATAGATTTAATTCCATAATATTTAAAACCATGTCAAAGTATGTATATAAAGTGTAAAGTCTAGTTATATAGCTCAGGTTTATATGCCATTTTACAATTTAAAAGTTCTTTCCTCTGGACAAATTATGTGATTAAAAGCATCACTATTACTATTTATCAGATGGAAAAACTCAGGCTGAAAGATGAACTAACTTAGCTAAATTCACAGAGCTACCAAATGGAAGTGATCCTATTCAAACTCATTTCTTCTGCCTCCAAGTCCATTGTTCTCAGGTGCTAGTCCTTTCTTGGCCACCTAAATATATCTCTTTATCTATACCCTGACTATATGTTTTGATACTTAATTATATTTAGTTTAGCCCTTCATCATATTTAATTTTGCATAATTCAATAATTCTTTTCCATCTGTTAGGTTTTTTTTTGCTTTTGTTCTCCCTACCCCACTGCAAGGATTTAAATACACAATAAAAGCACCATAAAGATAGGAGCTGAAAGGCATACATGAAATTTTTATGATTGATAATTCAAAGTATGGGAGGTAGCATGATATGGGTGAAAGGACCTTGGCTAAGGAATCAGAGATTTTGCATTAGATTATTACCCCTGATGCTTACCACCTGTAAAGCCAAGCACGAGCAGCTCTCCAGAGGACTGCTATTGTGACTAGCTTTAAGTTTCTCATGACATAGTATAGGGAACTCTCTATTTATTTAGGAGTAAACTAAAGCAAAACATTCACAGAAACCAAAGTACAGATTTCACAATGATATAACATAAAACTTGTCACTAAAGGGGCCACATAGTTTTAAAAAAAAGATAGCATTCAATAAGTCCTTAATCATATTTAAGGAGCAATCTTCCTTAAGGAACACAAAGTACAAGGTCAAAGTTTTCCCACCCCTAAATCACATTGTTTTAATCTCTCAGTCAAAAAGTCTTCTTTCTTCTTGATTGGAGATTAGTTTCTACTCATCCCATAACTCAATCATCCTTACTGGGTAAAAGGTACAAAGTACAAAGTTCTCCCACCCATAGACCACAGTAAATCATGACTTTCTCAGTCAGCACTAAGTAGCCAAAGAGAGGTCTTTTCATCTTGGCTTGAGGCTGGCTCCCAAATTCCATGGTTCCTCTTCCATAGGTCCAGCTCTTGCCTGAATCTACCCAACTGTCACCAGTATTCAAAGACAGACAGCTCTCAGCATCTTGTACAGCTCTTCACCCTGTTCCTCATCCAGTTCCCATTCCATATCGAAACTCACATTGTCCAGTCCACCTCAAGTCCTCCACAATATCTGTTTCTGGAAAGACAATGTTCAACTGAGTCAAAACAATATTCATGCACATTGTCGGCACCATCATCAATTCACTATCTGCCTGTGAAATCAACACAGACCTACAAACAAACAATATCTGAGAACTTAACCCAGACCCACAAACAAGGTCTAGAACTCAACACAAATCAGTATAGTACCAGGAACTCTGAAACCCTCCTCCTCTGTAAACAAACAACAAGAAAATCCTCTTTCAGGGCATCCAGTGAGGTCCCAGGACTTCTTACCAAGTATTACAAACACAAATCAACAGAGACAGAACAGACCAACATAGTGCCAGCCACCACGAGTGTTCCCTTCTCACTTCTGCTCTCTCCTAGCTTATGCATTTGCTTTTGTATGGTCATTGGCTCCTCCTTGTTCCACCCACCTCTTACGTCCTTCCTGTTCCTGCCTTTGGCAAGTCCTTCCCATTGTGGGTTTCACAAGTTCTGTTTCTTAACAAAGACTTGATATAATCAAGGGCAAGGCTCAACTAAAACAATGTGCTGAGTATGTTTGCTTACCATTACACCACCTGAGGGGCAGTGAACAAGTCAGTAAACATTTGGTAACATAAAGGGGTTGGGCTATATGGTCACTTCAAATCTCAATAAATTATTCTATGGTTTTAGAGCTTAATATGGATTATAATTCCACCCTTGATATTAATAAAGAAAATTTTGGTCATGATTTGTATTTGGATTCTTCCTGCATAACTTGAAAAGTATATATGTTTTTTTTCTGTTATTCATTCTGTGGTTTCAAGAGTAATGATATAGTTTTTGTAGGTCCCAAAAAATTAAGGAATATAGTAACTGGTTGACAGTAATGGAAATACCCATTATTTTGCTTTTAACATCTTGATAGTCAACGATAATTTAAATATTCAACTATGTTATTAAAAAAATCCATTCTTTTTCTTTTAGCAAATTAACTTGAGATTCAGTGATAGATTACATACTTGACTATGATAGGACTAATTATAAATTGGAAACTACAGTTGTGAATTGTGCTAATGGAACAACTCTTAAATTTAGGGGAAGGTATTATTCATAAATCATACACAGTCAATAGTCCATAAACATAAACATTTGATAAACACCCACATAGTGTCAGGCACCATGCTAATTATTGGAGAGGCTAAGAAAAACAAAAGATAATCCTTGCCTTCAAGGAGCTCACAGTGCAATGAAGAATTTAATACTTTCTTCCTATCCCAAGAGTAAGGCAGTTAGTTGGTATAGTGGATAGAGTGCCAGGCGTACAGTCATGAAGACTAGAGTTAAATCCAGACTCAAACATTTACTAGCCATATGACCCTAAGCAATCATTTAACCCTGTTTGCCTCAGTTTTCTCATCTGTAAAATGAGCTGGAGAAGAAAATGGCAACCCACTCCCGTATCTTTGCCAAGAAAGACCCAAATGAAGTCACAAAGAGTCAGACATGACTGAAAGTGATTGAAAACAGAAGCATCCCAAGAGTGTTTATTTAAATAAGGGTAACTAGAGGAATAGCAAGATACTCATCCATAGTGGATGAGGTCTGGTCCTCTCCCATTACTCTGAGGTGCTCTAGTCTTTACATTTTGATTAGAAGGGAATTTCCTCTTTCATTACCCCAAATTAGCCTTCCAGAGGAAGTCCAAATGCTTTGATATGTCCTATAGGTCTTATTAAATTTCTTCCAGGGATAAAATGATCTCTAGAATTTATGGGGTTGTCTTTCTAGCAATATGGTTTGTTTCTCTTCCAGAAGGAATCCAAACCACAGACAGGTTTTATAAATCAAGAGAGCTCTTTAGGTGTGGGAATTATTTGTTTTTGGTCTGGACCTACCTGTGATTTCTTTAGTATCGGAAATTCTGAGTGAGGAAACTCACTTTGCCAGTGTGGATCTGCAAATGCTATTCAATTTATTGCCTTTGGAAGTCCAAATAGGTGTGATGATTGAGTCTGAAGGAAAGTGGAAGAACTGGGAGTAAAGATTTATTAGTGAGGAATGAGAACAAATTAAGAATGAGGGAGCAAAAGGTAGAAGACAAAGCAGGTGTATTGGGAGAAAAAATTAAGAGAGTCTGACATATTGTGGGTGTAAAAGATAGGATCAGGTTTGATTGACCTTTCTAATTCTCTATCCTGATTTTTTTCTATCACTCTTTGGCATACTGCCCATAATTTCTAAAATGTGATGGCAGGAGGTACAGTATCCCCTCTTTCTCTGCCCTTGGCCCTTTAGAACTCTTTCCCAAACAAATTGTAATGTCATTCCTGGTGTGCTTTTGTACATGCAAGTTACCATACCATATTCTCCCTACATGTTGACATTTGATTCCTCATTTTGTTTCTGTGACTCAAGATCAAGTGTGGCATTCAAATCAATGACAGGTACCTCATTCCCTCTGTAAAAATGAGACTTAGAAATGAAGAAGAAAAGCTAATAAATTCAAAGTTCATTTTTAAAAATATCTCTGTCTCTGTCTCTCTGCCTCTCTATCTCTGCCTCTCTCTCTGTCGCTCTATCTCTGTCTCTCTGTCTATGTGTATCTCTGTGTCTTTGTCTCTGCTTCTCTCTGTATCTCTGTCTGTGTCTCTGTGTCTCTAATCAATTTTTCCTAACATATCAATTGATGATTAAAGTTGTTAGGACTGAAAATTGTTGACCTATATTGAATTCAGATATGGAATTTTCAAATATATAATAAATAAAGAACATATCAATACTAAAATTTGAGAATAGCAAATATATCCAAGAGTCCAGGGGATAGCATAGGTAAGGTTCAGACAGGTTCAGGAAGAATAGACATAGTCAATGTTAGTTCAAATAGGAATCTTGACTAGAAGTCTGAAGAAGCAGAACTAGAGAAAGTCTGAGTAGCACTTATAGAAGACTTATAACAAAAATGACCTTGATGCTTTCCTAGTGTCTCTTAAAGTCACTCATCCTTGGAGAATGGGTGAGTTTAAGCTGATAACTGTGGGAAAATATGTATACCTAACTTTGGGAGCAGAGTGTAAGGGTGAGGTCCTGTCAGTAAAATACTAACTCTAAGTATTTTGCTGCAGGGTTAAGAGGGGGTTATTATGACAAAAAGAATGAAAAGAAAACTTGAATGCATTTTATAGGTTTATGTATAAAGCATATAATACTACTGCTTCAGAATTTAAGGATTTTTAAATACTGTACTGTTATAGGAATGTAACATTTTAAGATCATCCCTGCCCCCAGGTTAAGTGCACCTGGAGCCTGTGGTGGGATGCTTGTTTCTCAGGAGATACTTTGTGATTGGGCAGTGGGTCAAGAAGGTTGTTATTTTCTGAGCCAGGAGAAGGCTATATAAGCCCTAATGTGAGGCTTTGCTTTGGGGCTCACTTTGAGAAGTGTTGTGTGATTTGACCAGATGAGACTCTGGGCAGCAGTTGTTGAGAGCCCCCCTGGCTTTGAAAACCCAGATGTTGATGCTTCCCTTTCTGGTAACTGTGATTAGGTATGGATGTATGTAATGGTTGGACAGTTTGGAAGCCTGTCTGCTGAAATGATCTTGTAACTTATGCTTGTAACCTCTGTATATTCTGAAGTTTGGGGTGCTCACCTTTTCCCCCTGAACTAGGTAAACAATATGTTTGATTGATTAAAGTAAGGTTATTAACCCATTTAGAATTACTTTCCTTTAGCAAAGCAGATCTAAGAACCTGTGTTGGCAGCCACCCTAGGGATGCTGTGGTGCTTGCCACTACATGTACTTATTAGTATGCTTCTTACTGTGGCTATAATTGAGTAGAGAAGCACTGAGTCTTCTGATGCATCTCCTGTCTTGCTTTATTTTGCCCTTACTGTAAATATAAAATTTCACTGTATTTTTTTCTTGCACTGAAAATGAAAGCTTGAAAAAAAGACCCAACTAGCCATCTATTACTTTTTTACTTTTTATATTTTCTTCTTTGTCCAATTTTATAATTAAAAATAGTAGAAGTACCTAAGAACTCATTGCAGAAACTCATGAAACCCTTAATGGACTTTCCTATTAACTTTTCCAATTTCACTACAGAAATTGTTTCCATCGATATTTTAATTTCATGTGAGCTGAATGGCAGCAAGTAAAGAGATTTCAGCAGATGGCTGCCACAAACTACAGACTGCATTTCAGAATTAGTCTACAAAACTCAGAAGCTTGGCACAGTGTGGCGGAACATTTTACTGCCTGTTAATGCCAAAAGAAATCTGGCTGAAATGTGTGTGTTTTCCCAGTTTAATTTATTTCCAGACATTATTAAGGACCACCAGACTTGATTTACTTATGTTTGGTTTTTCCATAAATTCATATTTATGAAGTTTATGGATCACTAAGTCAATGTTTCCATTCAATATTGAATGAAATTTCATAACATTTCATATAAAATATATAAGGATGTAATCAAAAGTTTTAAAATATACAGTGGTTATTTTGAAGTATTTTTCAGTAGATGTTACACAAATATAGGTGATGACAAATAGTAAAGTACAAAAAAATTGTGATAACATGTCACATTATATTCCATGTCTTTTTATTATTATTGAAACAGCATTTATCTCCTGATGCTTTATTGGGTACCCTGACTGCATAGCTTTCAATAACTCAGAGGTGCTGGGGTTCCTCTGAGTAAGCCATTTTCCCTAGTTTTGGAATAAGCAAAAAAGAGATTATCTATTATCATTGCTTCTTACTCAAATGAACACCAAGCACTAACATAGTAGGAATTTACTGATATCAGTAATGAGAATAGAATGCTGTAGAAATGTTGGCAGATCTGATCCATTTCATATCTATTTGTTATCTTTCAGCTTAATCAGTACATGTTAGGGGTATGTTTTAGGAGATACTGACTTATCCTTCACTGGAGGGTCTTTAAGCAGAAGTTTAATGATTACTTACCTGGTGGTAGGGAAGATTATTACAGAAGGAAGTCTGTGTGGTGCAGAGGAAAAGGTAGAATCATGGACTTAGATTTCTCACTAGGCTACTTATTGTCTGTATCATTTCAAACTAGTCACTTAGTCTCTTTAAACCTCAGTTTCTTCTACTATAAACTGAGGAGTTAGGACTAGATCACCTCTAAAAAAACTTCCATTATAAATCTATGATCTACAATGTACAGATTGAACTAGATGATCTGACACACTGAGATTCCTTGATTCTGCCCGGAAATTTTGGCATTTTAAGGATGAGGATCTCTAAACATAACAAGTATATGCTCATTAATTGTCATGGTCAAAGTCCAAATGCTGGTAAAATGACTAAATTGATGCATCAGTGCTGTTCACCTTTCTTTTGTGAAGGCTAATAAGATTAGTTTGCATAAGTTTTAGTTCTCTAACACTGTCACTATAAATAAAAATAAAAATTTAAAGCAGAAAACACTGACAAATTCAAATACCCTCATGTAGAAATTCTTAATATCACTAAAAATGGAAAACATCCTATTAAAAATCAGTTAGTCTCTCTACCATTCAATGCATTGTTTGGGAAGGGGAAAAATTCAGAAGTAGTAAGAAAGAAAATCTCTAATCTCAGTGCAATTACAATCTGAGGAAGAGAAATACATACTCATTTTTGGAATAATGATAATTGTGATAACAAGACAGCATGAGTAAAAATCAATAAAATAGACACATACAATTAGTATCATGAAAGTTCAAGGAAAAATACCAATGTTCCTTTGGTTCATGGAAGAGATAGATTTTGAACTGGACGTTTAAGAATAGGAAGAAATTTGTTAAGTGGGAAGAATGGTAGAAGTATTCAAGATAAAATAAACTAACTTGGATGTATCTAAACATTTGTTTAGGGATACTTTCAGAAATGCTTTTGTTAGGTAGGTTTAGAGTTTAGATTGTTTAGTGAAATACCTAAAATCTTGGCCTGAAAAAAATTTAGATTTTATATTGTAGATAACAAAGGCACTTAGAATTGAAACTAACAAAGCAACATTTTTCTTGATTTTTTTTAATATTTTGTTTTGTTTTATCCCTGCAGAAAATGTTGGTAATTCTGTCAGTTCATCTATTTGCTTATGTCCTTATAAAAATATAATTAATGAGATTAGAAAGAAGATAACTGATATTAAGAAAAAAATCTAAGTCATGAAAATAGAATGATTAACTTGTTCGCATGCTTCTTTCCCTGTTAGGGCACCATTTCATTTTATTTTTTTTCTGTAGGGAGAGTCAACATTGAAATGTTTGCAAGTGGTTGGATGCTCTTTTATACTCACCAATTCTCTACAAATGTAGACAACCATCACAATACCTATCACACTACACCATTTTAATTCCAGATGTGAAATTACTCTGAATATTAATAAAGGTGATAATAGAACTCAGTAGAACACAAAAGTACCTAGAAACGAGACAAACTGTTGTACCCCAATCTTTGAAACCTTATAATGTATTTCAAATAACTTTCTATATCTCTGTATGATATTTTCATAGGGGAGACATGATGATGGAAAAATTAGTGCTTAACCAAATGAGGAAAGGACTATTATATAATGCAATAGAGAGTTGACCTTGGACTCAGGAAGAATGGCATTCATGTCCTTCCTATGATATAAACTATAAGCAAAACTGTAAGATTGTAACTTAAGATCACTTGTTCTTCTGCTTCAATGGATGGAGTTGCTTGGCTGTTCATTCATTCAACAAACATTTATTAAATGCCTACTTATATGCTGTCCTAGGGAAGCTAGGTAGTATAGTTGATATAATATCAGATCTGGAGTCAGGAAGACCTGAGCTCAAATCTGGTCTCAAATACATATGAGTTGTGTGACCCTAGGGAAGTCAGTTAACCCTGCCTTGCCTCAGTTTTCTCATCTCTAAAATGAGCTGAAGAAGGAAATGGCAAACCACTCTAGTATATTTTCCAAGAAAAGCCCAAAAAGTATTCTGAAGAATCAGAAAGACTAAAAACAATTAAATAACAATGTGTCAAGAACTGTAATATATACCTGGAATACAGAGACAAAAATATCAAATATTCCCCACACTCTTTGAACTTAGGTTTTAATGGGGTAGGTAGGTAACAAATTCCATATGTAATTGAAATCACAGATCCAGGTTGTCCTGACCCCAACCCCACAAAAGTATACTTATACTTATTTTTATATTTTAATTTTTGATGTATTTGAAATGTTCTATGTACCGTTTTATTTATTTATGGATTATGTCCCAGTGTAGTACAACGATTAAGAGTTGGCCTTGAAGGTAGGAAGACTTGGTTTGAAGTCTTACCTCTGACTCATAATGATTATGTAACCCTGAGCAAGTCCTTCAACCACTCAGGACCCAAGGCAATTCTTTTAAGATTATAAACTGCAAATCAGATTAGTATTAGCATTAATAGGAACAGTTTCTCACTGGAAGTTTTCTATACTAATAGAAAAAATTAACCCCATACCTACCCATGTATCCCCCTATTATTTTTTAAATCCACTACTTATACCATAAGCCTGAAGAGGGCAAATATTTAGTCTAATCTTGATTTATTTCTTTTCTATGTTCTTGCTTAGTTCTCTGCTTAGTGTAAGTGCTTAGTAAATGTTGATGGAATTGAATTGATTGTATATTTATATGACAGGACCCTGAAAAATGTATAGAGAACTGTCTTTGTAAATAAGAACTGAACTGAAGTGTACACTGACAGATAGAGACTCTGTGATCCTGGGCAAGTCATTTAGCCCTTTTGTTGTCTTATCAGTTCTCTAAGATGATAAATTGCTGGGAAAGTGCTAATCTACATTGGTAAAGGGAGTTTTTTTTTCGTTTGGGATTTCTTATGCCGATGAAACCATAGATTCAGTATCTATCTGTTTGTCTATTCCTATATATGAGCATAACACACGTCCTAATACACTGAAATTCCAGACTGAAAGACATAGGCCCTAAAGATAGTAAGAGAACTTGGCAGGTGTTCCATGGAACAATGACATACCGCCAAAGCATATTCCTCAGCATTATGCCTGATGGCACTTGAAGATGCATGTAGAGTCTCACTCTGCCAGAATATTTCTCTGTTGTTATTTGACAGACCTTAATTTTGTGGCAACTTTATACCTTATGTCTTGTTTATTCACTTGTGGTATTGTGAATGCCATCTGTTTCCCTTCTCAATTCTATCCCTGTCT
This sequence comes from Petaurus breviceps papuanus, assembly GCF_028583685.1. Taxonomy (NCBI): domain Eukaryota; kingdom Metazoa; phylum Chordata; class Mammalia; order Diprotodontia; family Petauridae; genus Petaurus; species Petaurus breviceps. Next base: position 13,407,693 of record NW_027187351.1, on the reverse strand, counting down.
TCACCCCCTCCTCAATCCAGAAACTTATCTTAAGTCTTCTTCAACTTAAATGTGCTTACTGGTTTCTTTTTTTCTCTCTCCCGGCTGTAAAGTTAACTATGCTGTCTGGCTTTGGTTTCCCTTCTTTCTGACATATGCCCTTACCCGAGCTCTTCAGGAGTCATTATCTAAATTTGTTCTCTCTCAGGCTACACTTATATCCTTAAGTAGACAGAAGGACAGGGGTGTTTGTATCATTTCAAACAGCATCAGCAAACTGTTTGTGCTACTGGAGCATGTCTGGGTCATATGTTTTAGGGTTGTTTTTCTTTCTTATTTTTTTCCTGTAGAGAAGATGTATGCTACAGAAAATGCAGAGAAAATTGCATTTTTTTAAGAATAATGTTCTTGAAAGTAGTACTTAATAGCTCAAATAGCTAGCTCTTTAATTGAGATGCTTAAGAGCATCATGTTGCTGAACACAAAAAGTAGAGGCCAAAGTGGGAGGAAATAGCAGGAGATCTAGGTGGATGTTTTCCCAAATGAGTTGGCATAACAATTAGAAATATTGTTTCATTGGAATTCTTGTTTTCCTGGACACATTCAGTTGAAATAGGAATTAGCATGGGGGAATTTAGGGATCAAATGCTGGACAGGTCCACTCCCTAACAGAGGCTATAATGATACGAGCAACTAAGAATAAAAGAAAGGCATATTTAGTTTATAATGAATGCCTAGTAATCACTCAGCTAAAGATTCAGTGAAAACCTATGGACAAAATTCAGAAATGGATCTTTAAAAAAATATGCTTATCATGCTTGTGTAGACTTTCCTCCAAACCACTCTGGCCAGATACTCCAAAATGGTGCATAGTACTGGGGAAGGAGGGACTGGATGAGAGATTCCACAGTAATCAAAACAACAAATTGTAGTCCCAGGGACAGAAGAAGGAAGAGGGATGTAACAAATAATGGGCTGACTGACATGACTATGATGCATGGGTAAAGTGACCCAGAGGACAGTCCTTTGAAGAAAATACCTCCTCATTCCACCAGGTTGATAGCCTAGGTCAAAGATGAATTCCTTCTGTCCTAGTTATGATTACATGTTTCCTGAAACAGCTAAGACTAAGAGATTTAGTGGCTTTAATGACTTATGCTTGTGTTCTGTTTTGCTAAGTGTGTGGAGGTGGGAGGAGCATCAGTTCATGGACAGAAAGGAATACAATGCAAATTAATATATTTTCTTCCAGTTTTTAGTTTTATTAGATAAAAATTTGGAAAAGAATATGTTTACTTCATAATATTCCAAAACCCCTCAAAATTAAAAAAAAAGTTCAAAATTGCTTTGGAAATCAATGACATGAGGAAGTCCAGATAATATCCTGTCTATGTATTTCTCTGATCTCTTTTGAAAACAACACACCAATAATGTCAGAAATAAAGGAAGACTTTTTATTTTACTCCTGTCTCCTACAAAGTCTCCATTTCTTCGTTTTCCAAGTGGGGTCATAATGTTTAAACTGTACAGACTGGAGTTATTTTGAGTGCATGTATATTTACACAAATATGTTTATAGTACATATATAGTCATGTGTGTGTGCATGTTTACAAACACCTATGTGTATGTATGATTACCTCCAAACTTGTGGTTTTGTTGGGGTGAGCAATGCTCAGTTTTTAAATACTCTCTGCCATTACAGACTAGCAACTCATCTATTAGTTGTTTGGGGCAATAAGAAATTAAGTGATTTGCCCAGGTTCACACAGCTAGCATGTGTCCAAAGCAGTATTGAAGTTATGTATTCCTGACTTGAAGCCCAGCCTTCCATCCATTGACCCAAACTGCCTCTCAAAATGCTATAAAAAGTTATTTGTTTTTATTAGGTTACTCGTCTTTGTTTCTAGCAAAGTCTTCCACCCATTGGGTGGTTTACATTTTACTAGGAAAAATGATTCCAATGTGTTTCAGAGTATTTCCAAGTCAAACAATGATGAGGTCCCTTCTTATCATTAAAAAACATTAAACTCTATCTCTTCAACTTCTAGTGTTTCATTCAAATTACAATTAAAATGAGTGAATAAATTACAGAGCAAAAAAGCAAATGTGACTGCAATCCAGCTCTATGTGCGGCAACTTGTGTGTAAATAATCCGTGATAGTAGATTACCTAAAAGTTGCTTGATAGTGAACTGAAATGGGGAAAGCAAAGACAGTCAGAGAAGAATGTTGGTCTTGGTTTAAAGAACACTGAATGATATATAGTCACAATCATGGCAAACCTGGAAGGAAAGTCTTGGAACATAGAAACTGTGATTCTAAATAAGTAAACAAACAAACAAATAAGTAAATAGATGAATAAATAATTCTTTTCATGCATTAATACAATTTAGAGTCCAGAAAGAACCTTAAGCATCAAACTAAACTCCTTGATGTCATGGATTTTCTCACATTTGTGTATGTTTCCTCTGTGCCTCACACAATGCCTGATACATAGTATGAATTTAAATAATTATGGACTAATTTAATTAAATATCAGCTATTGTATTCCTCTCATTTTATAGTTGGGAAAATCAAGGCCCAGAGAAATGAAATTACTTGTCAAAATTCTCAAGAGTTTTTTATTAAACCAGTTCTCTTGACTCCTTCATCACTTATTCCATTCCATTAAAGTTGGTACCATGTTGCCTAAAAAGTAAAGAGGAAAGACTCAAACACCAAGGTATATAAATGTAGGCCAGCCCAGTTTTGTTGGATTTCCCTTATTGAATTCTTCCTAATACTTTAAATCACTAACATCTTACCCACTCATTGCATATTTTTGTAGCAGGACTTTATGCTACAAAATCAGTAGTTGGAATATACATAGACACATATACATACATGTACTTATACATGTATATGTAATGTTAAGACCTTTCATTTCAGTGCTGTAGGGAAATCCTAATGAAGAAATGCCTTTAACCAATCAAGATCAGCAACCTTTTTACAAGTTAACATCTTAAAGATTAACCTAGGAAAATGAGAGGTAAAGTGACTTGGTCAGTGTCTTACAGACACTACGGATTAGAACACAACTTAAATCAAAGTATTCTTGACACTGAGGCCAGTTCTCTATCCAGCACAAATGCTATCTCTATGTGCAATCACATTATATTACATACTTCTTTTCATTCATTCATTCATTCATCCATTCATTCACAGCACTACCTTCTAAACATAGTGCCTAAGAATAGTGTTCCAATAAACACAGTTGAAAATGATCATTCAAGCCTAAAAAATAAAATAGAAATCTGTATTTGATGATTTTATCTACTTTTAGATAAAAAAATCTAAGTGAAATAAACATTATTTTGAACAAAGCTAGTCTGTGTCTGTCTGCTTTTGCCCTGAATACAAAAGATATAGCTATCCAAATGTATATGTGTATATATGGATACATATGTTTATACATGCATATTTTAATATATACATACATATGCATATACATGCAAAAATATGCACTTTTGTACATTTATATTTATATGTGTATATATATTCTTTTGCATGTGCATATATGTATAAATAACTTCTTCATTTTTAAGTATTGGGTATAATTAGAAAATTACTTTGGTCAATAGTTTCACTGGTAGACCAAGGAAGAGATCTCTTTGATGATAAAGATAATGTATTACCTCACTTTAGCAATCCTGTTGCAACTGCAATAATTGTGATTATAGAGCCTTCTGTGATGGCTTTGTGAACTTCCCTTAGCGGGTGCCAAAAGCACACAGCCCCAACAAAAAAGTCTGATTTATGCAGATGTTGATAGGATAAATGCCTTTTATCCACGTAAGATTAAATTGTACATTTTAAGCATAGCAGTAAATAGCTCAGCCAAGGTCGCTTTAGGGCAACTAACCCAGCAAAAATGTCCATTATGTAAAAGTAATCATTTACACTCTATATGAATTTTTATAATACTGTCTTTGAAAGTCTTAAACTATATTTCCTATCAGGCTAATAAATTTAAAATATCTGGATGAGAGATTTGTCTACACATGTGAGAGATTTAGAGTCATAAGTTAGAAAGTGGGCTTGACCTTTATGCTAAAAGAGATATGAATTCCTTTAAGTTTAGATACTTTAAAATTAAAGATAATAAAACATGAAAACTCATTTAAGTATAATTTCTAGTAGAATACATATTGACAAAATATCTGTAAATTTTGTCAGGGTAGATATCTCTTGCAATGATAAGAGGTCACAATACCTCTTAGTACCCAAAGTTATTAGAGTTGCTATACCTGAAAACTTCATCAACATATAATCCAAGCTGATGATAACCCTAGCTCAGTCAAAGCTTTTTTTTCAGTTGGGTAGGAGACAGCATGGTACAGTGGGAAAAACCTGAAGTCAGAAGATGTAGGTCCAAATCTTAACCTCTGCCATAACCTTTGCAATTTTGGCAAGAATTTTTCTTCACTGAGCTTCAAATTTCTTATCTGTAAAATAAGGGTTAAGACTGAGTGGTCTCTCCCTCTCTCCCTCTTCAAATTATCTTGTATTTATCTGTGTTACTATAATTTTCAATAGAATATATACAGCTTAAGGGTCTAGACCATTTTTTCTACATACTCCAAGTACCTAATACATAGGTTTATTAGTCTTATTATTGATAATAAAAATAATTGTTATTGTTTTATTATTGCTAAATTTGGCCAGAATTAATTTGAAGGTACTAAAGCTGGCATTTGGTTCCAGGGGAACAATACTAGGGACCAGTGAATAGAAATAAGGAACAAGGTCACAATAGGATAAGGATTGAGGCTTCTAGAGTGATGCTGATCTGCTAGCTTAGGAATTACTTATATTCATTAAATAGGAATAATATTAATTCTAGAATTTTTCAATGGGCCTATAAGTACAAGTTACTTAGGTCTTACTTTTAAATACTCAATATCTATTAGGTTAGAAAGCCAATATTAAACTACTATGAATGGCACAAAATTCTCTTTAATTCCTCATCTTGTCTCCCATCTCCCATTGTTCCAAGCCATAATGTGGACTCTTTTATCTGAAGACCTGTATTCAAATCCTGACTCTGCCCCATATGATTATATGCTCTGTGAAAGTCACTTTCTCTCTCTGGACCTCAGCTTTCTCATCTAAAAATGGAGATTGAAATAAATGATCTTTAAAATCCTATCTAGGATCTTATGGTCATAGTTGAATTTTGAGTTCATGATTTTACTATTTTAGAATAGCACCTATATTGCTCATGCTCTTCCCAGCTTTTATTCCTAGCTTTAAAAATTGGGTCCCGACCTTGTAGTTGGCATCAGGAAGAACTTATCCAAAGACAGAGATGAGAGAGGGAATTTCATGTATAAGAAACAATCTGAAGGAGTATTTGTTTGGATTAGAGAGTGTGTAAAGGTTAGAAATTATTAAAAAGACTGTAAAGGTAGATTAGAAACAGGTCATGAAGTGTTTTGAGTACTCAACAGAGAAATTCATATTGTAATTTAGAGGGTTTTTTATGTTTGTTTGTTTTTTTGTTTTTACCTATACAACATTTGTACCTTACTCAACCCAAGTGCTTTCTTAGTATATGTTGACTGATGATCATGAGGAAGAATATATTATTTTGTAACAGTCAATGAGGTTTTAAAAATAACTAATTTTCCAATACACTGTGGTTTGCAGGATTAAAATATTACCTTACCCAAAGACCAATAGAACTACATATGTATGGTGAGCATGAATGGGTTGTAGCTTTGTATTAATCAAAAAATGTGAAAAAAAAACCTGTATTGACTCAATTGAAGATATATATATATATATACATATACATATATATATATATATACATATATATATATATATGTATATATATGGCATTTCCAACTACTCCTTTGTGGGAATGGAAGGTCCATAGGTAGTACACATTATTTTTTAGAATTGTCGTATATGATGATAAGTTGTGCTGATGTTTTTCCTCTCCAAAAAATACAATTTGTTATATGGAATAAAACTCTGGTAGGGAAAAGGGAGAGATACTCTACATAATTATGATGATGTAAGAAATAGAAGATATCAATAAAAACATTTTTAGAAAAGTAAAAGTTGCATAAAGAATGTCATCTGAGAGGCATATAACCAGAAAAAGAGGCAAGCTGGTCACATAATGAGAGTGAAGGATATGGAATGTATAGGCTGGGCTTTATTCCTAACCATGTAATGTCAAACATTCAAAAAGAAAGACCCCTATCCAGTATGTTGTGCCAGCCCCAGGTGGGGTCTAGGGAACGATGTGGACAAGAGTTTGCAAAGTATGAAAAGCATATATTTGTATTATAACCTACGACATTAATTAAAACCTTCCACATCTTTGATCAGATGGATCTATTGGAATTTTGAAGAAATAAACATCACTGAAATTGATATGTGGACATAAAATAGTGGAAAATTTCAGAAATATAACAAAGTAAAAACAAAACAATAGACTTAAGTATCATTAGATTCCTTGAAAAGATGTGTGACATTCAATTTTCCCTCAAGGAAAATCAAGGAAGGGGGTAATATCACTTAAAAATCCCAATGGATGTCATATCTTCCATTTTCTATGACTTGAAAAGATAAATGGTTCTGCTTCAGGGGAAAGGAAAAAAAAATAAACAAAAATCCCTACAAACACTTTATACCAGAAAAAAAAATTAGTCTAGAAAGAAAAAGACAGTCAAGTATTTTTTCCCATATTCAGCTCAAGTATGTTTACAGAAGATAATCCAGATGATCATATCAAGATCTCAGATTGCTTTGGGAAACAGAAGGTAACTCTATCTGTATGGGGGAAAAGGGGAGGAGGCCTAGGATTAAAAGAGTATTGGAACATCTGGAATGTTAACTTTTAGTGAGTGCTTGAATACTTGACTATCTTAATTCAGGAAATTCATTTCCCAACATCTGTTTCAGAAAGAAGCTGGTGATATCAGTAGTGATTACTATACGATTGCTTGCACCAGAGTAATATATTGAATTTTCCACATCAGCACTTACTGTTAAATAGCAAACCATTCAGATCTTGGAGCTGAACAGTTCCCAGGGAGGGAGAATTAAAATGTAACAAAATAGCAGTTTCACACATAGAGTAGTTCTGCTAGTGTATCAGCTGTCATCTGACAAGCTTGCCAAAGACAGCTATTCCCTGCTATGCAAAAAGAGCTACATCCACCCAGCCACCCACCCCCTACCTTACAATGTTCCTGGCTTTCTATGCAAATGAGAGAAAATGTTTGATGGCCACACATGATATCACTCTTCTTTTGATTTACTGGGTCTAATAGAACACTGCATTATAAAACATTCATTGAACTTCATACAAATGGACTTTCTGTTGTCATGTGAAGTTCATTGGATTTTTTTTTAAGTGAACTGATATTTATAGTGCTTCATACTTCTACAAGTGTAACGGCAAACAAAGAAGTAGTTAACACCTTGTTTCAGTTCAAGTTTCTTTTAAACCTTTCCCATGGTTATATGAAGTCTTTGTTAAGAAACAGAACTTGTGATCCCCAGTACCTGTGAACCCCTTTTAAGAGGAGCTAATGACCATATAAAAGGAGAAGTCCAGGCTAGAGAGAGCAGAATTGAGAAGAACTGAACAGAACTGAGAGGAGAACTCTTGTGGTGGCAGAGTTGAAAAGGAGAAAACTTGTGATATCTTCGCACTCTGTTCTGTGTGAATTTTGTTTATCATACTTTGTACATAGGCCCTGGGACCTTACTGGAAGCCCTGAAAGAGGATCTTCTCGTCTGTTTGCAGAAGTCCTGGAGGAGGGTTTCAGAGTTCCTGGGACTTTACTGATGATTTGTGTTGAGCTCTCATACCTTGTTTGTGGGTCTGTGTTGATTTCACAGGCAGATAGTGAATTGATGATGGGACCGGCAATATGTATGAATGTTATTTTGGTTCTGTTAAGCTTTGTCTTCCCAGAAACAGGAACTGTGAAAGACTTGAGGTGGACTGGACACTGTGAGCTTCAATATGGAATGGGAACTGGACAAATAACTGGACAAGGAGCTGAGAGCTGCCTGCCTTTGAATCCAGGTGACAGTAGGGTAGATTTGGGCAGCAGCTGGGACCATGGAAGAGGAACCATGGAATCTGAGAGCCAGCCTTGAGTCAAGATGAAAAGATCTCTTCTTAGGTGCTTAATGCTGACTAAGAAGATTATGATTTACTGAGACCTAGGGTTGAAGAACTTTGACCTTTGTACTTTGTGTCCCTTAAGGAGGTCTGCTCCTTAAGGATGATTGAGTTAAGGACTTACTGAATGACATCTTTTGTTTAAAACTATGTGGCCACTTTGGTGAAAACTATGTGGTCACTTGTAATGGTAATGTAATTTGAATTTGAAGATCCCTTTTTGTATTGGCAAGTAAGCAGGTATTTAGCACTTAGTACCTAATCAAACCTCTGTGAAAGAAACAGAAGGTATTAACCCCTGTTCCTGACATAACAGGAAAGGGTTGGCTGAAATAGGTAGTAGCTAATTCTGTGTGAATGTAAGGAAAAGCCCCAGAGAGGAAGGGTCACAATTTCTTGGGACCAGCATCTGGAGCCAGAGCGACTACAGAAGAGAAATGAGAATCAATAACTGAGTCATAATTTCCTTAATGTAACGCCATGCACAAGCAGCTTTCCAAAAGAATGCTACTTTGAACTGCTTTTAAGATGCTCTATTTATTCAGTAACAAATCAAAGCAAAACATTTGCAGATAATCAAGGCACAGCATTCATAATATTACAACTTATCACAGAAAATCACAGTATAGTATTCACAACAGCTTATCATTAAAATGGCCACATAGTTTCCACCATAGTGGCCGCAAAGTTTGAACAAAGAACAATCATCTCAAAGTACAATAGTCAAAATCTTTCACTCATGGGGCACACTAAGTTAATTCAATCAGTCGCTTTTTAAGCAATAATTACTAAGTATCATTAATCACTAAGTACAATCATTAGAAAAATGCACAGACCCTCCATCCCTAGGTCACTAGTAAACTATAATTTCATCACTACTCAGTACGCACAGAGAGGTCTTTTCATCTTGACTTGAGACAGGCAACTCCTACCTGAATCCACCAAACAGTCGCTTGGATTCAAAGGCAGACAGCTCCCAGTTCCTTGTCAACCTCTTCATGTAAGTTCTGCTCCAGACTGAAGTTCACAGGGTCCAATCCATCTCAAATCCTTCACAATTTCTGTTCCTGGGAATTCAAGGCTCAACCAAGCCACAAAGTCTTATCATTCTGGTCATGCTTCCTCAGTCTTCTTCAGAAAGCTCAAAAAATCAGAATCACCATATACAGCCTGGGGAGGGGGGGCTCTTGGGCTCCTGGGCTCCTCATCAGAATAAGCTCCACCACCACAAGTTCTCATGAAATTCTGACTCAGTTCTCTATTCTCATTTCTCTTCTGTAGCTGCTCTGGCTCCAGATGCTGGTCCCAAGAAATTCTGACCCTTCCTCTCTGGGGCTTTTCCTTACATACACACAGCATTAGCTACTGCCTCTTTCAGCCACCCCCTTCCTGTTATGTCAGGAACAGGAGTTCATACCTTCTTTTTCTTTCACAGAGGTTTGATTAGTTACTAAGTGCTAAATACCTGCTTACTTGCCAATACAAAAAGGGGTCTTCAAATTCAAATTACATTACCATTACATCACTTTAGTGATAAGTTCCTATGTTATAACATTGTGCATGCTGTACTTTGGTTTCTGTCAATGTTTTGTCTTAGTTTATTACTGAATAAATAGAGAGTTCACTATACTATGTCATCAGAATTTGAAGCTGTTCTCAGCATCAGTCCTCTGAGTCAGTAAAAGCAGGTAAGAAAATAGTGAAGAAAAGATATGAAAGATGATTTTTCCCATGAAAAATTCTATTTAATCTTGAAGAAGATTTTACTTGAGAATTTAACAGAAAGTGTAATTAGTAGATTGGCAAGCCATTTAGTAAATCTGTGTTGATAGAATAGAATAGAAGAGGATGGGAACTAGAACAATGATTTTACTAATATAGGGAAATCCTTTATTAATAAATTTCCCCTGTCAGTGAAGGTGGAAACTTTCTCTTCAATTCATATTCTTATTCTTGCCTAAAACACTGAGAGGCTAAGTGACTTACCTATGGTAACTAACAAATATCTTCCAGCATTAAGACTTGAGCTCAAATATTAATGACTTGAAGGTCAGCTTTCTATCCACTATGCCCAGTTAACTCTTCTATAGACAGTTATAAATTATAAACCCATACTTTTACTACTGTAACTTAAAACCATGTTCTTTTTAAGTATTAGCATTATTAATAGTGACCATTCACTTTTTTAAATTAATTTGTTTATTTCCTTTTAGTTTACAGGATTCAATTCTACAATACCTTGAGTTTCACATCTTGTCCCCCTCCCTTCCCTACCCCCCCCCCCATGGTGGCTTACAGTCAAGTATAGGATCTGCAAATACTTTCACATTATACATGAGTCAGGTTATAAGGACGGATTGTACCAGCTGGAATGAAAAATGGTAAAGAGGACACAAAACCAAACAAGAGAAGGAAAAAGATCAGGTATTTTGCTTCCACCTGGATATAAACTTAGTTCTTTCTATTCTTTCTCTGGATGCACATATCTCTCTCCATCATGAGCCTTTTGGGATTGACCTATATCACTGCATTGCTGAGAAGAGTCCAGTCCATCAAAGTTGGTCATCACACATACGTTTTGTCTGCAATTATGTACAAATCTCTCTTGGCTCTACTCTTCTCACTCAACATCAGTTCTTTTAAGCCTCTCCAGGTAAATATGAAGATGGTCTGCTATTTGTTTCTTACAGCACAATAGTATTCCATAACATGCATATACCACAACTTGTTCAGCCATTCCCCAATTGATGGGCACCCCCTTAATTTCCAATTCTTTGCTACCACAAAAAGAGCTGCTATAAACATTTTTGTACATATGGGTCTTTCTCTCATTTCTATGATCTCTTTGGGATATAACCCTAGGAGTGGTATTGCTGGATCAAAGGGTATAAAAGTATTTATAGCCCTTTGGGTATAATTCCAGATTGCTCTCCAGAAAGGCTGCATCAGTTCACAACTCCACCAGCAATGCATTAGTGTTCCAGTTTGCCCACAGCCTCTCTAGCATTTGTCATTTTCCTGTTTTGTCATCTTAGCCAATCTGACTGGTGAGATGTGGTACCTCAGAGTTGTTTTGATTTTCATTTCTCTAATCAATAGTGAATTAGAGCATTTCTTCATGTGCTTATAGATAGCTTTAATTTCTTTCTCTGAAAACTGCCTGTTCATATCTTTGACCATTTATCAATTGGGGAATGACTTGTATTCTTATAAATTTGACTCAATTCTCTGTATATTTTAAAAATGAGTCCTTTGTCAGAGACATAGGTTGTAAAGATTCTTTCCCAATTTCCCACCTCCCTCTTAATCTTGGTTACATTGGCTTTGTTTGTACAGAAACTTTTCAATTTCATGTAGTCAAAATTATCCATTTTACATTTTATAATGTTCTCTAATTCTTGTTTAGTCATAAAGTCTTTCCCTCTCCACAAGTCTGATAGGTAAACTATTCCTTGTTTTAGGAGACTGCTTACAGTATCAACCTTTATACCTAGATCATGCACCCATTTAGACTTGATTTTGGTATATGGTGTTAGATAATGGCCTATGCCCAGTTTCTGCCATACTATATTCCAGTTTTCCCAGCAGTTTTTGTCAAATAGAGAGTTCTTATCCCAAAAACCAGGGTCTGGAGGTTTATCAAACAATATGTTACTATAATCATTGACTTTTGAATCTCGTGTGCCTAATCTATTCCATTGATCCACTCCTTTATTCCTCAGCCAGTACCAAGTAGTTTTGATGACTGCTGCTTTATAATACAGATTGAAATCTGGTATAGCTAGTCCACCTTCCCTAGCATTTCTTTTCATTAATTCCCTTGATATTCTGGACCGTTTATTCTTCCAAACGAATTTTATTACTATTTTTTCTAGCTCTATAAAGTAGATTTTTGGTAAATTAATTGGTATGGCACTAAACATATAATTTAATTTAGGTAAAATTGTCATTTTTATTATATTAGCTCGACCCAGCCACAAGCAATTGATATTTTTCCAATTAGTTAGATCTGACTTTATTTGTGTGAAAAGTGTTTTGTAGTTATGATCATACAGGTCCTGGGCTTGTTTTGGCAGGTAGATTCCCAAATATTTTATAGTGTCTACAGTGACTTTAAATGGGATTTCTCTTTCTATCTCTTGCTGTTGAATTTCATTGGAGATATATAGGAATGCTGAGGATTTATGTGGGTTTATTTTATATCCTGCAACTTTGCCAAATTTATTTATTGTCTCAAGTAGTTTTTTATTTGATTCTCTAGGATTCTGTAAGTATATCATCATATCATCGGCAAAGAGTGATAGCTTGGTCTCTTCTTTGCCTAATTTGATTCCTTTGATTTCTTTTTCTTCTCTAATTGCTACTGCTAACATTTCTAGTACCAGATTGAATAAGAGGGGTGATAGTGGACACCCTTGTTTCACCCCTGATCTTATGGGAAATGCTTCTAGCTTCTCCCCATTACATATAATACTTGCTGATGGCTTTAGATAGATGCTACCTATTATTTTAAGGAAGGCTCCACTTATTCCTATACTTTCTAATGTTTTTAATAGGAATGGATGTTGTATTTTGTCAAAAGCCTTTTCTGCATCTATTGAGATGATCATGTGGTTTCTGCTAGTTTTATTGTTGATATGATCAATTATACTGATGGCTTTCCTAATATTAAACCCTCTTTGCATTCCTGGAATAAATCCCACCTGATCAAAGTGTATTATTCTTGAGATAAGTTGCTGTAGTCTTTTTGCTAGTATTTTATTTAGAATTTTTGCATCTATATTCGTGAGGGAGATTGGTCTATAATTTTCTTTCTCTGTTTTATCTCTTCCTGATTTAGGTATCAGTACCATATTTGTGTTATAAAAAGAATTTTGGTAGGACTCATTCTTCACTAATTATCCCAAATAGCTTGTAAAGTATTGGAATCAATTGTTCTTTAAATGTTTGATAGAATTCACTAGTGAATCTATCTGGCCTTGGAGATTTTTTCCTAGGGAGCTGACTGATGACTTGTTCAATTTCATTTTCTGAGATGGGATTATTTAAGTAATTTACTTCCTCTTCAGTTAATCTGGGCAACTCGTATGTTTCTAAATATTCATCCATTTCCCTAAGATTGTCAAATTTATGTGCATACAATTGGGAAAAATAATTCCTAATTATTGTTTTGATTTCCTCTTCATTGGAGGTATATTCACCCTTTTCATTTTTGATACTCATAATTTGGTTTTCTTCTTTCTTTTTTTTTTTTATCATATTGACTAAGGGTCTATCAATTTTGTTGGTTTTTTCATAAAACCAGCTCTTGGTTTTATTTATTAGTTCAATAGTTTTCTTAATTTCGATTTTATTAATCTCTCCTTTAGTCTTCAATATTTCTAGTTTAGTATTTAATTGGGGATTTTGAATTTGTTCTTTTTCTAGGTTTTTTTTAATTGCATGCCCAATTCATTGAGCTCCCTTTTCTCTAATTTAATCACGTATGCACTCAGGGATATAAAACTTCCCCTAAGAACTGCCTTTAATGCATCCCACAGATTTTGGTATGTTGTCTCATTATTATCATTCTCCTGAATGAAATTACTGATTGTTTCTATAATTTCTTGTTTGACCCACTCATTCTTTAGGATTAAATTGTTTAATTTCCAGTTAGTTTTTAGTCTGTCTTTCCCTGGCCCTTTATTGCATATAATTTTTATTGCATCATGATCTGAGAAGGATGCATTTAATATTTCTTCCTTACTGCATAGAATTGTGAGGTTTTTATGCCCTAGAACATGGTCAGTTTTTGAATACATGCCATGAACCACTGAGAAGAAAGTATATTCCTTTTTATCCCCATTCAGCTTTCTCCAGAGATCTATCATACCTATCCTCTCTAAAATCCTGTTCACCTCCTTAACTTCTTTCTTGTTTATTTTGAGGTTGGATGTATCAAGTTCAGAGAGGGGGAGATTAAGGTCTCCCACTAGTATAGTTTTGCTATCTATTTCTTCCTCTAATTCCTTTACCTTCACCTCTAGGAATTTGGATGCTACACCACTTGGTGCATATATGTTAAGTAATGATATTGCTTCATTCGCGATGGTGCCTTTTAACAGGATATAGTTTCCTTCCTTATCTCTTTTAATTAGGCCAATTTTTGCTTTTTCTTTATCTGAGATAAGCACTGCTACCCCTGCTTTTTTTACTTTAGCTGAAGCATGATATATTTTATTCCAACCTTTTACCTTTACCTTGTGTGTATCCCTCTGTTTCAGATGTGTTTCTTGTAAACAGCATATTGTAGGATTATGATTTCTAATCCATTCTGCTATCCATCTCCGTTTTATGGGAGAGTTCTTTCCATTGACATTTACAGTTATGATTGTTATCTGTTTCTTTACCTCCATCCTATTCCTGCCCCTGTTAATGTTCATATTTTCCCTCCCTTCTCCCTTCCCCCCTTAATAGTTTTCCTTTTGACCACCACCTCCCTCAGTGTTCCCTTTTCAGCCCCCCTCCCTTTTCCTCCCCTTTCCCCTTACTACTTCCCTCCCTACAAACCACTCCCAGCCCCCTTTCGTAACCCTTTCCCCCTCCTACTGCCTGTAGGATATTTTTATACTTAATGAAATATGCTATTTCTTCTTTGCATCAAGAGTGACAGGAACAAATCTCATGCGAAGTTCCTCTCCCTCCCCTCTTTCCCTCTAAAATGATACTTTTTGCATTTCTTCTCCATAGAGTCCTATGCTTAACTGGTTGTTATTTCCTCCTTGTACCAGAACCAATGAGGGAAAAGCTCATATGCTTCCCCACTCCCTCCCTTTTTCTCCTCTGCTATACAGTTTTTATGCCTCTATGTGTGGCATAATTTACCCTTTTCCTTCAACCATTCACTTTCTTCCATTGCAGTCCCTTTGAAGCCCTTAATAAAATTTTTTTTAATTGTCATTTTGTGTATTTTATAGTCATACCCTCTACTTGTCTATAACCAGTTTGCTCTTATCAAATAGCAGGATGTGTCTGTGTGTTCTCCTTGTTTACCTTTCTAAGTCACTGTTGCATCTCGTAATTGGAGGTTGAATTTTCCATTGAGTTCTGGCTTTTTTATCAAGAAGGTCTGGAACTCTATTATATCGTTGAATGACCATCTCTTTGCCTGGAAGAATATGCTCAGTCTTGCTGGGTATGTGATCCTTGGTTGTAACCCGAGCTCTTTTGCCTTCCGGAAAAGTGTATTCCACTGCCTCCGATCTTTCAGTGTAGAGGCTGCCAAATCCTGTGCAATCCTCACTGTGGACCCTCGATATTTGAATGGTTTCTTTCTGGCTGCATGAAGTATTTTCTCTTTTATCTGGTAGTTCTGGAGTTTGGCCACAACATTTTGAGGACTTTTCAGTTTGGGATCTCTTTCAGCAGGTGTCCGGTGGATTCTCTCGATTTCTATTTTACCCTCAGGTTCTAGTATCTCAGGGCAGTTTTCCTTAACGAGCTCTTGGAGAATGTTGTCCAGGCTCATTTTTTCATCATAATTTTCTGGTAGGCCTATGATTCTCCGATTATCTCTCCTGGATCTGTTTTCCAGGTCAGTTATTTTTTCTTTGAGGTATTTTACCTCTTTTTCTAATTTTTCATTCTTGTTGTTTTGCTTGTCTAATTCTTGGTTCCTCATAGAGTTATTTGTTTCCATTTGGTTAAATCTAGTTTTTAGCAAATCATTTTCCTTCATTAATTTTTGAAACTCCTTTTCCATATCATACACTTTTCTTTTTAGAGAGATGTTTTCCTCATTATAAAATTTTTCTAATTCTGCTATTTTCATTTTGAGAGAATTATTCATTTTGTCTTCTATCTCTCTCATTTTGTTTTCAAAGTTCCTTTTGATCCAATCTAGGAGAGCCTTCTGTGCTTGGGACCCATTCCCTGTTGAAGTTTCAGCTTTGGGTGTGGAGTCCACATTGTCTCCCTCTGAGGTTGGTTCCTCCCTCTGAGGATAGTAGGACTCCAGAGTCTTTGTCTTTGTAGTCTGCTTTCTACCCATTTTGAGGCAGGGTCCTAGCCACGCCCTTCCTCTAAGATCCCAAGCCTTTACTGTAGAGGGTTTTGCTCTGGGGTAAGAGTTACTATGTTCTCAGGGTCAGAGGGGGGTTTGGAGCAAGGGAGCTTCACTCTGTCATCCTAGTCTTTGGAGGTCCTGAAAGGGACTTTTTAAAAAAATTTCTGGGCTATGAAGTGGTAGCCCCAGGAGTGTTTGCTGTCCAGGACAGGGGCTCCTGTATTTGCTTCTTACCTTACTCTTTCCAGTCCCAGCCCTTTGGTGATAGACCTGGTAGTGGACCTTGTGGTTGGTGGGAAGACTTGCCCTCCGAGTTAATCAGGCCCCTTCCAGGCCTGCGTCTGCCGGCCACGCCACACCTTGCCGGCCTGCCCCTGCGTCTCTGACCATTCACTTTTACTAAGAATTTTCTTTTATATAAAACTCTCAAGATAGCTCATATGCATAGAAACAGAACTAGTAAGGTGACGTAGTGGATATGTGCTGATTTGGATTCAGGAAGACCTGAGTTCAAAACCTACCTTGAGCACTTATGAGTTCCATGACTTTCAGCAAGTCACATAGCCTCTCTCAACCTGTTTCTTCATCTTTGAAATGGGGATTATACTAATAGCTATCTCCCAGAATTATTGTGAACCCCTAATAAGACTGCATACATAAAATGTTTGCCAAACTTAAAATTCTATATAAATGGGGGGGGGGGGGCGGGGTGGTACAGTGAATAGAGCACTGGCCCTGGAGTCAGGAGGACCTGAGTTCAAATGTGGCCTCAAACACTTAGCACAAAACTAGCCATGTGGCCTTGGGCAAGTCACTTAAGCCTAATTTCTCTGCCTTCCCCCTTCCAAAAAGCAAAAAAAAAAAAAAAAACAACTTCTATATAAATGCTAGGTGTATAATTTTTACTAAGTGAAGAGTATTCTAGGATCCCAAATAGTATGGCAGAGTGGCAAAGATGCTAGATTTGCAGTCAGCACCTTATTTCAAATTCTTCATCTTCTACTTACTATGTGTGTGGCTTTAGATAATTCCCTTAATATCTCTCAACCACAGTTTTCTCATCCATAATTTTTATGACTCAGGCAAAAGTGTTTCATTTCTCAAAGTAGTGGCATATGTTTATATGGCCAAACATTGCTGCCCATTTCTGACTTAATCATGTTTCATGTACCCAAGTAAATCTAGAATTAGATAATGAAATCAAAGCACTGCCAATGGTACTCTGATTACTGTTCCTGTAATCATCATTATGCTCAAATCATATTTGGGATTTGATTTTCATTATGTGAAGGGTATACAAGTTAGCCACATCTACAGGAGCAGCTTCTCCTAGCAAAGAACATGTCAAGAAAATTGGTTTGACAAACATATCTAATGTATGAGTTGAATCCAGTGCTTACAACAACACGTAGAAACTGGTGCTTCATTGATGCCCTATTATGCTTTAATTCATCATTATAGCTCTTGCTGAGTTCCTGAGACCTTGCTTCTTTAGCTTGTGGGGGGCATCACTAGATGGCACACTTGGATTTTTGATAGTACAGAACAAAAGTCTCTTTGTATTGGTGAGTATAGTAAAACCAGTATTTTAAATAACATTTTTTATTCACTTAATTCTTTATTAAGCAAACATAACATACACAACTACTTTTAAAAGGCAGTTCCTGTAGTAGCAAAGAAATGAAACAAAGTAGATGTCTATGGATTAGGGACAGCTTAAGTACACTATGGTACAAGATTGTAATGAAATCTTAAGGTACTATATGAAATAATAATAATTAGGAATATAAAGAAGCAAAAACAAAGCCATATAAACTGATGCAAAGTAAAGTAATCAGAACCAGAAATCAATATGCATAGTGATTACAAAAATGTAACTAGAAAGAATAATGATAACAAAAAATAGCCAAAATTAAATACTACTAGGAAAAGAGGCACATTAGTGCACCCTTGGCAAAATTGTGAATTTGTTTGGTCTTTGTGCAAAGCAATTTGATATTATACCCCAAAAGTTACTAAACTGGATATAAATACTCTTTGACTCAGCAATATATCACTATTATATTTAAAGAAAGAGGAAAATTATCCATAAATATAAAAATATTTATATCAGCTATTTTTTGTAGCATCAAAGAAATGGAAAATAAAAACATTCCCATCATTTGAGGAATGACTGAACAATTTGTAATATGGAAATGTGTGCCCTAAACAATGACAATAGGGATGTTTTTGGAAACCCCAGGAAGATTTGGATGAACTGAAATAAAATGAAGTTAGCAGAACAAAACCAATTTGTACAATAACAACAATATTATAAAGGCATAAATAACTTTGCTTAATGCAATAACCAACCATGATTCTGAGTAACTAATGATAATGCATATTACTGCCCTCTTGACAGTGAGGTGATGTATTAAAAAATCAGGATAATATATATATATGTATATATGTGTATATATACACATGTGTATATTATATATGTTTGTTTTGCTAAAATATATATGCACTAGATTTTAGTAAAAATTAAAATGTATGTTTAAAGAGACAGGGAGGTGTTTTCTTAACTATGGTTTTGAGTAGTTTGTTTTTGCTTTTATATGATCTTTGTAGCATCTATCCTTTAAACTTTTTAAGATTTTGAGAAAGGATAAAGCTATCCTGTCTAAAGATAGTTGGCACATATCTATTTGAAAAGCATAGGAAATATTTTAAAATAACGAATATTGTATCATTAAAATGGGTCCAAGGAAATGGAATTCAGTATAAAATCAAAATATTCAATGTAAGAGAGCATGTCACAGTAAAAAGAATGATTTTGGAATCAGAGGACATGGGGTTCGCAACTTATACTTTTTATGACCTTGGCTAGGTCACTTAATTCAGCCTGGACCTCATTTTCCTTATCTGTAAAATGGAAGATTTGGATCTTTTAGTTTTCAAGCAATAATCCTATGATTTAAAACCCATTTATCACATTGCTGAATAATTGTAACTGGATACCCATTTTACTGCCCTCTCTCCTCCACTCCATCTACTAATCTCCTTACCTTCCTTTAGGGGAAAGCCTCCCTATCCCCTAAATTCTGATACCTTCCCCTGTTAATTATTTGTTACTTGTCATACATAAAGTTTGCTTTATACATACACACATGTGTGTATATATGTATTGTGTGTATGTATGTATATTCATTTGCATGTTGCCTCCCTGATTAGATTGTAAGCTCTTTGAGGTCAAGGACTGTTTTTGTTTTGTTTTATGTCCAAGCACTTAGTACAGTGCTTGTCAAATCACAGTTTCTTAATAAATGTTTATTTATTGATTGAAATTATCTTAAAACCTTATAAGGAATGGGAACAGAGTGTGAAAGTGGACAAAGAAGATAATATTACAATCTCTTTTGATGTGGTACCCTCATGGTGTCATTGATTTTCTTTCAATATGAAGACCAAACAACAGCAACAGCTTTCACTGTGACACCATAATATTTATTAAGGGCTGAGTTATAGATAATCTGAGGCACTGAGTGTCATCTGAATAACTTGACCGAATGGATATGGGTGGACAAACATAAGTTATTGTGAGATGATACAATAGGAAATCATATGGGTTTCTATGCTAGGGTGTGATGGATTTTTCTTGCTCAGTAGTTTTCAATCTTGTCTGATTCTTTGTGATCCCATTTGCATTTTTCTTGGAAAAGAATTAGAGTGGCTTTCCATTTTCTTCTCCAACTCATTTTACAGATGAGGAAACTTAGGTAAGCAGGGTTAAGTGACTTACCCAGAAACACAAAGCTAGTGTCTGAGGCCAGATTTGAACTCAGTAAGATCTTCTTGACTCTAGGCCCAACACTCTATCCACTGTGCCCCTACCTTCCCATTAATATAATTAAATTTTGTTGAGTTCTTCAAATTGTGTCAGACCCTTCATGATTCCATTTTGGAGTTTTCTTGGCAAAGATACTGGAGTGGTTTGTCATTGCCTTCTCCAACTCATTTATCCCCTCCCAGTTTGATTTTTTTTTCTTTTTTCTAATTAAAGGGGCCATCCCTTCACTCACTTCTTAAAGAGGCCTATTCACTGAATGGGCATTACCTCACTGTAAGTGAGTACCTGAAAAGGCCTAAAAGAACCACAGTCTCCCATTACATCCTGAGTCATCTGCAGTAATCCTGATGAATATCTGGTCACTGGATACAGATGGCTTTGGAGAAGAAAATGAGCCCAGTGACCTTGCATAACCCTCCTTCATTCAAATGCAAGTTAATTGCAAGTCATGTCATCATTTCTCTGATGCCATGGTACTCTTTGAAAACGAAGGACAAACACAACAATGACTCTTTTTGACTCCATGGACCATATTGATTATAATTTGCCTATACTGGATAGAACTATAAATGTCATTGCCTCATTAATCCATAAGCAAATTTGGTGCTTAATCAATCAGTAAACATTCATTAAGCACCTACTGTGTTTCAGGTACTATACTAAGATTTGTAAATACAAAAATAAATAAAAGACAGTCCCTGCCTTCAAGTAACCCACAAATTAATTAAGAAACATCAAACAAACAAATGCATGCAATTATTTCTCATACCTCTGACTTGGAATTTAACCTCCCAAAATTAATTCCTATTAGCTGATCAAAAAGATTTACCCATGTACCCTTGGGGGAAATTACATGTAGTGGAATCCTTATTGAATTATCAGTTTTAGGAAGATTTTATCAGCTTTAATTTTTATTTGGATTGTGGCATTCTGTATGTAGTTTTGACATTCCCCCCCAAAAATTGTCATTTTATATAAATAATTGCTTTTGACAAGTTGATGAAACTTTTCTAAAAATTCTTACACATCATTTTTTATATTACACCTAATTTTCTTTAGTCTCTTTAATTATATCTACCGCATCCTGATTAGTTTTAATAGGATTTGATTTTTTTAATGTAGAAATAATACGAGAAATGAAAATCAAGAAAAGATTTATGAAATTAAATCAATAGAAATGTGTTTTCTAGGAAACAAGAAGGAATATATTGCAAAGATAATTATTTTAAATAAATTAAAATTACTTATACATGCAAATATATCTACTGTGTAATTATGTGTTTAATTCTGTTAAAATGCAGATATGCTTGAATTTTGCATTCGCAACTGATTCTTTTAAAAAACATTTGCTTTAAAAAATCTAAATGCAGGTAGAGAAACCACCTCCCCTTTCCTAATCTGACTACCACATTCTGTGGTGTTTTTTAAGCACAATCAGAATTTGCAGATGGGTATAAACTGATGGAAATAGGAAAGTCCTCTAAATCTAAAATGTGTGTCTTCCAAATAAGGCTCCTGCCAATATCAGGTGCACCACATTAAGTGCACTCAATTTTGTATAATTTCCTAAGTGCTTTTTGAGCATTTACTCTGCAGAAAGCCCTGGACACAGCACAAAAGGGGATAGAGGGAAGGGTAAGATGTAAGCATAGGTCTGTATGTCTTCATAAATGTGAAAATGTGACATTAAGCTTACAAGAGCCCTTAACACAAGAGTCTATTAACTTCAAAAGAAATATTTGAAAACTAACTGAATTGGTTTCCTTTAAAATTCTATGTATTTTATGGCATATATTAAGAACATCATGCTGAGAAGGGTTCCATAGGCTTTAGCAGATGACTGTGAGGGTGGGGAGTGTCTACTGCTTGCTTGCTCACGCTCACACACACGCACACACATGTGCACACACACACACACACACTGATAAAAAAGAACCCTTGGCTAGTGAGACATGTTCTTGCTAAACCATTTTTAACTTTGTTCATGACTGATAAATCTAACTAATTAAACTATGAGGGGGGTAGAAAAGGTATTAACACGATATGCTTGTTCTAGATTGCTTTATTAGAATTGGTTTTCTAGATATAAATTGTTGAACTTGTGTAATGACCTACCTCCTAATGTCAATTTTGGAGACCATTCATTGTTCATTAGTAGCTTTAAGGTCATTAGATTTCTTCCTATCATATCTGCCTTGCTAAAGTACATCTTATTTGCACCTGGAAAGCCATTTTTATGTGACTTAGAAAAATAAAAAAGTTTAACACTATTCTTTAACACTTGTGAGAGTAGGGATCAATCACTCTACCTCACTTAGCCCATATAACTTTGTCCTCTAGTGGGGTGTAGTGAATGATTGGTTGAAGGGAGAGGGTGATTGATTGACTTGATCAATTCCCATACTTAACACCTGTAAAAAAAATCCCAGAAGTTTTGCAAGCAGTACACTTCACTTAAGGAAATTGGTGGAAATTAGTTTATAGGTAGAGATGAGAAACTTCACATACACAGACAAGGAAAAGTTAATATAGGCTTGCATTAACCCTGAATATGCAAATAATAAATTCTAATGGTGCACTGTGATGTCTCCTTATAAAAGATCACCTTGCTGGGAACTTTTTTTTTAAACTTTTCAGTTTTAAACAGCAAGAATACACAGAAGGGAAATTTTGCTCAGTAACTCTGGCATAGAATATTTCATAGACAAAAGTTATTGCTTGAGGCAACACCACTGCGAAAGAGAAGTTAGATATTCTGAGGTAGAAGAAATAGTATAAAAATTGATTTGCATATAGAATGCATACTCAAAAGAACTAGATATTAGAAAATCCTGATAGAGCTTCTAATGAATCTTTTGTCTCTATGACTCTCTACAATGAACCTCTAATTTCCATCTAGTTAACTTTTGAATAAATGGAGCATTCAAATCCTACCACTTTCCATAGAAGAAAAACTAAAACAGATGTCAAACCACCTGGCGACTGCATATGACCCACAACACTCCCAAATGAGGACTGAATCAGATTAACACTTAATTGGAAAATATTTAAATACACACACACAATAAAACAAAGATCATCTTAACATGTGACCCTCAGGTATTCCTATGTATAGTTTAGTGGTCCCCATTTCTTTTTGTGTTTGACACCACTGATGCAGTATATAGAAAGCCATCATTAGGCCCTCAAAGACCTGACTTCAAGTGTTTCCTCTGTTACATAAATGTTGTATGATCTGGGTCAAGTCATTTAAATTCTCCAATCTTCAAAAAAACATTCTGACCTACATTGGTAGAGGAATCCCTTATACCAATAATATCAGAGGTCAAGTCCTATTTCTGCTCTCAGAAAGCATTTCCTATTTTTCATTTTTACTTTTTTTATACATCACAAACATGAAGATATGATTAATAATCTGTGTTTTGCCACTTTATTTTTAAGTAATAAATGTCCTCTCTGTATTCTAATAGTTATTAGGCACCTTCTAACTATAATTTATTTTTTTTATTGTTTGTTTGAAGTATCAAAGTGAAGAAATAAATACTTACAATTCTTTCCATTTCAACCTTGGATAATAGATTTAGAACTGGAAAAGTAGTTAGAAGACATCTTACCCAGCTTCTTTATTTTATGGGTGGGGAAACAGAGACCCCAAAAGCAAGAATAATTTGCACAAGGTCACCCAGCTAGTCATTAGACAAGCAAGGATTTGAATTCAAGCTCAGTGACTCCAAGTCTCAGCTTTTTCAAGTGCCCCCATGCTGTCCCCTCCTACCTAAAAATGATTCCTTACTCTTAGTATGTCTTTCTTTCATGTACTAGAATGGCAAGAATATACTCCTGAGAGAAATCATCATCACCCCCTTGAGCATTCCCTTTCCTTCATTCATGTCATATGCTGTATTTTTTCCATCTCTAAATAGTATTAGAGTCAGTGCTGCCACATCTGAGTGAAGTTTCAATCTAATTTTGATTCTCACTTTCACCCCTGGGTCATCCCTTTTCAAAGATGACAGATGCTCAGCCCCTCTTGAATATAAATAGTGATTTGTTTCCTTCCTACAAATGTTTCAATTCATGGCAACTATATATTTAGGAGTTGCTCTGTATCTGAAGAATTCCTTATTTCCTAGTTTTGTGTTTGCTGCTGAATTTTAGGTCTTATAAAATATCAACAGAAATGCTAAATAGATAATTGTCATTACCCCTTCAAATTAAGTTTGGTACAGAAATTTTCTTTTCATTTGAATCTGCAGGGTTTAGCCCAGGAATTGGTATATAGTAAGTGCATAAGAAATACTTTGTCCATTTTTGTCCAACATGAATTAGCAACTCATTTAAAATCATCTCAATTTAGCAAATATGTATTGGATGTCTACTGTATACAAGACACTATGCCAGATATTGGGTGATGCTTCTAAAATGAAATTTCATAATTTCATTGGTACAAAGTTAAAATCCCTATTCTTAAGGTATTCATAATCTGGTAGGCTTTATCTCCTCTTCTTGGATACTGATTCAGCTTTGAAATTCAGTACCTCCTTAGCACTTTCTGTTGTCATTTCTCTGCCTCCCCCCCTCTAACATATACACTTTTTAATTTCCCTTTGTGTCTTCCCCCATCAGACTGTAAACATAATAACAATTGTGACTAAATTTATGTTTCAGTTTTAGAAAGTATTTTATAAATATTATCTCATTTGATTCTCACAACAAACCTGGGAGATAGGTAACTCTTATTATCATCATTTTTGTAGAAGAAGGAACTGAGGCAGTCAGGGACTTTACCTAGGATCATATAGCTAAGAAGTGGCTAAGGCTGGATTTGACCTTGCTCTTCCTGATTACAGATCCAGTGCTTGTCTTTCTTTTTCTGATTTGTATTCCTGGAACTTAACACAGTGCCTGGAAAACAACAGACACTTAATATACCATTATTGATCATTAACTAGAGAGAGATAATATGAAGACTCATAAAAACAACATGGAAAAGTGGAGAAAGCAATAGAGAGAGGGAAGTGGCTCAGGGGATAAAATGCTTGGCCTGAAGTCAGGATGACTTGAGTTCAAATCTGGTCTCAGACATTTACTAGCTGTGTGACGTTGGGCACTTAACATCTATGTACCGCAGGCTCCTTATCTGGAAAATGTGGATAATAATAATGCCTATCTCCAAGGATTGTACTGAAGATCAAATGAGATAATATTTGTAAAGTACTTAGCACAGTGCCTGGCACATAGTAGGTATGATATAAATTTTAGCTATCATTATTATTGTTGTCCTATCTGGGATCTATTCATTATATATATGCAGAAAATCATTTAACTTCTCTCTCTCTCTCTCTCTCTCTCTCTCTCTCTCTCTCTCTCTCTCTCTCCATTTTATAATATAGGCACCTTTTTATTTCTTTTTTTATTAATGTTTTTATTTACTTTTAGTTTACAACATTCAGATTCACAATACCTTGAGTTCCAAATTTAATTCCTCTTGCTCTCTTCCCTCCTCCCCCATGGTGGCATGCAGTCTGATATAGGTTCTACAAATACCTTCACATTAAACATTAGTCAAGTTGTAAAGAAAGATTATAATCAATTGAGAGAACAACAAGAAAGAAGGAACTAAACATGGGGCGGCTAGGTGGTGCAGTGAATAGAGCACTGGCTCTGGAGTCAGGAGGAACTGAATTCAAATCCAACCTCAGGCACTTAACATTTACTAGCCACATGACCTTGGCCAAGTCACTTAACCCCAAATGTCCTGCCTTCACCCCTCCAAAAAGAAAAAAAAAGAAAAAGAAAAAAAAGAAGGAATGAAACAAGCAAAACACAAAAGAGAGAGAGCAAGTAGTTTGCTTCAGTCTGCATTCAGACTCTAGTTCTTTTCTCTGGATATGGATATCCCTTTCTATCATGAGTCTTTTGGAGCTGTCTTATAACCTTGAATTGCGGAGAGGACCCTAGTCTATGAAAATTAGTGGTCACAGATACAATGTGTCTGTAATTGCATACAAAGTTCTCCTGGTTCTTCTCTGTTCACTCAGCATGAGTTTATATAAGTCTCTCCAGGTTATTATGAAATCCGTCTGCTCATTTTTTCTTATAGCACATTACATTCATATACCACAACTTGTTAGCCATTCCTCAATTTACAAATGGTCAAAGGATATGAACAGGCAGTTTTCAGAGGAAGAAATTAAAGATATCTATAAGCATATGAAAAAAAATGCTCTAAATCTGTATTGATTTGAGAAATGCAAATCAAAACAACTCTGAGGTACCACATCTCACCACCAGACTGGCTAAAATGATAAAACAGGAAAAGGGTAAGAGGATGTGGAAAAATTGGAACACTAATGCTTTGTTGGTGGAGTTATGAACTGATCCAACCATTCTGGAGAGCAATGTGGAACCATTTAACTTCTCTACCTCAGTTTCATCATTGTTAACATTCCTAGTTCTTAAAACTACAAGTTTGGACATTATCGTTAACTTGTATTTTCAATCTATGATCTTATGATCCTAGGCCTGCAGTATTTGGTAAGTACAAAGAAGATACACAAAGTTCTATGAGAAATTTGAGGTGAGAATGATCCTTTAAGTTTGGGGTAAAATGAAGGGCTTTATGATAAAGGTAACAAGGTTCAGACAGGGACCTTGAAGTAGGAGAAGGATTTCAACAGAAAGATAAGTGGAAAGTTTGCATATTCCAGGTTTAGAGAATGACTTCCTTTAATGAAGAAAGGCAGAATGCAAAAGGCAATAACTATTATATTAAGTTGGTTAGAATTCAGAATACATGGTGGGAGAACTGTGTGAAATATGGCTGAAAAAGTTAGTTGAA
Organism: Petaurus breviceps papuanus; assembly: GCF_028583685.1. NCBI lineage: Eukaryota > Metazoa > Chordata > Mammalia > Diprotodontia > Petauridae > Petaurus > Petaurus breviceps. The sequence goes on along the minus strand of NW_027187351.1, from coordinate 13,380,810 downwards.
TTGCTTGAAATGTCAATCTAAATAATGCAACAATCATTAGTGAATATTCATAGCATGCAGCATAAAAATACAGTTTATTGATTTAGCCAAATCTTTAAAAGAGTTTAGAAATCAGTTTTCATATAACCAATGTATTATCTTAATTAGTAGAGGGCAGCAGTACTTAGCATAGAGCCTGGCACATAGTAGGCACTTTATAAGTGCTAGCTAACTGAGAAATAAAGTTGGGAAGTCATAGGCACAGGTGCCAACTCTTCCATGCACTGTTTGTGTGATCCTGAGCAAATTGCTAAAGTACTGTGTGGCACAGGCAATTCTTTAAGCCTGTAAGTTGGAGAGTAGGTGCTGATCTAAAATGTTAGAGGAACTTTTCTCACTTGGAGTTCCCTATTGTGGTGAAATTGCAGTTCTAGACCAAAACAACAATGAAAAAGTTTTGGAAAGGGTGTCCGCAATCTGATTCTTTGAGAAATACCTGAAAAACTGGAGCACTCGATATATAGCTGCTTAGAGCAACAGCATTTTTCTTCTTAAAATGCATCATTGCAAATCATTTGCAAATATTAGGCAGATTAAAGAGCCAGAAGTGAAGAATGTATGAAACTTTTTTTCTTTAGAAGAGGAGCTGACTGCCCTATTTTTGTTAACTTCATCATCATTCTCCCAGCTGGCAGTCTTGAGAAGTCTCTCCTCTAGATCAGGGCTTCTTAAGATTTTTCCACTCATGACCCCTTAAGTGCTTCTTAAACTGTGGGTGGTTACCCCATGTGGGGCGACCACCCACAGTTTAAGAAACCCTGCTAGACTTTATATGCAATGTATCAATATGTGCTGGTGATTCTTCCCACCTATTCTCTCTGTATGTTTTTCTCACAACCACCACCTTCCAACACAAGCCTTTTTTCCTATAGTATACCCCATCTTACAACATTCCTTTTCCTAAAAAAACTCTCTAGTTAATGCCAGTACTCAAAATGTCTTCCATGATCGACAATGGGAATTACATAGAGGAAAAAATTCAAATTCCTTGTCCTACCATTCAATACCATTCATAATCCAAATGAAGTACACCTTTTATAAACTTAATTCACAAGCCCTCCCCACCTTTGCCAAGAGAAACCTAATTCATAGAGCTTATCTATATGTTATCTATTTCTACCTAGCAAGACAGCTACGTGGTACAGAGGATAGAACATGTACTGAGAATCAGGAAGACAATTTCAAATACAGCCTTTTATCCCTTATTATTCCTGTAAAACTGAGCAAATCACATAACCTATGTCTGCCTCAGTGTCTTCAACTTTAAGATGGTGACAATAATAGCACTTACTTCTGAAGGTTGTTATTAGGATCAAATGAAACATTTGTAAACCACTTAATACAGTGTCTATCACATAGTAGGCATGTAATAAATGCATATTTCCTTGTCTCCCTTCACCTAAGATATTTACATAATATAGAATACCTCTTCATCATGTCTATATCAATACAAGTCCAACCTATCCCTCAGGGCCCATATCAAGCCCCCCTTCCTTTTTTTTTTTAAATGATTTATTGCTACTTGTTTTGTGTGTGTGTGTGTGTGTGTGTGTGTGTCTTTTTCAGAGGGGGGAAGGGAGGGCAATTGGGGTTAAGTGACTTGCCCAAGGTCACAGAACTAATAAGTGTTAAGTATCTGAGGGCATATTTGAACTCGGATCCTCCTGACTCCAGGGCCAGTGCTGTATTCACTGTGCCATCTAGCTGCCCTTTCTTTCCTGAAAACTTCCTCTATTATTCAGGTAAAATGTGAATTCCCATTTAGTTAGAAATCTAATCATTTGAAAGACCATTATCATTTTAAGTACTTCATGTGGCTTTCCACCCAGAGTGCATATTATATTAAGGGTAGGAATGGTACTTTATGTTTATTTTCTAATCCCTAATCCCCCAAGAAAAGAGCTGTGGATGCATACACACACACACACACACTCACATATATAAACATATGTAAGTATGTTTATACAGGTACTTATTAGGTGCTTAGTTTTTCAACTATTGAATTGAAAGCAACTGAGAAGACATTCATAGCTACCAAGGAAAATGGTTAGTACATACATTGCTTGTATCCTCTGTGAAAATATAAGAAGGAAACAAGAAGAATTTTCAGGCTTTTATTAATAATGAACCATTAATAATAAAAAAATATAATAGCTAGCATTTATATGGGGAAGCTAGGTGAAGTAGTAGATAGAACACCAGTCAAGAGGACCTGAGTTCAAATGTGGCATCAGAAATTACTAGTTGTGTGATCCTGGGCAAGTCACTTAATCCTATTTGCCTCAGTTTCCTCATCTGTAAAATGAACTGGAAAAGGAAATGGCATACCACTCCAGTATCTTTACCAAGAAAACTTCAAATCAGGTCATGAAGAATGAGACACAACTATGTAAAAAAGAAAGAGGGAAGATTTTTGGGCAAAGAAACTAACCTTTATTAAGAAAAACAAAGGTTTGGAGTGGCTAGGTGGAACAGTGAATAGAGCACCAGCCCTGGAGTCAGGAGGACCTGAGTTCAAATCTGGCCTCAGACACTTAACACAAAAAACTAGCCATGTGATCTTGGGCAAATCACTTAACCCCAATTGCCCTCCAAAAAAGCAAAAAATAAAAAAAAAAAGAAACTGAGAAAAACAAAGGTGGATTCTATAGTCTCCCTAGTAGGGTCTGAGTCCCTGAGACTCCAAGATACAAAATGCACAGTTATTTATAGTTTTCTTGATTCATGCATGATGAAAAAAAAAAGACTTGCTATTGCACAAATTAATTCTCTTTCTGTTTTGCAGTCTCTTGTGAAAAACAGGGTCCTTTTACATAAGAAGCTCAAGGCGATTAACTACATTTTAATATAAAGATTAACATAGAGATATGATTGCTATGATTACCTACTTAAGATATACTCTTTAAAATGATTTAGTTATATTTCTAAGGTTAACCAACACAGGAATTTCCCTGGGACTACATCGTAGTTTGGTTATACTCAAGTTGTTTTTTTACTATAGTAAATAGTTTTACTCAAGTTGCTCTTACTATAAATGACAGAGTTGTTTCTTATCCTAATGATTATAGCCAATAAAATATTAGCAAGGCATTGATAATTGATCTTTTTCCTTTCAACTGAAGAAAACAACTTGTTCATGACTGAGCATATATATAGTGCTGAATATGTACCAGACTCTGTACCGAATACTTTGCAAATATTATCTCATTTAATCCTTAAAACAACCCTTGGGGGTAGGTGTTATTATTATTACCAATTTATTTTTGAGGTATGAAATTTGACTTGACCTCAGGTCTTCTTGCCTCCTGATCTATCCACTACACTACCAAGCTATGTTGTGTCATATGAGTCACATAATTAACTTTTAAAAAAAATACAAGATTCCACGCTCTTTGTTATTTGTCCATTTCTTTTTAAATTCATTTGCTATAATGGAATACCATATGATTTTGTGGCCCTTCTCCAACAGAACGAGTCATAGTTAAGCAGTTGGTGAGAGTCAGGAAGTCAGGAAGACCCAAAATCAAATCTTGTGTCAGATGCTAACTGATTGTGAGAGTCTAGGCAAGTTTCTTCACCTTTCTCAGATCAAGTTTCTTGATCTGTAAAATAGGGATGATAACATTTACTTTATGGGGTTGTTATAAAGATCAATTGAGATAATTTTTATTTTGCAAACTTTGAAGTATTGTATAAATTGTAGCTGTTACTATTTTTATTACCACCACTATATTGCATAAGATTTTTATTTGTTAGATAGCCTTTATTCAGTATTCTACAGTTGAAGATATATTCAACGAGTGATTGTATTTGAGGACAAAAAAGATACTGAATGTCATAAGAAATTACACATTTAATTTTATTAAATTTACTGTACATTTTAATGTGTATGAACTATGTGTAATAAAATGTGACTTCCTTTAGAGCAGGAACTGTTTGGGGTTTTATTTTTGTATCTCAGTTCCTAAATATATAACTGATGATTAATGAATGCCAAATGAATGAATAGTTGGATGGATAGTTGAATAAAAGACACTGTGACAGTTCTTAGAATATAGTAATGATAAATGGGCAGTCCTTCCTGTTGAGGAACTCACAGTCTAATATTGGGCAAAAACAAATATACAAGTAAGCTTTTGGTGTCTTGGAATAAGTGAAATACACTTCTAGACAAAATTGTATTAGACTTCTAAAGAGGTAGGGAAAAATTCAATTGATAGGCTTCATGAACTAAATCACACCAGAGCTGGATCTTGAGGAAAATAAAGGATTGCAATAGATGTAGATATCAAAAAGTACAGTCAGGCATAAGGAATGAATGACTTGTTCCAAATCATGGAGACCTAAGAATATAGACTGAAATAGTGTCCTTCTAGGGGTGAACAACTACATACTTAAACAACTATGGGCAGGATTGATAGAGTACAAGGCCTAGAGTCAGGAAATTTACCTCAGTCACTTACTTAGCTATATGACCATGGGCAAATCACTTAACCTTTATTTGTCTAGGATTCCTTAATGGTAAAATGGGCATAATAATAGCACCTACCTCTCAGGAATTCAGTAAGGATCAAGTGAGTCAATATTTTAATTAATATTGTAAGGCACAGTGAATAGCATATAGGAGACACTATGAAAAAAAAATGCTAGGAATAAACATTAGCACAGAGGTTCTTAACCTAGGAGGTACAAGAGCTTTAAAAAAAGTGTGTGTGTGTGTATGTATTATTTATTTATTTGTTTGTTTACAGTATTTAAATATAATTTGTTACCTTCATAATCCCATATATATTCTGGTATGCATTTGAAAGCATAATTTGAAAAAGCGTTCATAGGCTTCATCAGACTGATGAAGGATGTTGGAGCATTGCACAAAGTAAGTTAAGAAACTCTGCTTTAATGAATCTTCTTAAAAAATTATGAACAACTTGTTGCGGGCGTCTGCCTTCACAACAGATCTAGACGACTAGCCCCACGGCCCTCTCACTTACCCATCCCGGGTCTTCGGTCGTCACCGGCCCCCCACGGGGAAAAACACCAGACAGAAGGCGGAGGAGTGAAGCGGGGTGGTTTATTCTTCAACAGTTACATGGCGGAGAGAGAGAGAGCGCCCTCTCACACAAGAAAATATATAGCGAATCCGAGCCAATCACATCGCAGTTTTACATTTATGGCCTTATATGGTGATCACCCCCATATTCATTCAAAGCAACCATGGCATCGCCCATAAACCCCTCCCCCTCCCCCATCAACAACTGAGTTATTTGTCCCACCTATTTTATGATCATTCTTTAGTATCATATGGGAGCCCACTATAACTCCTAACTGGATTATCAGTAGATGGTTTCATTCATTGTTAGCCAATTGACATCAGCTTCTTAGTTCAGAAAAACAAACCAAAAAAAAAATCTTTGTTTGGTTTCATTTTCCCATAAGTCTTGCTGCCTCATCAGACTTTAGTATTTTCCAGCACTATTAATTTTGTGTATTTGTGTACACAAATTATAAATTTAAAATAATCAAGCATTTATTAAGCTCTTACTATGTTCCAGGTACTATCATAGATAATAAGGATACAAAAATGCAGAAAACACATGTATGCAATTGTATGAAATATGAATAAAATTGTAAATACATTACAATTGTAAATACACTGCAAAGTAATTTGGTTCTGGAGAAAACATAGGCATCTCAGGGGCATCAGGACTATAAATATTATGTACTTAGATAACCAACATAGTATAATCAGCTCTATTGATAGAAGTAGTTTCATTCTGAAAAGAACAAAATCCTATTATCTTGATGGCCTTTTCCTTTGAGTTCCACTTCTGATTTAAACTGTGGCTTACATTAAATTTCTTTAAAGCAAGATTTAGAAGCCTCAGTGGCACAGGGGAATCCTTTCTCTGCATAACACTGAAATTTCTTAATAAATGTTATGCATTAATGCCTTTTCAGTAAGCAATTTTCTGTCTCCCCATGATACTTCTCCAAATTGCTAACATTGTTCTGTTAGTAAGGGAATTTTTTCCTCTTCTTAGAAACTGAACATGAATGAATGTGGTGGTCTTAAAAACCCATAGCCATCCAGATGGCACAGAATGGCCTGTAAGCAGCATTTGATTATAATGTTATTAAGATGACTAAGTGATGGAAATTACATATTGCTTTGAAAATTTGCTTAGGCCAAAATTATAACTGTTAGAAGAGCTGATGTGGTTTCCTTTTGGCCTATTTCTATAACTGTGTAAGGATAATTACAAAAGATAAATCTGAAGATTTACATCATATATTATAAAAATATTAATACTAATATTGATTTATTTAACATAGCTTTATTCTGAATCCCAGACATTTTTGGCTTGGAAGGGTGTCCCAACTGCCACTGTCCTACACAACCCTCAGTACAACTTTCTACTTCACTTTGAACAAGAAAAATATATTTTAATATTTAATCTGGGTTAAAATTTTAAAGTTGAACAACCAAGTCATGCTCTCATTCTTTCCTGGACCACTGCCCTCACTCAAGGGACCACTTCCCTTCCATTGATATTTAATCCTTTTTCAACAGAGAGTGGTGTTGTCTTCTAGTTCAATAACTTCTGCTGGGTGGTTATAGAGACTACTAGTTGTGGAAACAATAATCAAATCACTCTGCTTTAGGGAAGGCAATGATGGAAATAGGAGGGATATTCTTTGTTTTATTAGATTTCCCAAAGTCCATTTCTGTAAGAAAATATTGTCTCCAACTTTCCCCAAAAAAGGTTTACCCCCAAGACTGGAAAAGGCTTAAGAGAAAAAATATATCTTAATATTTCTACAGTAAATAATATACATACATATATGTGTTTATATGTGTATATACATATAAACATATGTATATGTATATACATGCATAGTGTATATATATATATAGTTTATATATAGGTAATATATATAGTTAAAATATTAATATATTTAAAATGTGTGTGTGTTTGTGTGTATAATCAGGATAAACTTCCAAATGGTATTAATATTCAAAAAAAAGTATATTTCTCAAAACATTGAGAATCTAAATATATTGTATTTATATAAATATATAATATAGGACTGTAGCAGCAAGCACCCTAGCATATCCACGATGGTGGCTAGCACAGGTTCTTTGATCTGCTTTTCTAAAGGAAAGCAATTAAAACCCTGAACTTCAGAGAATACAAACAGAGGTTACACACAGACAAAAAATACAGACAGAATAACACAATTCAAAAGACCAACAGACAGGGCTTCTAGTTATCTGACCACATACATAGTAGTTACCAGAGAGAGAAGCGCCAGCATCTGGGTTTCTAAAGCTAAGGAATTCAACTCCTGCCCAGAGTCTCATCTGGTCAAATCATACAAATCTTCCCATAAGTGAGCCCCAAAGGAAAACCTCACTTCTGCGGTATATATAACCTTCTCCAGATTCAGACATCACAACCTTCATGACCCACTGCCTAACTACAAAGTAACAAGATGTGTGCCTTCCTAAAAAGAAACCTCTCTAAGCAATTTTTTCTTGTTGGGCTCCAAGAGAGGCCCATTAGGGGCAGGAAAGATCTTCAAATATCCTTACCATTACAAGGATGTGTATGTATGTCTGTGTGTGTATATATATATATATATATGTATGTATATATGTGTGTGTGTGTATATACACATATACATATATAGTTTAAAAGTCTCCTTTTTAGTTTATGTCTGTACACACACACATATACATACACACATACATATACACATACATATATATGTGTATATATGTATATACACATACATAATCAGGATATACTTCCAATTCTATTCTGGTATTTCATACTCAAAAAGAAAGAAATAAACTTCTCAAAAAAGTGTCTTATGTAAAAAAAGTCCACCAATAGGAGTTAGATTTAAATTATCAAATGCAGTTTATAGCAATTAACATTTCACAAGGCTTTTATATCAATGTTAGTTTAGAATTTGCTATATCAAAACAAAGTATCTTGTGAATAGAAAAGGAAATTAATGCTACTGTCATTTTAAGAATTTTCATCTCATTCTGTGTAATATTGACTTAAAATAATGAGAACCAAAATAATTACAATAGCTTTTATATGGTTTTATAAAACCATGTAAATATAAAGTTTACAAAAACACTTTATATTATTTCATTTTACAGTCAAACAACCCTATAAGGAACATAGGATAAACTATTATTATACCCATTTTACAGATAAAGAAACTTAGATTAAGAAGTTAAATGACTTGCCTAAATCCAGAGAAGTTTCAGGACAAAATTCCAAAATTTTAGCGACCACATCTCTCCTGATCCCATCTCTAGTACTCTTTATAACAAACTGTCCTGCCTCAAATATTCTATAAGATTTCTTAGTGTCATAGGTTTTGAGCTGAACAGTACCCTAAAAGTTTTCTAGTCTGAAATTTTCCTTTTACAAATAAGGAAACTGAGGTAAAAAGGAATTAAGTGACTTGACAAAGTTCATACAGGTTAAATGGGTAAACTGGGATTCAAAACTCAGTTTTCAGACTAAATTCAACACTATTCACACTGCACCATACTGGGGTGTACTTTTGAGTTAACCATCTTAATAGATCTATTTCAAATTCAAAAACTTTATATTCACCTAGGGGTAATTTGATGTCATATGGTAAAGAATTCTATGTACTCTACCATGAAGTGGGCCTTTGTTATTCTAATAAAATGACAGTTTCTGGATTCTAATTTCTAAATCCAGGTGGTTGCTGACTTTTTAGTTCATCGAATTCACACTTCTTCACATTCTCCCCTATCTCCAGCATTGTTAGGAACCAAAGAGACCAAACGTGCAGCACATTCAAAGCTATTTGTGGGAAGAGGGGCTGTTTGTTTTTAATGAAATGGGATGTTTCTTTCTTGCATTATTTGAAACTCTTGTCAGCCTGCTTCAGGAGTAAGAGAATTGCTTCTTAAAAGATTTCATATTTAAAAGGAGTTTCTATTAGATGGCATTTGGTATAAAGGCAACATTTGGTTTCCTGTTTTAGTACCAAGAAACTGCTGAGAGAATTAAAAATAATGGCAAACAATGTAACTAATAGAGAATGAGAAAGAAAAGCAACTAATTTTTGCAAAAGGATCAATATACACAATCATGGTGAAAAATTCAGATCCCACCTCCCTCCACCAAATGAAACCCCAATAGCCTCCCTGTGCTTCCATAGCAGAATTATTCTAACAACTGCCTCATCTTTCCCCTTCATTTAACCTGTTTCCACACAGCTATTCTATCACTTTACCCATAAAAACAATGTTTTTCTCCTCTGGGGGTAGGAGAAGTGTAAATTAGGGGTGGAATAAGGGATGTTTTCCTCTTGAGTTGGTTTACATTCCACATATTTTACACAAAGTAATCTTCAATAACTGTAATTTCTAAGAAAGAATAAACACGTGTAGGAACAAAAAGGGACTTATTCAGTTGCCAAATGATGAATAAACTCAAATAAACAAACATAAAATAGGTTCATGAGATCATAGATTTAGAGCTAGAAGGGAACTGAATAGTTATACAATCCTAACTCTTTATTTTATTGATGAGGCAACCAAAATCAAGAGTAGGGAATTGACTTAACTAAGGTCCAAGTTAGTAAGAGGCAGAACCTGGATAAATATAAGAGCTAGTATTTATTAACACTTCAAGATTTATGACACTGTTTTCTCATATCATCACAACAAACTTAGGAAGCAGGTGCTATAATTTTCCCAAGTTTACAGGTGAGGAAACAGATAGAAGTTAAGTGACTTGCCCATAGTTACATAGGTGGAAAGTGTCTGACTCAAGGATTTAAATTCAAGTCTCCCTGATTCCAAGTCTGGTAATCTACCTAATAAACCCCATAACCCCTAGGTCCTCCCATTCTAAGGTTACCTTGTTTTGTAATGTCATGCTGCTTCATTCACACTAAATTTTGTTTCATGTTGTCATTTTTCTTATGAAAACTGGGCAAGTCACTTAACCCTGTTTCTCAGTTTCCTCATCTGTAAAATGAGCTGAAGAAGGAAATAGCAAGCCACTCCAGTATCTTTGCCAAGGAAATCACAAATGGGGTCACAAAGAGTCATGCATGACTGCAAAACAGCTGAGAAATAACAACATAGATTGTTACCAGCATTACATAAATATGTGTCCCAAGTTCTTGTGCTTCCAAATAGACATCCAGTGTACAATACAGATAAAAGGCAACTTTTATTTCCCTAATATAGAAAATCTGTAAGATACAAGGAACTAACAGGAACCTTTGGACAAATATACAGACATAAAGCTTCTAAAATGTCAGTTATACTCTCTTTGGAAGGTAAAGGTGCTTTAGGTTTCTGCTAAACAAATTTCCCCCATTAACCTTAGACATATACTCTCTGTAGAAATTCATTACCCTAACATGGTTTTCAAGGTTCTTTCTCTTTCCTCCACCAAATGTAATCCTTCAACTGCTAGACTTGAGAAATGTCTTACTTTCTAAGAAGGGAGTTGAGAAAATCTTCACCTAAAAGACCACTTAAATTGTTGAATTTCAAAATTTTTGATTTCTTGAAAACTCCAGAATTCGCATATAAAGACTATTCCCAGGGTTTCACTTCTCCTGCCTGTGCTTGAAAAAAGGAAAGAAAAGAGGCAGCTAAGTGGCACAGTGAGTAGAGCACTGACTGGCCCTGGAGTCAGGAGGACCTGAATTCAAATGTGACCTCAGATACTTAACACACACACACACACACACACACACACACACACACACACACACAAACTAGCCATATGACCTTTGGCAAGTCACTTAACCCCAATTGCCCTACCTTCCCCCATCCAAAAAGGAAAGAAAAAAGCATAAGAAGAAAGTCAGGAACTAGAACACCAAGAAGTTCCCTCTTGGGCTCCTATGGGTAAGCAAGAACTACTGGCCAGGTGTTTCTTCTCCAAATAGCTATTTTCTGCTTGGGGGGGGGGGGGAAGGAGCAGAGTGCAGGAGAACTCTCTCCTTTCCCACTTTGTTTCACTCCAATTTGGAAGGTGAAGGAAGAGAAATTATTAGAAAAAGGAAAAGGTGGGGAGATACTTCACAGTTTATTGTATAAACTACAAGGAAAGGAGGCTGATTCTGATAGGGATCTATTTTCTCTGACATTGTGGAATGATAAAGGTACTAGGGTACATAGGTTCCTTTACCACTAAAGTTCTTGTTCTATAATCTCATCAAGATAAATGGAATGATTAATCAAATTGGTCAGCTATCTCACTCTCTTACACTAATCTCTTCTATTTATTGGTATAAAACTATGACATGTACCTATTAATGACTGGAGTTTTAAAAGGAAAATATAATATGCATATTTACGTAATGCAACCTAAGGAAAGCATATTTTATTGTATGCCTTGCAATTAACTTCCTGGAAAATCATATTAAAATAAATACACATGTTTCTTCAAAGTGATGAATTCAGAATCCAATAATTTGAAGTAAGAAACCCTGGGATTAAATCTCCATTCTCCTATGTACTTTATCTTTACCTTATGTATTACCTTTGATATGTGGTTTAACTTTTTTTAGATCTTAGGATCCTCATTAGAACTGGAAGGGGAATTAGAAGTTGATTAATCCAAAGCATGCATTTTCCTCATGAGCAATCTGAGGTTTAGAGAGATGCAGAGACTTGTTCAAGGTCTCAAGATTTAAATAGTAGCACCAGAATTTGAATACATGCTATCCTCTTTTCATGGTAACATTCTACCTTCTTAGGATGGGATAAAATGAGGAATTTGTATGAGATGGTCACTAAGGTCCCATCAAGCTGTAAATTCTATGATCCCAAATTCTGTGATCCTATTTCCTCATACACACAGACTTATTTGAGGGATTAAGTTGTTTCAAGACAGGTGCTGGGTTGGGGGCATTAGGTAAATTTCAATTTTGAGGCAAAAAAGAATGTTAGGAAATTTAGGAATAAGGAATTGTAATGGCAAAGGAATTTGAATATATTTCCTACCCCTTAATAGGTCTAGGGAATTTGAAGATCTTCCCTGCCCCTTAATGGTCTTCAACTGCAACCCAATAGGAGGGGCTTTTTGGGGGAGAGGTTTGTTTTTCAAGAAGCCTCACACCTTTTGTTACTTTGTAATTAGGCAGTGGGTCACTAAGTTTGTGATATCCTCTGATCCTGAAGATGAGTATATATAGTCACAGGTGAGGTTTTCTTTTGGGGCTCACTTATAGAGTTGTGTGATCTGGTCAGATGAGACTCTGGGACTCTGGGTAGCAGTTGAACCCTCACCCCACCCCCCCCTCCAGCTTTGAAAATCCAGATGTTGGTGCCTTTCTCTCTGGTAACTATGTATGTATGTAATGGTCAGACAGCTAGAAGCCCTGTCTGTTGGTCTGTTGAAATGTGTTATCTTCTATATATTAAAGATAGTTGACCCCTTTAAAGTTGCTTTCCTTTAGTAAAGCAGATCAAAGAATCTATGCTAGCAGTCACAAAAGAAAAAAACAAAAGAAACACACCAGTTTCTACCCTCAAGGGATTCACGGTTTGATTGAAAAAAGCATAAAAATTATGATGCAAAGAAGATATGGACAATGTAATTCAAAGTTATTCTCTCATGCAAGACACTAGAACCTACTGAAGAATGTATTATTTCAGGTGGGACTTGAAGAATATAAAATAACTAAGAGATCAAGTCAAGTCAACAAGCACAACTGCCTACTATATGCCAAGCACTTTCATAAAAATCTGGAACACTACAATGAGAAGGGAGAGAATTTTAGATATGGGAAAGGTTAATGAAAAGGAAAAATGTCATATGACATTTGAGAAACAGCAAGTAGAGCAGTGGAATTGGATTATAGAGTATATAGACTTGAATATAGTAGAAAAAGATTCTAAGTTATGAAGAGATCAGTTTATAAAAGCTTTGATTCTAAATAATGGACTAAATCATAAAGGTAAAAGAGAACCCTTAGAATTAATGAATAGGGGAGTGATATGGTCAAATCTGTGCTTTAGAAAAATAAATTTGCCAGCTGAATGTAGGATAAAGAATGGAGAGATGCTTGAAGAAGAGGCACCAATTAGAAGGCTATTGGAATAGTCCAGGTGAGATGTAATGAGGGTAGAACAGGGTACCATTGTGAGTAGAGAGAAGAAGGTCTATGAGTGAGGATGAAAAGAGGATAATCTGAGTTATGTTGTGCACCCCAAGAACCCAATTATATTGGAAAATTTCAATTGTTCTGAGTCTTGATTTTCACATCTACAAAATACAGAAAATACTTATTCCCTTATTTTGGAAGTGTTAGAAAGATTATTTATTATAAAACTTTGTGAATAAACTGTTTCATTGCACGTGTTATCTATTTATATTTTGTCAAGCATCAAATGAAATTTCTTTTTTTTCTTATAATTATCAATGTCCTTTCTTATAGGAAGTTATTCTTTAATTCATTATTATTCATCACTAATCTTTTAAACCCACATTTTTTTATGTAAGGTAATTAAAATCATTTTTAGAAATTGGGGAAAACAATGCACAACTCAGTACTGAGAATAAAATGGTTGAACCCAAACCAATAACCATGATTTTTGATATTTAATCTCACAAATGACTGGAGAGAAGCCACATTCCATTGCTAGCTTTCAAAATAAATATGTACCTAGTGAGAGATTTGTAATTTTCAATAGATTAGGAAATAATTTATTATGGAATAAATTTAATATAATTTTCATTTTTTGTGGGGAGTTGTTTTTTGTCTTGGGTTACCTAAGATTACAAAAAAACTCTTAAAGTATCCCCTGGGCAAAGAAAAGAAAATAGGTTTTAGTAAATGATAATCGAATTACAAGTAAAATATTTGGTTTGGTTGGAAAGTTTATAGTAATTGTGATTAATCTTTGTTAATGATACTTGATGGTCAGTTTAAATATATTTCAAGTTGATTTTTGAATTTCACATAAACTTTTCAAGACCAAAAAGAAAAAAACAATCAGTAGAAAATCTATCTAAACAAAAGATGATCAAGGATTTTTTAAGACCTTTTATATACCAAAATATTCACAGAAGCATTCTATGGTAGCAAATTATCTTAACAAAGTAGATGCTCACTACTTGGGGAAAGGCTAAGTAGTTGTGATATGAACTAATGGAGTATTACAAAAGAATTGAAATGGAGAACTGTGAAATTACAATGACCAAAATTACCTCCCCCCAAAAAAGAAATATTTGTGACCATCTCTCTCCCTTCTTTGTAGAGGTAGGTAGAATATATCTGCCTTTGTCAATGTATTGACTAGTTATGATGAATTATTTCTTTTTTTTCTTTTATATTGGTTATTATAAAGGATGACTTTGGCAGTCAGAAGGGGGACATATTTAGTAATGGATATGGGGTGGCTGGGTGCTGCAGTGAGTAGAGCACTGGCCCTAGAGTCAGGAGGACCTGTGTTTAAATCCGGCCTCAGACATTTAACACTTACTAGCCATGTGACCTTGGGCAAGTCACTTGACCCCAATCGCCCTGTGCTCCTCCCTCCAAAAATCAATTAAAAAAAGAAATTTGATATACAAAGAATAAAATACATATTTTAGTAAGTATTTCTATGCTTTGTTTGTACTAATTATCTTAGAAATTCATATAAAATCCCTAATCTGGCAAATCAGAAGATTCTGAAAAAAAGACTTGTATAGGGGAACAGGACTAGACTTGGAATCCAAAGACTTGGGTTTCATATCTTGCTTATGACAGTAATCAAATAGTGTGACCATTCCCAAATCCTTTAATTTCTTTCTTCTTTAGTTGATCATTAAGCATGTTAGGTTCCTTCCATGAGCTGTACATGCGAATACAAAAACTAGATAATTCCTGCTTTCAAGGAGCTTGTAGTCTACTGTTTTAATTTCCTCCTCTTTAAAATTAAAGTTATACTTCATGTGGGGGCCATCTCTAGTCATCCTGATTTATATCTTGCCACTAGACCCAGGTGGCTCAAGAGGAGAGAGGGAGGTTTGTGACTTTGCCCAGATTTCCCTCACTTAAATCCAATTCATTTGCAAGTTATGATATCACCTTTCTGATGTCATGGTTCTCTTTAAGAACAAAGGACAAACAGTGAATGAATGATAATACTTGATGTGCAGTAACTAGAAGTATGGGTACAGAATTAGGAAGAACTGAGTTCAAATATGAACTTGTACACTCAAGTAGATGTATGACCTTGAACAAGTAAATAAGTCTCTGTTTGCCTCAGTTTCTTCAATTTTATAATAAAGATAATAGTAGTGTCCATCTTTCAGAATTATTATGGGGGGAAAATGAAACAATAGTTTTTAAAAATGTTTATCACAGTGCCTGGAACATGGTAGGTACTACATGAATGTGTGTTCACTTCCCTTTTTATTACCTGCTTCCTAGAATTATCTTGAAGAAAAGGTTGGGTAAAGTGCTATGTAAATGTTAAAATGTCATTAAAGAAATGCTATGACAAAGTCAACTGGTCAGTCCAATTCATGGGTTTACCATGAGAGCCAGGTACTAAAATAGGAAATGATCCCTGTGTATATGTGTGTGTTCACACAATATATATTCACACAATATGTCTATTGTGCTCTTTACCCTAGGATCTTGTCATGAAATTTAAGGAAACCAAGAAACCAAGGAGACAAAAATGATCAGTTTTTATAGACCAATGAGCTTATATTTTTTTACTTTTTCATTTTTCATTTTCATTATGCTTCTCTCAATTGAATAAACTTTACGTTATTCCCTTCTTTATTTTTTTTTCTATTTTTATACTTTTTGCCTTTCAAATTTTCTTTGATTTTCTTAATCACTGGAAAGTGATTAATGTTTCCATCCCCAGTTAACTCTCTTGGTTTATGTTACCCTTTTCCTATTTTTAAGTAATGAATTTCCCAAAACAGTCCCTTTTTTGCCACAGGCCTTCCACTTTGCCTTCATTCAAACTCCTTAAGTACAAATTCTTCTCTTTAAAAGTTCAATATTTTTATTTTACTGCCCATTCTTCCAAACTTTGTCAACATTTTATACCCTGGGACATTATGATCTCTAAATCTAAAATGCTCTCTGGTATCAAATTTCCTCAGGATTGTATCATTTACAGTTACCCAACCCAGAATAGCTTCAGACTTGCCTTAATGTTATATAGATTGGGCTAAGAAGCAATCCTAGACTGATTCATGGACACAACTGTTTCTCTGAATTTCTTAACTCTCTTTGACTGAAATATAACCTTAATGATGTTCTTGGTCCACCTGGGAGGAATAATAACCAAGGATAATTTTTCACATTTTATAATCTCCTTTAATCCAAAAAAGCATAGCTGAAATTTAAACTCCAGTAGAATGTAAATTCCTTGAGGTGGAATACCTTTTTATTATCCTTACAATTGAACTAAATTAAAAATGTTGTTACCATGTATTTGTAAGCACATGCTTTTCTGCACTAACTCATCCAACTCTTCTCAGACTAGAGGATCAGTTCCCCAAGGAAAGGACAGTTACATGTATAATGCCATGCATGAGCAGCTTTCCAGAAGAATGCTACTGTGGACAGCTTTTAAGGTTCTGATTATGCAATAGAGTGAACACTCTATTCCATAACAAATTAAAGCAAAACATTTGCAGTAAATCAAAGTACAGTATTCACAATATTACAATTTATCACTCATTGAAAATAAAAGTATAGCATTCACAACAACTTATCACAGAAAATGGCCACATAGTTTCCACCATAGTGGTCATAAAGTTTTGGACAAGGAACAATCATTTAGTAACTCAAGCATTCACAAAATCCTTAATTCAATAAGAAAGTACAACAGTCAAAGTTTTCCACTCATGGAGCATGCTAGGTTACAAATCAGTTACTTATTCAGTCATCAATCACTCAGTACAATCACTTAGTCAATCAATCATCCTTCATTATTCACAATTCAATCATTAGAAAATACATAGACCCTCCACCCCTAGGTCACTAGTAAATTCCAATTTCTCAGTCAGTACACAGTATCCAAGTAAAGTTTTCTTTCAGCTTGACTCTGGGTTATTTCACATATTCCCTGGATTCACTTCCATGTTCCCAGATCCTACCTGGATTCACCAAACTGTAACTGTCACCTGGATTCAGAGGCAGACAGCTCCCAGGGGGTCCTTGTCCAGCTCTCTGTGCAGTTCCTGGTCCACATTGGAGCTCACAGTATCCAGTCCACCTCAAATCCTTCACAGTCTCTGTTCCCAGAAAGTCAAGACTTAACAAAGCTACCAACAGGTTCATGAAAAGTACCAGCATCACAGTCATGCTTTCCTCAGTCTTCAGCAGCTCCAGATGGCCCTTGGAAATACTCAGCAGCTCCAGCTGTGACTGGCTCTCGGAAATCCTCAGTAGCTCTGGCTGGCCCTCATCCTCATCAGAAGTTTCAGCTGATTCCCAGAATCAAAATCACTTCATCCAGGTTCTCCAAATCAAAATCATTCTCTCTAGCCTGGGAGAGGCTTTCCTCTTCAGCTTCCTCGGCTGTTCTTCAGCCTCCCTGGCCTCAGCAGCTTCTGCCTCCACACAGTGTGCTTCAAGGAGATCTAACTCTCCCTCTCTGGGGCTTTCCCTTTACTTATATACACACAGCATTACCTTCATGTTTCAGCCAACCCTTTCCTGTTACATCAGCAGCAGGAGACAGGAGTTCATACCTTCTGTTTCCCCAACAGAGGCTTGATCAATTACTAAGTGCTAAGTACCTGCTACCTTTGTCAACATAAAGGGATCTTCAAATTCAAATTGCCATTTATTACCATTACATGTCACCTCAGGGTTGTAGTTATGAACACTCATAAGCTCCCATCAAATGTAATCAGCATAATTAATTACCAGTAATTGCTGTCCCAATATCATCTACTTCTCAAACCAGAAACCCACTCTTCTCTGTTACTTCAGTCTCTGAGGTGGGCTCAGTATTTGATTGGTAGCTACAAAGGCACTCCCTGAATCCAACCTCAGCATCAAGCTTTCTTCTCAGTATGGCATAACTGAGGTTTCCTTACATGCATGATGAAGTTTCTTAGTGTCGTGATCAATCTCTTTCTGTGCTATGTCAAGGAGGTTGCTCCTCAGTTCTGATTCATTACTGAGTTCAGTTCCTGTAATTACAGGCAAACTGTCCTATAGGTTACAGTTGCAGAAAATTTTCAAACAGTAGTAAAATTTGAACCACTTTAATACTAATTGATTTACGATCAGGAAAGAAACAACATAACAGATATAGGAGAAGAGTAGTTCCAAGCATTCATGGCCACATGGCAGCCAGGTGTGAGAGAAATAGGGCTTGAATCCTCCATGATCCAAAGGCCCTTTCTCTCTAAAAAGCTACTACAGAAGTGATAAAAACTTTATTTCTTCTAACCCTTCAAACACTCTCTCACCACAGAACTGTCTGCAAGGCTCTCCTCAGCTCACCCATTGATGAGTTTCTCCTAGAAACCTCCATTTTGTAGCGGAATTGATACTCACTTGCCTTCATTCTCTTTCAGGTCGGGTTCCAGACTTCCTCTGGGCTTCAAAACCAACCTGTGTATTTTTACCACACCCACAGGCCAGCTTTTCAGCTCCCCTTTTCATTGTTTTCTTGAACTCCTTGAGAGTAGGGACTGTCTTTCTTATCCCTTGTATTTATATCTCCGCTGCCTGACACATAGTGAGCACTAGATAAATGTTTGTTTCTTAACTTTCTTTCTTTCTACTCCATTCCAGAAGTCACCTTAAAATTTTTATTACCACTTAGTAAATGAACAAGAAACAGACAGTATAATTATACATGTTCCTAAAAAAAAAAAAAAGAAGGAAACGGCCCTTCTAATATGTAAGTAAGCCTGGAAGCAAGTGCACCATATCTACAAATGAATGAGTACTTGGTATAGCATCTTCCTTTTTTAATGACTGGACTTCCCTTGTCCAGCACCTCCCATTAAACATTCATTTATACATACCATTTGAGTATGTAGTGTGTGTCAGAATTTTAGTTCTGCTAACATATAGCACAACTGTAAAATGTGTTATTCTCTACTCTTCCTCCTTGTTGCCAGCCCCAAGCATTCAAATTAGAAGCAAAAAATCTTATAGCCAGTTTTATAATATGTCAACATGGATTCTAATACGGCATTTCACTTAACTGACAGAAATATTTATCTTCTTTATTTAAATATTACCAACAATTGCTCATAACAATAATGGCACTAATAATACCTCACATTTCTATAATACTTTAAGATTTGAAAAATATTTCAAATTAATCCATCAATCAAAATTTCTTACACACGTTCCACATGTCAGCCATTGTGCTAAATTCTAGAGACCAAAAAAGAGACAAAATACAGTCCATGCCCTCAAGGAGCATACTTACAATCTTGCGAGGAAGACAACATTCAAAAGTATATATACAGCAAGCTATATACAGGGTAAATGGGAAATTTTTTTGTTTTTATTTTTAATAGTATTTCATCTTTCCTCAGTTACATGTCAAGAAAAATTTTAGCATTCATTTTTACAAGAGTATGAGTTCCAAAATTTTCTCCCTCCTACCCTCCTTCTAATGAAAATGGTAGACAGTTTTACATAGTTTATACATGTGATATCATGTAAAAATATTTCCATATTAGTCACAGTTCTGAAAGAAGAAAAAACAATTAAAAAAAGAAATAATAAAGTGAAAAATATGCTTTGATCTGCATTGAGTTCACCAGTTCTTTATTTGGATATAAAAACATTTTCCTTCATGAGTTCTTTTGGATTATTCTGTTGCTGAGAAGAGCTACAACATAGCTTGTCATCATACAATGTTGCTGATACTGTGTACAATGTTTTCCTGGTCCTGCTCATTTCACTACACATAAGTTCATACATGTCTTTCTAGATTTTTCTGAAATCTGCCTATTCATCATTTCTTATTGCATAATAGTATGCCATTACATTCATATCACAGCTTTTTTTAGCCATTCCTCAATTGATGGGCATACTCTCAGTTTTCAAGATTTTGGCACTAGGAAAAGGGCTACTATAAATTTTTTTGCACATGTAGTTCCCTTTCCTTTTTTCATGGTCTCTGGAAGATAGAACTAGCAGTAGTATTACTGAATCAAAGGGTGTGCACAGTTCGGTTGCCCTTTGGGCATAATTCCAAATTGCTCTAAAAATGGTTGAATGTATTCACAATTCCACCAATAGTGCATTAGTATCCCAATATTCCCCAATCTTCTCCAACATTTATCAGGTTCCTTTTTTGTCATACTAGCCAATCTGATAGGTAGGAGGTGGTGCCTCAGAGTGGTTTTAATTTTATTTCTCTAATAGAAAGTAATTTAGAGTAATTCTTTATATGCCTATAAATGGTTTTGATTTCTTTGCCTGAAAATTAACTGTTAATATCCTTTGACCATTTATCAAATGGAGAACAGTGTGTATTCTTTTAAATTTGACTCAGTTCTCTATATATTTGAGAAATGAGTCCTTTATCAGAGATACTAATTATAAAAATTGTTTCCCAGCTTTCTGCTTTCCTTCTAATCTTAGTTGCATTGTTTTTTTTTCATACAAAAGGTTTTTTAAATTTAATATAATAAAAAAAAAAACATTCTACATCTTTTAATGCTTCCTCTTGTTTGGTAATAAATTCTTCCATTCCACATCGATCTGACAGGTAGACTATTTTTTGTTCTAATTTGCTTATGGTGTCACCCTTTATGTCTCAATCATACCAAAGACTGCCATATCTAAATTCTCTAATATTCTGTTTACCTCCTTCGTTTCTCTTTATCTTTTTCGTTGTATTTATCTAGTTCTGAGATGGGCAGTTGAGGTCCCCTACTAGTATGAATTTGCTATCTATTTTTTTTCCTGTAACTCACTTAATATCTCCTTTAAGAATTTATATGCTATATCACTTGGCGCAAATCTGAGAAATAAATTTGCTCTCTTCCATTCCCATTCAGTATTCTCCAAAGTCTTGTTATATCTAAGTTTCCTCCTGTAATCTATTTAACTTTTTTTTTCAAGAATTTGGATGCTATGCTGTTTGGTACATATATCTTCAATGTTGATTCTAATTCTTTGTCTATGGTACCTTTTAGAAAAATGTAGTTCTATGATTCTTTTAATTATTTTTTACTTAAATTGTCTCAGATTATGCTTGTTACACTTGACATTATTATGCTTCATCTGAAGCACAATAGATTCCACTCAGGCCCCTTATTTAAACTCTTTACATGTCTATTGCAAGTGCATTTCTTGTAAACAATATATTGTTGGATTTGGATGTCTATTCCTTTCTACTATATCTTCCTTTTTTATGGGTGAATTCATCCCACCCAAATTCATAGTTATCACTGTGCATTCCCCTTCATCCTATCCTCTTCATCCTTCTTTTATATCCTCCTCAAAAGCTTGTTTTGCTTTAGACGACTGCCGTCCTTAAGATACCATCCCTTTTTTTAATCCCACTCCCTTCCTTTAGCCTATTCCTCTCATATTTCTATTGGATAAGATGGATTTTTTTACCCCCTACTCCATGTGTGTAATTGTGTGTAAATTCTTCCCTCCTTGAATCAGTTCCAAGAATATTAAGGTTCATGTGCTGCCCAGTCCCTCTCCCAATTTTCCCCTCTCCTGTAAAAATTCTTCCTGGTATGTCTCTTTTAATGAGATATTTTTTTTTCTATTATTTCTCTCCCTTTCCCCTTTTCCCGGTACACCCCCTCTTTCTCACCCTAATATTTTTCTTTTGATAGCATGCTAATATAATAGACTCACACTAATACCCTCTGTCTCAGTAGACACCTTACTATGCTAATGATAATAAAGTTCTTAGAGGACTTCATATAATCTTCCCATTTAAGAATATAAACACTTTAAACTTGTTAAGACCCTTATGATTTATTACTCATTTTGATATGTTTATACTTCTCTTAACTCTTGTGTTTGAATGTCAATTTTTATTCCACTCTAGCATTTTCATCAGGAAAAGCCTGAAAGTCCTCTGTTATCAAACACACACTCACACACACACACACACACACACGCACACATCAGATTATATTCAGTTCTTCTAAATAGGTTATGACTGGTTGTAATCCTAACTCCTTTGCCATCCGGAGTAAAAAATTCCAAGCCCTTCACTCCTTTATGGTGGTAACTGATAATATATGATGTTGATTATGGCTCCATTGTATTGAATTCTTTCTTTCTGATTGCTTGCAGTGTTTACTCTTTGACCTAGGAGATCTGGAATTTGGCTATAATATTACTGAGATTTTTTTTTTTTAGTACGTGATTAATATAGTTTTTCAATTTCTAATTTTTCCTCTGGTTCTAAGATCTTCATAATTTCTTTAAATATAATATCTAGGCTCTTTTTTTGTTCATGTTTTTCTGGTAGTCTAATAATTCTTAAATTACCTCTCCCCAATCTATTTTCCAGGTCAGTTGTTTTTTTTCTTATGAGATATTTCACAATTTATTCTTTTTTCCTAGTCTTTTTGACTTTGCTTTATTGTTTCTGAACATGGAGATATGATTTTCTACTTGACCAATTCTATTTTTTTTTGGTAAATTGTATTATTTATTTTAAATTTAAATAGAAAATTAAAAAAAAGCATTACCATGTAACAGCAGACCATAAGAGAGCATTCAATATAAAACAATAAATTTTCATTTCAAAAAATATAATATAATGTAATGTAATGTGATGTGATGTGATATAATATAATATAATGTAATGTAATACAATATGATATGATATGACATGATACGATATATAATAAGTACTACACATTGTTTTCAAAGCTGCCTAGCTTTTCTTTGCTTCCTTGTAAGTTTTCTTTTTTTCTCTGTTATGTACTTTTTGATTTATTTTTCTGCTCTCTCCTCTCACCCCAACCCTAAAGAAGGATTCAATTAAGTACACACACACACATACATATGGATTAATAGCTATAAACATACACATATATAAGGCCTTATTCTGTTTCTACTTGCCGTCCATTTCTCTAAAGGTGGATAGCATCCTATTTCATAAATCAAATTCTTCCCATGTTTCTCTAAATCAATTAACTCATCATTTCCTATACCACAGGAATATTCTAACCCAATCACATCCTATCTGATTGTCTATGAAAGAGCCACACCCCTAATTTCCTTCATACCTTCTATTCTTGACTGCATATGTTTTATTTATGCAAGAAAATTTTAATTTAAATTAATTTAAATCCTCCATTTTGTACTTCAAAAATGCTCTCACCTTATAATATCATTTAAGGTCGGATTTTGCTGAATCTGCTTCCTCTTCTTTTTTTTTCCCCCTGATTTCATTGAAGACCCTCACCTTTTCTTCTTCCATATGAATTTTTCCATTATTTTTTTCTAACTCAGAAAAAGATATATTTTTAGTAACTTAATTGGGATGGTATTGAATAAATAGATTAGTTGGGTAAAACTGTCTTTTGTTCTATTAGCTTTACCTGTCCATGAATAATAAATGTTATTTCAATTATTTAGATCAGACTTTATTTGTATAAAAATATTTTATGTTTATGTTCCTATATTTCCTGTATCTATTTTGGCTGGTATGCTCTCAGGTATACTGTCTAGTTATTTTAAATGGTCTAAAAGAATATTAAATAATATTCTTACACATAGTGTAGTTTCCTTATTTTTCTCTTTTGATTAAATCTATTTTAACTTTAACTGTGTCTGAGATCATGATTTCTACCCCTGATTTTTCACATAATAAACTCTACTCCTGGCCTTTATTTTATCTTTGTGTGTATCTCTAATTTTTATAGCATTTCCTGAGACCAAAATACTTTTGAATTCAAAATTTTAATCAGCCATCACTTTCCATTTTATGGGGAAATTCATCCCATTCACATTCTAAGTTATAATTACATTCTGTGTATATTTCTCTTAACTATTTTTCCTTACTATCCTTTCTTATTTCTATTTCTATTGCTCCTCACTCCTTTGCTTTACTTCTACCTGGTACTTTGCCCTATTATTTGTTAACCTACTCACCCCTCCAAGCATCCTTCCTTATCCTCTCCCCCTTGTCCTCATTTCTTTATATATTTAGAAGACTTTTTTTTAAACTTCTCGAGATATATATGTTGTTCCCTCTTTAATCCAGTCCTGATGGGAGTAAGGTTCCATCACTACCTGCCCCAACAGTTTTTCCTTTTATTTCCTTTTATGTGATAATTGACCCCTTTTACCTCTCCCTACACTGTTTTGTGGATTTTTTTTAGAATTACATTATCATGCACAGCTCAGCACAAGCCTTGATTTTTTCTGAACTACCCAGACAATTATGACAGTCATTAGAGTACTGAAAATTCTTTCACATCTAAAAAGTAAACAACTTGACTTCATTGAGTCCCTTATAGTCGATCTTTAATTTAGTTTACCTTACATTTCCCCTGGATGTTACATATCTAATTTTCCCTTAAGTTCTGCTGTTTTTGTCACAAATATCTGAAAGTTTTTCAGTTCATTAAATGTCTTTTTTTTTACATTGAGGATTATGGTTAACTTTGCTGGATAACTTATTGTTGGTCATAATGCGAGCTCTTTTGAGCTATGAAATATAGTATTCTAAGATGTATGATCCTTCAGTGTAGTAGCCACTAGGTCTTGTGTAATCCTTATTGTAGCTCCATGATATTTAAATTATTTCCTTGTTGGTTCCAATATTTTATTCTTAACCTGGGAGCTTTGCAACTTGGCTCTGATATTCCTGTAAATTTTCCTCCTGATATCTCTTTCAGGTGTTTATTGGTGGATTTTTTCTATTTCTGTTTTAGCTTCTTGTTTTAGAACTTCAGACCAATTTTTTTTATAATTTCCTGTAATATTGTACCAACATTTTTTAATCATAATTTTCAGGTAGTCTAATGATTATTATGTTGTTTCTCTTCAAACTGTTCTCCAGATCAGTTGTTTTTCTGATGAGATGTTTCACATTCTCTTATATTTTTTCATACTTTTTATTTTGTTTTATTATTCTTTGTTGTCTTAGAATGCCATTGGCTTCCTTTTGAACAATTCTAGTTTTCAAGGAATTATTTTCTTCCTTAAGTGTCTGATTCTCTATTTCAAGTTGGTTGATTTTCTTTTCATAATTTTCTTGATTTTGTTAGATTGCTTTTATTTTTTTTTCTAATTTTTCCTTGATCTCTCTTATTTGGTTTTTAAAGTCCTTTTTAAATTCTTCCAAGAATGTGTGCTTGGAACCATTTGATGTTTCTCATTGAAAAAGGAGTGACTTTTTTTGTTCCATTATCTTCCTCTGAATATGAACTCAGATCTTCTCTATCCCCATAATAGCTTTCTGTGGTAGTGTTCTTTTCCTTTTGCTTCCTCATTTTTCGCATTGTTTTATTTTGTTTTTAGCAGTGTTAAGAGT
The DNA here is from genome assembly GCF_028583685.1 of Petaurus breviceps papuanus. NCBI lineage: Eukaryota > Metazoa > Chordata > Mammalia > Diprotodontia > Petauridae > Petaurus > Petaurus breviceps. The sequence continues at coordinate 13,355,276 of NW_027187351.1, read as the reverse complement.
AATCAAGTTATATTCCAAATTTATGGAGAATGATGCCCCAAGTCTCAGGTCCCTCTTACTGTTATTTTCTGGAGTATGTATTGGGGCTCAACCTTGGGTTATCCTCTCCACTCCTAAACCACAGCTAGGGCCCATAGCCACACTGTCCCACAAATGATTTTACTCCCTCAAGTGCCTTTCCAGGAAATGAAACCAGGGACTCTTCTGCTTTAGGTGCCCATAGCTAGGAACTACTGCTGCTGAAGTCACCAGGTGTGTGCTAGCTCCTTCTCCCCTGCAGCCACAGCATCGGCTCATCTGGTCAGCACACCTGTGCTGGGCATCCCTTGACAGTGGAAAGTCCTTCAATCTTCTACTCAGCTGTCAGGCCCACACACGATCTGTGAGATGACAGCTTCAAAGGCCAAGGCTACCTCAAAACCCAAATGCCCCTACTGCTTGTTGTTTGTTGACTCTGCAGAGTCAGTTTGGGGGTGTTTGCTCCACTCAGGCTGAATCTCCAGCCCTGGAGGTCCGATTTTTCCTGGGGTCTTCTCAAGTTGTTTTAGGAGAACGACAGCTTAATCCTAATTTTTTGTTTATTTCCACTACTCTACATTCCTTCTGAGGCAATGTTCTTTCTTTTTTTGTCAAAGAAATTTGGAGAGCCAAAAGTTTTCTGACCTACTCCACCTCGCTCCCAGAATTCTCTCCAATGCAAATTTTTTTAAACAGCTATTTTCCTCAGTAAAGTTTTGTGTTTCTTTTCTCATATGGCCTATTCTGATTTTTAAGGAGTAATTTTCTTTAGTATTTTTGTGCCTCTTTTACCAAGCTCTTAACTCAGTTTTAAAAATTTTCTTTTATAGCTCCCATTTATTTTCCCTATTTTACTTTGAGCATTGTTATCTGATTTTCAAATTTCTAAAAATTTCCTTCTTTACTTCATCTAGGAAATGTCATTGGACCTGTGTCCAATTTGCCTTTTTTTGAGGCTTTGGTTATAAATATTTTCATATTTATAAATTCATATAAATATTTTCAAACAAGCCATTGTCTTCTTCTGAATTTGTGCCTTAAGCTTCTCTGACATTATGGTCAGGTTCTTTTGTTGTTAGTTAGTTAGTCTGTTTATTAGTTTGCACATTTTCCCAGCCTATTACTTAATACTGGACTCTATGGTAGAGTTGGACTCTGTTTACCTCCCAGGAGTGGGGTGGTTATCTAGTCTGAGCTTCTGTCTTTTATGTCCTTCTGCTGATTTCATAACTAAGTGGGGACCTATATAACTTGTTGGTGCTTCCGAAGTGGTGTGGTACAGACAGAGATCTGGTCATTGTCATTGCTGGTCCCTACCCATGTAGGGCCTCTGCTCCCTAGAGATTGTGATTCAACTGCCTCTCTTTGTCATATATCTGTGATATGGAAAGGGATAATGAGCAAGAGAGCTACCAGATTGTACCTGTTCCTGCCCCTGGTCTGATTACAGGTGTCCCTTGGGATCTCTATCTATCCAGGTGTTTAGTCCTCCTACCATCCTGCTACTTATTTACTGTTGGCTCCTAATGCTACTGTCACCATAGCTCATAACCAATGCTGCTTCCACCATGCTATGCTCACCTCTGCTTCACACCTTAGTATCTGGAGACCTCTTTGTCTTTCTAAATTCCTCTGGACTGTAAAAAAAAAAAAAGTACAATGATTTTTTCTTGGTTTTCCTGCAATCAGTTTTGCATATTTGTAAGGTGTTGTCGGGGGGGGGGGGATGTGTGAGTTGGGATAATTTGACATAAATGCTGACTTCTCTCCATGATCTTGTCTCTAAAATAATTTCTAAGGTCACACAGAAATAGCTCCTAAGTATTTTAATCCTAGGATTCTCCATAAACTACAATTATTTCTTGAGCTATTTCCCACATTTTTATTTTGCCTTTAATTCCTTCACTCATTAGAGAAGAAATTCTACAAATTTCATTATAAGTCCAATACCAAGTGGCTGAATCCACACCCTTATTGTCACAACTGAGTCAGGGATTCTAGAATAATAGAAGTACTTTAGGATTTGAGAGTGGCAGGGAAGATAAGCAGTTGCCATAAAAGGCTAATTTAGCCAGGTATATGATCAATTTAGCCATTTTTCCCTATCATCCGCTTATAATCTTATGGCCAAAATCCCCATTCTAGAAGGTGAATTTCCCACTTCTCATACTCTCTTACATTTTAGCCCTTCAGAGAAATTCTGGTAATCACTTGGTCTAACCATTAGAATTACACATGTGCAAATATCTGTTTATATCCCTCACCTCTCAGCATAAAGGGCTTGTTATCCCTCAGCCCAATGTTTACCTAATAAGCAACAAACACCCAACATTTTCCCTGCTGAACACAATACTGAAAAAGATATACTCTGTTCTTATAACAACTCTGAAAATAGCAATAATTCAAAACTATAATCCTTCCTTCAGGAATCATATTTCTTGTCTAATATGTGTAAGGTAGGATTCTGAGGACAGCAGAGTTTACCAATACCACTGCTTTCTAAACAAGGCTAGAATTGACTAGAATCAAAGAACACTGAGGAAACAGATGTCTTTAACTGAACTGGAAATGAGATATCCAAGGTCTTTTCAAAATGTCTTTTTACCACTCAATTCTTGCTTACAATTTGCCTCACATATATCGCTTAACCTCTGAGTCTATAAATGGGCTTCATAGTCCTTGTTTACTTCTTCATTTACAGAGGTGCTATAAACATGAGTTTGGTAATGTTTGTGATGCACTTAAGACTTCTTGGAGATCATGTGCCACATCTATATCAGATTTTTGTTAATTTCAACAAAAAGAAAGATTCCCCCTTGTTTAACATAATAGATATATGTATTTGAAGGAGGGAAAAAACAACTTATTTGTTATTTCATTTTAAACCCATAATGTCCTTTAAACATTATCAATATCTGAGATGATATTGAGCAGGGATAAAACCCATACTTTCATTGGTATTGGAAACTCCTGAATAACAGAATTCCCTGAACCAAAGCAGGTTGTCAAATTCTTTGCAACATATAGTCTTAACTTTCTAACAGGTTAGACTTTGCCAGAGGTCACATAGCCCATGTAAAATAATAGCCTGGTAATTTTAAAATTAGATCCCCATAAGAATAACTAGTGTTTATAAAGAAGAACTAGTGTTTATAAAGTTCTTTAAGGTCTGTAAAACATGTTGTGTGTTATCTCATTTGATTCTCACAACTCTTTGTGGTAGATGCTGATTTAATTCTCATTTTTCAGATGTGGAAACTGAACCTGAGAGAGGTTAAGTGACTTACACAGAATCACATAGCAAGTAAGTGTCTGCGGAAGGATTTGAACTCCTGTCTTTCTTATTCAAAGTCCAGTGCTCTAGACTTACCTCTGACTTTTTTTTTAATTGTCAATATCTACTCTTAAGTTTCTCAACCAATGTTTTCCATGGTAGTCATTAGTTTTATTTTTCATGGAGGCAGTGTGGTACAGGGTGAAGAACACTGAATCAGAGTCAAATCCTTTCTTGGATGCTGACTACCTGTGTGTTCATTTCACATCTGTTTTGTATAACTTGCTGTTCCTTTCAAATACATAATAAAGTTATCATGTAAATTTCTTCTCTATTTTTAATTTCTTTTTTAATCTCTACCTGTGATTTTACTGATATTAAAGAACTTCTAAGGACCTACTCCTTCCTTCTTTGCAGATTGAGAACTTTTCTGCATCCAATAGTCTTGCAAGTTTGTCTGGGACTCTGAGAGACTAAATGATTTTCCCAGGGTTCAACATCATTCTCCAATGCAAATCTATTGTATCATATCAATGTATTAACATTGTAATAATTAAAATTGTAATCTTCAGTAGTTCAGGGGTTCAGAAATGTAAATAAGTTCTCATACAATATTACCTTGTCTTTATGAAGAACTAGGCAGTTAGGTGATGCAGTGGATAGAGTGTTGGTCCTATAGTGAGGAAGCCTTAAATTCAAATCCAGCCTCAGAAACTTACTAGCTGTGTGAACCTGGGTAAGTCACTTAACCTCTCTTTGCCTCAGTTTCCACATCTTCACAATGAGGATAATAATAGCACCTACCTCTTCAAATTTTTGTGAGGATCAAATGAGATAATGTGTTAAGCATTTAGTACAGTGTATGGGATATAGTAATGCTATATAAATGTTAGCTACTAGCTACTCAGATGTATTTTTAAAAACAGAAAAAAAATCTTATACATTATTTCATTTGTGGTCTCACAAAGATCCTACAAAGATGATAAATGGTTATTACCTTCATTTCAGATATGAGGAAATTTGATAGAGAAGATGTTAATTATCAAAGGTCACACAACTAATGGGCGACAGTGGCAAAAGTAGAACCCGGGTCAATCAGTCAGTTAATAACCATTTATAAAACACCTATGTACCCCATAGGAGTTCTGCAGATTTTCTGAACCTGAGACTTGTGTTCCTTCTTTACCAGACTAACAAGCAAACAAACCAGGGCTTTTTCATCATTGTTCTGCAATTGTAATATGTTAAATCTACTAAACTCAGAAATAAGCCTTAAGTGACCTACTTGAAATGCTAATTCACTGTCCAAACACCTTTCAAATTTATTACTAAAGCACAGGTCAAAGTGTTACTCTTCTCTCCCAGCTAAAATATTTCTCCTCTTTCCCTTTGTCCTGCTTTCTTCTTCTTCTTCTTCTTCTTCTTCTTCTTCTTCTTCTTCTTCTTCTTCTTCTTCTTCTTCTTCTTCTTCTTCTTCTTCTTCTTCTTC
>NW_027187351.1:13349384-13350485 GCF_028583685.1 Petaurus breviceps papuanus | reverse complement strand
TCTTCTTCTTCTTCTTCTTCTTCTTCTTCTTCTTCTTCTTCTTCTTCCTCTTCTTCTTCCTCCTCATCTTCTTCCTCCTCCTCCTCCTCATCTTCTTCCTCCTCCTCCTGCTCCTTCTTCTCCTCCATACATGCTGAAATGGGCTGATCTGTTCTGTGGGCATGTCTCTGTGTGTCCCAAAGGGAGGTAGAATAGGCTTCTCTAGCATCTTCATCCCACCAAACTTCTCCAAAGGAGACTTTTATTCATGTAAGGAAGGAAAACAAGAGGCTGGGGCCTAAAAGCAATAATCTGCTCTCCCAAGAGAGGTAGGGTACTGGTTTAAAAATAGATGTAGTTGTTCTCTTAAATACAGTTCCTCTAAGGGATTAATTGTATTTAACTTTTGATCACTTTGTTGTTTGGGGGAAAGGAGAACCACAAGCTCTATATCAAAAGTGTGAACCATTTTCCACCTCATATCAGTTACACAATAAACATACATAGCAAATAGCAAAGAAATCCATTTATCCCAATCATAGAAAAACAGAAATGAGAGAAGGTTTACAGAGAATAATATATGTCAGATAATACAGAGTGAAAGAGCAATCATATTGAGAAAGTTAACTCAGCTCAACCAAAGATGGTGTCCTAAATCTCATCCAAGGGGTAATTCCCCAAAGTCTCTAGAGTAGCAAGTTGGAAATGGGGACATGATGGAGAATTCATGATCCTCCCACATCTTCCCAGAGTTTTGTTTTTTTCCTTTAGAAACCTGGAGTGGTGTTGGCTTCTTCCATCTTCTCCCTCAAAGCATGAAGCCAACTTGTGGTGTAAAGAAAACTTGAAGGTTGACCAATCCAAAAGGAGAGGGACTGCTGAGAACTGAAGCTCTGTCTCCTACCATCTCTTCCATACCCCAATGTAGGCAGGGCCTTCATCTACATCTATAAAGGGAGAGTCCCATACCAGTGGGCTATGGGGCCCATTTAGTTTAGGATTTAAAACCCTTTACAATTTGACTCTAGTCTAAAATAAAGCCTTAATTCTCATTATTTTCTCTTCCCAGCCCCTTACACACACACACACACACACACACACACACACACACACACACACACA
>NW_027187351.1:13264921-13349374 GCF_028583685.1 Petaurus breviceps papuanus | reverse complement strand
ACACACACACACACACACACACACACACACACACACACACACACACACACACCATTCTAGCCAAAATTATCTATTGACTGTTCCCCACATGCCTTGTACCTGAAACACCCTCCCTCTTCACCTCGATCTCTTAAAATCTCTGTATCTTTTCTAGACTGTGACCAAGAACCATCTCCTACAAAAGTCCTTCCCCAATTCCATTAATTTTCTTCCAGCTAAAATTACTTTGTATTTATTGTGTATTTGTGTGCATATATCACCCACTTGAGTAGAATACTCTTTGATGGTTGGGGTGATTTTGGCTTTGTCCTTGTATCCTTAACCTCATGGCAATGCCTTGAACTTAGTAGACAATAAATGCTTTGGATATCAATAACATTGAACTGAACCAACAAGAATAATTTTAGACTTTAACATTTTTTTTTGCTAAAACATATGCATATTATTTCTTTTAGAGTACTTTATTTTCTATATTACCAAAAAAATCCCCTATGTACAAATTTCTAGCCTATAAATTACCTTGAAGATGAGAGAGGAGAGAGAACCATAGATTTTTGCTGTACTTAATGACACTGTGGAAGTAATGTTCATAGTAGTGGAGAAGATAGCCAATTAATGGCTTTTGAGGTTCGCTAAATGCCTGAGTAAAGTTGAGATATTTAATAACCACAAAAGCTATTTACTACAAGTAGGCTCCTAATACCCTAATCATGATTCCTATTATACATGTGGATTAAAACAGGTGCAACAAACCAATACATAAATTTCTTTTTAAGAGGTCTGTTTTCTCTTCTAGAGAGTTTGTTGTTGCCATCATTATCTTTCTGGTTTTTTCCTACTCCCAGTGACTTTGCATCCAAAGAATGGCTAGAATGGGTGGAATGACCAAATAAATCTATCTTTTTCCATGTGATTATCTCAGAGAAAATGGAACTAAAAAGACAAGCTTTCCACCATATTTTTATGGCCACATCAGGCTGAGATCTGGAGGGAAGGAAAAAGGATTAGAACAAGAGAAACAGAATCCCTGGATTTTATCCTGACAATTTGTAAGTTCTCTCTCTCTGTCTCTCTCTGTCTCTCTCTCTGTCTCTCTCTCTGTCTCTGTCTCTGTCTCTGCCTCTCTCTCTCTCTGTCTCTCTCTCTCTGTCTTTCTCTCTCTCTCTCTGTCTCTCTCTCTGTCTCTGTCTCTGTCTCTCTCTGTCTCTCTCTCTGTCTCTCTCTCTCTCTCTGTCTCACACACACACACACACATGCACACATTCACACACACGCACATGCATGCACTTCCAAAGCAATGAATGAGTGGCTGTAAATGAACATCTGGAAAATTAAAGCATATAGGTACAGATGATAAGATCAATTTAAACTAGGTCAATCAATCACTCAACAAGCAATTATGAAACACCTACTATGTAGCAGGCTCTGGGATATAAATATGATAATGAAACAATTATTCACAGGGGTTGAGGAAACAAAAAGACATCTGTAGATGTTTTTAAACAAAACTGGTAAGAAGTTCACTATTGCTCAGACAAAACAGTGATCTATTCTTTATAGATATAGTTGTACCAACTATGCATAATCTCCAAGCTATTTGAAATTTTAAAAAATTTCAAAATATGGAGGTCTAGTAGAAGAAATTGAATCATGTGGGAAAAGGATGAGGTACATATCACACATGTCAGCCTATCCACTACCAGAAGTCTCCCATATGCTTTCAGTATGACTACAGAAGATGAGCTTGCATCACAATTCTTTAATTATAGAAAGATGTATTTTGTGGGTCAATATAATAATCAATTTAGCATATATTATAAAAGAATCATAGCAGAATAGAAACTCATCTTAGAGTGATTTCTATGTGAGTAGTGTAACAGATACTTCATGTGCTCCCAAATTGCTACAATACATTTAATGGCTTGGTGGGAATCCTGTTAATATGAGGAATTCAAATATGGTTATGAACTGATTCAATTAATACTTCAATACCATTTAAGTTCCTTTAAGAGTCAAATAGAAAAGTCACTATAATGTTGTAGGCTGACCCTAACTGCAAACAGTGTGATGTTTGGATTGATGTGGAGATCAGTAGAACAAGAGTTGTTCATTCATCTTCTTCCATAAGAAGTCAAGCTATAGTGAGACAAATTTAAAAATACCAATAGCCCATGTATTCGAAGTGCTTCATTGAAGATTCTACTGACTATGAAGTAGGCAAACAACAATAGCGTATGAAATGGATCAAAAAAGTGATTGCTTTTAGTATTTGCCAGCATTTGATTGTGACACAACTGCAGATAGAATTTGCCAGGTGTAGTCTGGGCTTCATATTGCTTTTGTCAATGCTAACCTCAGCTACAAAACACACAAAAATATATTGCAGATGAATGTGGAGCATTAAAAAAAATTACTTCATTCAAAAATCTAGACAATATTAAATAAGAGTTTTAAGATAGAGAGCAATTTACATTCTGAAAAGGGAAAAAATAAATAAAATTTTAAATTTTGAAATTAGAAATCTCCACTTGATATAAATTCTATAAATGTTACACGATAATATAAGATATGACAAAATAATCTCAATGTCATGAGTGATTTTGAAGAGAAAAGTCATATGTAAACTAGAATATTGAAAAGTTATTTTTCAGCTTGATAGCACAAATCCATCCAGCAGATTAACTACACCAAAACAGTATTCAGATCAGTTGCCATTTGCTATCATCATCATGGCCAAAAGCATTTTCCCATAATATTTGAAAGTAGAATAGAGGTGTCAATTGATGCATAATTTTAAAAAAATATATTTTAATTTTCAATCATTTTTCCATCTGTGCTAATGGATTTAAATATAAGAAATTTCAAGCAAATATCATAATTTTACTTTGAAATAAACATTTTCACCACACTATCTCTATTTCCTTTGCCTTATGGATAAAATATGGTATGGCATCAATTTGTGACACTTGATCCTTTGAAGTAATCTTAAATGCTTGTCCTCTTCTCATAGAATATGTAAAATAGTCTAGGACCTGCATATGTCTATATATGCAGTAGCCATTGTCACTGTAAAAACCATAGGAGAAAATGTAGAGTAATCTAGATATACTCCTGAGGGTGTTTTTCCTGTTTCACTTTTCTACCATATAAATACGTGGTCTTACCACACTGGATCATATGTCTCTGCCAACTCACTATAGTTTAATAACTGAGATCTGACTTTGAAGAGTGAGTAAAATACCTGTCCAGTGGTTCTACATTCCTTCACTGAGACAATTGCAATTTTCTAAGTTAAGATCACAACAAATCCACATCTGTCCATTCTGGGAGAATCTAGTTTATACCCTCCCATAAAACTGACAAAATCAATCACACTTGGTATCACCTTCTATATCCTATGAAATTTTGATTCCAATAGAAGACACAGGTTTTTGGTCATGAACAGTCCTTTTTATTTTTCCAGTCATACACTTCTTTGTTGTCATCCTTTCACTGATTCCCCAACTCAGTCTTTTAGTTGTACTTGCTTACTCTCATTCACCATATGCTTCTTGGTTGTAACACTTTAATTTTTCAGATACTATAATGTTCCCTGACTCACCATCATGTAGAATCACTGGACACCCACTAAAACATTGTTTTATTTTGTCACAAGTTTTGAAATTTCACTAAAGAAAACAAACAAGTATAAACAGTGCTAAAAAAAAGTTTCCAACTGTAACATTTTCAAGTTCTCTTTCTCTTGAAAAATAAAGTGGGGTAATTCTCTAAATTTCCCCTATATACCATATACCAATAAGGATGTTGTGTATCTTGATTTTGTGCTTTTTCTGTACATTATATATTTTTTTAATCCAGGTTCAAAACCATACAGATTAAAAGATGGCTTGTGTTGACTCAGAGATATGATCTCACTAATGTGGTATAATTTCAGTTGAAATTCATTTGGACTTTGTTTTTTTAACGAAAGAATTAGAAATATTTTCTATCTAAATTTGTTATTTGATGTTCATGATTCATTTCATGCATCTTTGAGTTTTTAAGAGGGAATGAATTCCCATTGACCTGACTATTCAGGGGTTGAAGAAGACCTGAATTCTTCCCTCCTGATCTGGCCTGGGTTACATTTTCTGCTTCATGTTGTTCATTCTGTCTCCTTTGCTTATGCTGGTGTAACTTTACCTTTGGTGGCAGGAGGTATAATCACTTCGTTAAATGTGTATAGTTCCATTGAGTGTTCTGGTCACAGAGGAGGGCATTCTCACAGAAAGAAAGGGAAAAAAATGGTCACTTGCTGTGTTGAACAGACCATCTATCTAAACCTGTCCTTATCTGGCACCTATGCCCAAGTGAAATAAGCTTCCCAATTTGTATGTGGGCATAATGCCATTGTAACAGATGGACATGAGTGTAGGTAACTGAGAAATTATGCATATACATTAAATATGGGTACTAAGAGCATGAATCCTATCTAGGAACATCAAAACATCTGTCGGTTCTGCGCCTTTGTGTATACTGTTAGTACCATATGCCATCTCAGTGGGAGTCCCATGTAGGATGGGCAAAAATGAGTTCTCATGAATTTCATGTAAATTGTTTAACTGGGTGTATTTTCCTCACCACAGGCAAAAGGACTATGGAACAAGTATTGTGAATAAAGACTTACATATCATTGAAAAGTAACACAAAGGGGAAAAACCCTAATGTTAAAAATTACAAATTAAATTCCTTGTGGTATCCTGGAATACATAAAGGAATTTTTAGATGGGTGTGTATTTAATTATTTCTGTGTGTAATCCATTGTATTATATATAATTTATACATATATTCATCAACATTAAGTTCTATATATTTAGATACATTGTTATTTATATATGCATATATATTTGTGACTTGATATTTGATTCCTTGTCATACTAGATTAATGTCATTTTAATTCTTTATCTAAAAACAGTCACATATCTTAATGCTTTTATACCATCTTTATAATATTACTACCAAAATTTGAAGCAAAGTGTAAAGAAATGAACTATTTCAGGGAACTTTTATTGGTTAATTTTTTATTGAATTTTGTCTTGTACAATAGAAGCAACATCTTCTCTATCATTTGAAAGATTTTATCCCAGTATGCTGATACTCATTTTAAGGAAATAATAAATTAATCTATAGATATACTTCATTTTTATCTATCAGAAATGTCACCCTCACAACAAAAACATGTTTTATATTTAACAATAAAACTCTTTGGGGGAAAATATATAAAATTGTATGGAGGAATTATTTCTCTTAGGTATGTATATATATGAATCATGGTAGTAGATAGATAGATAGATAGATAGATAGATAGATAGATAGATAGATAGATAGATAGACAGACAGACAGACAGACAGACATATCTTTGGCATTCTGGTAAAGTCAATAAACCCATTTTTGGAATAATAGTTTTCAATGAATAAAATAAAATGCATGGGATTATAAAGAAAACCAATTAAGTGTAATCCTAAAAAGAAATTTTTATAAAAAATTCATGGACATCAAGTTAAGAATTTCTGGCATAGAGGCAGTGTGGCCAAATAGAGTTTGGGACTTAACATCAAGAAGACTTAAGCTCAACCCCTACCTTACTTGCTTTACTAGCTGTGTGACCTTGGGAAAGTCTCTTAATGTCAATTGGTCTGTTTCCTTATCTATAAAAGGTTGAGTTTAGACTTGATGACCTCTACAATTCCCTTTAGCTCTAAACACATAATATTTTAATATTTGTAAATCAAATTATATTTTCCCATAAAGTCATCTGACAAAAGCAAAGGTATTAGTTAGTCACCTAACAGTGACTTAAAATTTTAGCATTGCATTTATTTTCCCAGTAGTCAACTGATCACTTAGATTATTGCATGTACAAGCCTAAACTTAGGTATACTATAGAAACTGAGCATTTGTCTAGGTCTAGAATTTATTTGTATGTGTTTGTGTGTATTTATACACATACATAAAATAGAAACATACACAAATACATGTTTACCTGCACAAATGCAGGCACACAAAAGGTCTGCACCTGAATGGTCACTTTTTTATACTTTACCTAAGTGTATTTATGTATACCCACAGCAATGAAAAAAAGAATACATGTGTATATATATATATATATATATATGGTAAATTACTCCCAAATTTTCTGTTTAAGATATAATTGTGTTTTGCTTTTTTTTTGGAGGGAAATTGGGGTTAAGTGACTTGCCTAAGGTCACACAGCTAGTTTTTTTGTGTTAAGTATCTGAGACCACATTTGAACTCAGGTCCTCCTGACTCGAGCACCGATCTCTATTCACTCCACCACCTAGCCACCCCCTAAGATATAATTTTTGAATACATCTATGTATCTGTGTGTGCATTTTAAGTATTTTATGTCTTTATCAATAAGTTTAATTTGTGAAAATAATAAATTTCATATATTTTACCATAATTAAATGCTTCAGATATAATTAATAAATGACACTACTATAGGAATGTCATGCTGTTCCACAGTCATTATTTAAATATGGGGAATCTGGTTTCATCAGATGGTCTATCCAACAACAAAAGCTGTCTTCATGACAATGTCTTACATTTCTTCTTGGGTATACTTCAGGATTTGGTATATCTGAATTATCAACATTTTTTAAACATTAAGTAGCATGCCTAGGCTCTTGCTAAAATTAAATATTCAGCAGGATGTTCTATCTTCAACTAAAGTCATGTAATAATTATAAAAGATTAATTCACTACTAGGCTGTGCTTACTGAAAAAGTGAGAGTAAGCATTGCAATATAAAATTACAAAATCAAATTTTAGATCATTATGTTTTTATCTCTAAGAGTAATTTTTACAGAATGTATATACAGAACACTTTACATATACATAATATGTTTTATCTATATAATGTGTGTGTTTATATCTATATCTCTTTAACATCTATATATTTAATTTTCAATCTGGTCATATGAGTTCATCACCATAGAATCTTTCAATAAGGATTTTGTGAGTGTGTCAATATGTGTGTATGTATGTGAATACATTTCTACATATAATGTCTATTTACATACACATGTTTATATATGTATGTGAATAATGTTTATGTATATTTGAGTAAGCATTTAATTTTGTACCCTCACTAATGCAGACTATAGCACATCCATTTCTTATAAACCCACAGTATTCTTTCTGTAAGTCAGCCCTTGAAGGTATGTAGTAATCTGGAGATCTTCCTTGAGTTCTTGAAGCATTTTGCTATCACATTTGGACTACCTGTTAGATATTTTCGTCATTCTTTTTTTTTTTACTATCCTACTTCTTTTGTCCATTCTTATGTACTTTCTTCTACTTTCCATATGCAGTTGTTGACAATATACTGTAGCTTCCTTACTCCAAATGTGACTTTTTTGACTGCTTCTTATGCTACATGTGATTCTGATTATTTTTTTAATTGTGACATCCCATAATGTGTAACCATGGGTCATTATCAGAAGATGATTAGTGTTAAAAAGATGTGGCAGGGCTCAGCATAGGACCATTGAAAATGCTGCCCAATTTCTCAAATGAAACCCAATCCAGTCTTGTCTTGTTATTCAATTCTGTACCTTTTTCCTTGACCATCTTCAGTGCATGTTTATGACATACACAGTAATGGGATTAGGATATTTTCCTCATCTACTTTTTAATGTGGAATGCTACATGGAGCTCTTTTGCATGACCACATATCTTCAATGAGGAGATTCTATTTAATTCATGTTATGATAATAAGTACAATATTAATATGATATGATATGATATGATAGTAAACTAGTATATCACATTTTAAAGTTTTAAAATGTTTTACATATGTTATCTCAGTTGATCCTATTACAATACTGCTAGCCAGACATTTTACAAATGAGGAAATTGAGTCTGAGAAACATGCATTGATTTTTCCAAGGTCACATAGCTAGTAAGTATCTGAGTAAACTCTAGTGTTGTAGGTAATCTAGGCAACATCTCATATTTGATGTAATTAGCAATAACCAGAGCACAAAAAGAAGCTCAGAGAATCTGTTCTTTTTTTATTTGTGCTTTACACAGAACATCGTTTGAGCAAATACTTTCTGTAAATATTATTGTGACTGGCCAACTGAGTCTCACATCACATTTCTATAGCCATTATTTCTTCTCTATTTTTTCACTACCTTAATTTTTATTCTTTTAGTCTTCAAATTTGGTATTGATTTTGACCTGTACTTCACCTAATCAGTGATATCTTTGCACAGTTAACTGATTCCAAATAGACCTGCTGGTAGCCTGTCATTTCCTATATCTTAAGATGTAGCTAATTTTCTCTTTTGGTGATAGAGTCCTATACTTGCCATGTCAAGCAGCTTCTGATTTATGTGTTCATCTATTGAGTAGTATTAGAACATTCTCCTTCACATTTTTCCTAATTATATTTTAGTGTGTTTTTGCCCTCCTCCCATGGATATGCTGGAACCAGTTTAAACCAGTTCAGGAGAATCAATTGCTAAACTTCCAGTCTTAGCATTTACACCTTAGAAATAAACAAATGGTACAAATCAGTGTTTAATGTATTGCTTTATTGATTGTCTGCAATTGTTCATCCTTCATTCTTGAAGAGAACCAATGATATCAAGAGTGTGATGTTTTGAATTGTGCATGAACTGGATTTGAGCAAAGCAGAGCTGAAAAGTCATCAGCCTTGCTCTCTCCTCCAGAGTCACCAGAGTCCAGTGTCAAGACAAAGGTCAAGATATCTTGTGATGGCCTAGGATGCAGTGGAGGACCTTTAAGAAAATGATGGAAGCAATGTTCATACTTCAGTTTTGTTTTGTTTTCCAGAGAATCAATTGTTAAACATTTACCAGCTCATCATTGCTTGCAATCCTAGGTCTGTCTTTACACTGAAGTCACCAGGTGTCAAGGTATAAGTTGCCTTAGCTTGAAAGATTTTGTCAAGTTCTTTAGAGAATTTCTCTTTGTTCATTCCCTGCAACAGATTTGGGCACACAAGCTGCCATTATAATCTTGGTAAGCTTTTTGCCTAGGTCTATCATGGGCACTGCAAGATAATATGCTGAATATTCCAGGGAGTGGTTTATTATTGCCTTTGCAGAAAATATAAACCCTAGGACACTAACTCCTTTCTGAGTGAAAACCAAAAACAAACAGTTAGCTGTGGTAATTACCTGCAACTTGTTTATGTATCCTCATTCAATTTATAGTGAGAATGTCAACATGTTTATTTCTGTTCAGTGAATAATGCTCCAGCTTTTAGCACATTAGTCAAAGATATAACATTAAGAACATCAAATGTTAAATTAATACTTATTGATGATATAAAAGGAATAGAGCCTTGGGCTGTTTTGTCCCCTTTTATTCCAATACACCAGCATCCCTGTAGAAGTAAATCACCAAGTCCTGAGGACCATTTTGTGTTTATTTCATGTGTTTCCATGGTCAAATATATCATTACACAGTGGCCAATCTTCTGGGTGATGAACATCTGTGTACTTAGAACAGAGTTCCTAAGTATCAAATACATTCTGTTCCTGGGTCCATATTGTAGCCTTTCCAGTTTGGCAGAAACTACCAGGCAATTTTGCTCTTTTGGCATAACCTTGAAGAGCCTAGAGCAGAGTTTGGCAAACTATGGCTTGAGGGTTATATCTGACCTGCTGGCTGTTTTTGTAAGCCTGAGGGGCTAAGGATATATATTTTTTTACATTTGTTTGTAAAAATATACAAAAAAAGATAGCAGGCTAGATTTGACCTGTAGACTGTCATTTACTGACCCTTGCTCTTCACCATGTCCCTGAGAAGACTGTAAGAACATGTGTGAAGGCATCAGTTGCTTGAAGTACATAACAAGTACACAATGTATTTATCTTTTACTAAAGCTAATTTTGGATAACCTTGTTATTGGCAGACCAATTCTATTAACCTTCAGATATTGGACTTGGTACATGAGCTTTTTTCTGACTAAATTAAAAGTCATAAGTTGAATTTAAAAAGCATTTAGAGCTTTGTCACCTATAAACAGTATATTACTGTTAAGTGAAAACCAAATAAGTGAAAGAATTTCAATTTCCTTAGAGATATTAAGATAGTAATGTCTCTGGGGAGAAATATATAAACAAATGATTAATAAATATTGCTCAATTCTCATTCTTAACCAATGATTGCTGTTGGTTTCCCTGTTTTCCTCATAATATTAGATAAAACTAATATATAAATTGAACTTTTCTGCTTTTATTAAACTCAGGAGAGAAAGAACTTGATTTAGCATCATTTGTCTGATTATTGGTCCTCCACAGTCTTACTTCTGCTAGCTTTTCAGCTTTACCTCTGCCTACTCTCCTATATTGATTTGTTCCAGATCAATTATGCTACTTAGTATCATTTAAAATGCTTTATTCTGTCCCACATGCATGATTTTGCTCGTGATCTTCCTTATAACACAGTTTACAGAATCTCTGAATTGGAAGGGACCAAAGGGGCCATCTGCTCCAAGCTGAATCTGAACCAAAATACCATCTACAATACTTCCAAAAGTGGTTATAATGACTTTGCTTAATGACATCTAATGAGAGAGAACATACTATCTCAAAGTTAGTCCATTTAACTTTTAGATACATCTAATTATTATAAAGTTGTTTTTCCTAAGAACTAACATAAATTTAAATCATTACAACTTTTACCCTTTGCTCCTGTTTTATCTCTGGAACCAAACAAAATGAGGCTAATACAGATTCCACATAACAGTTTTTCAAATGATAGCTATCATTTTCCCATTCTAAACATTGACCTCATCAAGCTAAGTTCCTTTAGATAGAACTTGTATGGCATGATCTCAAGATTCTTCACCATCCTTTTGACATGTATGTAGATACTCCCAGCTTGTGTTAACAAATTTCCTAAAATTTAGTGCCCAGAAGTGAGCTCAATACTTCAGATATGGTATGAACAAGGAGTAGAGCAGTTTTGTTACTTACTTGGTCTTAGACATTGAGCTTTTCTTCATGTACTTAAATTAAATATTCATTTGGCAATTTATTATATGCTAGGCACTTGGCTCAGTGTTGGAGATACACAGACGAAAAAAAAAGAGTGCTTGTCCACAAGGAGAATTTTCCTAAGGGAAATGTTGGTCGATAATAAATACAACATAAAGTAAACACAAAATAATGTTCTGGAAGAGCAGAACACGAATAACTGGAAGGATAGATAGGGTCCTGATATAGGAGAAGACATTTGCCTGAACCTAACACCTTTACCTTAAATGGCAAACATATCACATTATTAACTCATTGATCTCACAATCCACTACACATACCCAGGTTTTTTCAGACAGGAAAACTATTACCCAACAATGCCTCCCCCATTATATTCTTATGGAGTCCATCCCCTGTTAGTCTAGCTTTGTATATTATCACCATTTAGATAACAATTTTATCCTTGCATTTGTTTGAGCTGTTAGTAAAAATGTTATGTAGCATAGAGGCAAGTACAGATTCCTCCACATCTATACTAGACATCTTTCTCCAAATTTATACTGAACCATTACATGCTTATTCAATCTGGTTTCTCACTTAGGTTGAAATGCACTTAACTGAACTCTGCTCTAGGCCATACTTCTCCATATTGTTAAAAAGGATTTCATGACAGACAGTGTCAAAGGTTTTACAAAAGCATATTCACAGTGAGCTTCAAATCTAGTCTAGGAATGCTGTTCAAAAAGAGAAGAGAAAAGGAAAATAGATTGGTATGGCACAACCTTTAAAAAAATATTCTGGATAGAAGCAAGAAAACTCTGTGGGCTCCCCCCCAATAACCACCTCAAATACCTATAAAATATGACTCAAACGGGGGCGGCTAGGTGGTACAGTGAATAGAGCGCCGTCCCCGAAGCCAGGAGAACCTGGGTACAAATCCAACCTCAGACACTTAACACTTACTACTTGGGCTAGTGGCTTAACTAAAATTGCCCTCCAAAAAAGCAAAAAAAAAAAGTTATGACTCAAAGCAAACTGTACAGCTATAGAACCCACAAAGTGAAAGAGACAAACAAATTTCCCACTGAAGGAAGCCTGGCAAGTGGAAGAGAAGGGTCCATCTCAGCACACTGAGAGCTGAGGCCAGCCCTGCATAAGCCCACGGTTTTAGCCCCACGGCATCCCTGACCAGCAGTGTCTGGAGCAGACTTCAGGAGAGTGGATCAACAGCAGCTGTGGTGGTTTCCAGTATTATCAACCCATAAATGCCAAAGACAAAGTAAAAGGTCAGTGTAGAAATCTGTTGTAACTGGAAGGGGGTGGGGAGGATAGAGCACAGTCTGGCCCCTGAACCCACGGCAAGAAGTTGTAAAAACCACAGCAGCCACACAGCCGCCATGTGGCTGCTTCAGAGCTCCTGGCCTGCAGATCGTAGGGGGAACAAGTGGCCATTCAGAGAGTAATTGCTCTTGTTTTAACCTGCTTGGGTCTGGATTGCTCTCTTAGGTGGAGATCCTGGAGTGTGTGACCAGGTGCCAGAGCTTGTGGGGACTGCAGTGAGGGTACCCAACTAATAGCTCCAGCAGCTATGAAAACTCCAGTGATTTGGGACAAAGCTCTCCTCTCTGGAAGCAGAGTCCTACTGTGGCAAAAAGTTCAAAAGTCAAGTAATTGAGTGGCAACATGAGCAAGCAAAGAAAGAAAAGCAAGCACACCAATCAAACCTTAGATTCCTTCTTTGGTGACAAAAAGGATCAAAGCGTGGAATGGCAGAAAGACAATGAAGTCAGAACTCCTGGACCAAAAGCTTCTGAGAAAAATAAAAACTGCTTACAAGCCATAGAGGAGCTTAAGAAGGATTTTGAAAATCAAGTAAGAGAAGTGAAGGAAAAATTGAGAAGAGAAATGAGAATGATGCAAGAAAATCATGAAAAGAGAGTCAACAACCTGACTGAAGAAAATAACACCTTAAAAAATAGACTAACTCAAATGGCAAAAGAGGCCCAAAAAGCCAATGAGGAGAAGAATGCCTTAAAAAATCTGAATTTGCCAGATGGAAAAAGAATTTCAAAAGCTAACTGAAGAGAATAATTCCTTCAGAATTAGATTGGAGCAAATGGAAGCTAATGACTTTATGAGAAATCAAGATACAAACAGATCCAAACAAATGAAAATAGACCTAGGAGAGATCATCTAAAAATTATTGGACTATCTGAAAGCCATGATCAAAAAAATAACCTAGAAATCATCCTTCAAGAAATTCTCAAGGAAAATTGCCCTGATATTTTAGAATCAGAGGGCAAAATAGAAATTGAAAGAATTTACTGATCACTTCTTGAAAAAGATCCCCAAAAGAAAAGTCCTAGGAATATTATAGCCAGGTTATAGAGCTCCCAGATTGAGAAGAAAATATTACAAGCAGCCAAGAAGAAACAATTTCAATATTGTAGAAATACAATCAGTATAACAAAAGATCTGGCAGCTTCTACATTAAGGGATCAAACGACTAGAAGTATGATATTCCAGAGGCCAAAGGAGCTAGGATTAAAACCAAGAATCTTCTACACAGCAAAACTGAATATCATGTTTCAGGGGAAAATATGGTCATTCAATGAAATATAGGACTTTAGAGCATTCTTGATCAAAAATACAAGTTGAATAGAAAATTTGACATTCAGATACAAGAAGCAAGAGAAGCATGAGAAAGTAAACAGGGAAAAGAAATCATAAGGAACTTATCAAAGTTGAACTATTTATATTCCTACATAGAAAAACAATAATTGTAACTTAAGAAACTTTTCTCAGTATGAGGATAGTTGAAGGGAATATAAACGTATATATATATACGTTTATATATATATATATATATATATATATATATATATTACCGTGTTTCCCCGATAATAAGACACTGTCTTATTATTTTTTTTACACAGAAAAACACCAGAGGGCTTATTTTCAGGGGAGGGCTTATTTTAATGAACATTGACAGCAATTTTAATAAACAGGTAAATGTGAACAAAAAAATGTACCTTTCACGGGGGGGGGGGACGGTGCATACAGAGGGTACCGTAATGTAGCGTGTAGCGCAGTGGATTACCTTCACTACAGTAGCAATCTCAATAGGGCTTATTTTGAGGGGAGGGCTTATTTTAGAGGAATCTTACACAGTAAGGGGAGGGCTTATTTTCGGGATAGGTCTTATTATCAGGGAAACACGGTATGTATATATACATACATACATATATGGGTCTATATAGGAGGGTATATGTGCATATGAATACATATGTGAGTTTGAGTATATATTTGTACAGGCATACATAGAGGGCACAAGATCAATTGAATAGGAAGGGATGATATTTAAAAATAAAATTAAGAGGTGAGAGAGGAATATAATGAGAGGAGATAGGGAAAGACAGAATAGAGTAAATTACATCATATAAAAGAGGCAAGGGAAAACTGTCACAATGGAGGGGAAGAACAGGAAGGCAAAAAGGAAGGAGTCAACCTTACTTCCATTGAATTTGGAGGGATTGACATACACACTAAATTGGGTATCTTACCCAACAAGAAAGTAGGGGGGAAGGGGATAAGAGGGGGGATGATAGAAGGGAGGGAAGATTCAGGGAGAGGGTAGTGAGAATCACACACTTTTGCAGAAGGACAGGGTCAAAGTAGAAAATAGAACAAGTGGGGGGTAGGATAGGATGGAGGAAAATATAGTCAGTCTTTCACAATATATCCACTATTGAAATGTTTGCATAGCTGCAAATGTAAAACCTATATGGAATTGCTTATCTTCCCAGTAAGGGTGGGTGATGACAGAAAAAGGGAAAGTACCTAGAATTCAAAGTTTTAAAATAAAATGTTTTAAAAATATTATTTTTTTCATTTTTCAAATGCTTTATTAAATTTTGATTTACACCATTCATTTCTGCCAGATTTTGAGTTGCAAATTTTCTCCCCGTTTTCCCCCTACCCAATGCCTCAAAGTAGCACTTGCACAGGATATCCCCTCCTCCAATCTGATCTCTCCCATATTTTCTCCCATACCCCTTTTGACTTTTCCAGTAGGGCATGGTGGATCTCTATGCCCCAGTGCCTGTATATCTTATTTCCCAATTATATGTAAAACAGTATTAATAATAGTATATATATATATATGAATATATGTATATATATGTATGTATGTATGTGTTTAAACATTTGATTTTAAAACTGAATTCCAGATTCATTCCCTTCCTCCTTTGTCACCCAACCTTACTGGGAAGACAAGCAGTTCAATATAGGTTGTGCATGTGTGGCTAATGCAAAACACTAACATAGTAGATATATTGTAAAAGACTGACTATATTTCCTTCCCTCCTATCCCAAATCCCACTTGTTCTATTCTCTACTTTGATCCTGTCCCTTTTCAAAAGTGGGTGCTTCCAACTGCCCTCCCCCGCAGCCTGCCTTCCCTCTCATCTGCTTTGCCCCTTCCCTCCTGTAGGGTGAGATACCCTATTTAGTGTGTATTTCATTCCCTCCCCAAGTCAAATTCAATGAGAATAAGGTTGACCCATTCTCTTTTGCCTTCCTATTCTTCCCCTCCATTGTAACCATTTTCCCGTGTCTCTTCTATATGAGTTTACCCCATTCTGTCTCTCCCCATCTCCTCTCATTATATTCCTCTCTCACCTCTTAATTTCACCTTTTAAGTATCATCCCTTCCTGTTAAATTGGTCCTGTGCCCTCTATGTATACCTGTAAACATATATACACACTTACACATATGTATTCATATGCCCATATACCCTCATATATAGACATATATATTTTTATTCCCTTCAACTACTGAGAAAAGTCTCATAAGTTATAATTATTGTTTTTCCATGTAGGAATGTTAATAGTTCAACTGTGATAAGTTCCTTATGATTTCTTTTCCCTGTTTACCTTCTCATGCTTCTCTTGCTTCTTGTATCTGAATGTCAGATTTTCTATTCAACTCTGGTTTTTTCATCAAGAATGCTTGAAAGTCCTCTATTCCACTGAATGACCAGTTTTTCTGGGTAGGTTATTCTTGGTTTTAATCCCAGCTCCTTTGACCTCCAGAATATCATATTCCAAACCCTTTCATCCATCACTGTAGAAGCTGCCAGATCCTAGGTTATGCTGATTGTGTTTCCACAATATTCAAATTGTTTCTTCCTGGCTGCTTATAATATTCTCTCCTTAATCTGGGAATTCTGGAACCTGGCTATAATACTTCTAGGAGTTTTCTTTTGGGGATCTTTTTCAGAAGGTGATCAGTGGATTCTTTCAACCTCTATTTTGCCCTCTGGTTCTAAAACATCAGGGCAGTTTTTTGGAGAATGTCCTGGAGGATGATTTCTAGGTTCTTGCTTTGTTCATGGCTTTCAGGTAGTCCAGTGATTTTTAAATTATCTCTCCTGGATCTATTTTCCAGGTCAGTGGTTTTTCCCATGAGATACTTTACATTGCCTTCTATTCTTTCATTTGTTTGGATCTTTTTAACAGCATCTTGATTTCTCATAAAGTCATTAGCTTCCATTTGCTCCAATCTAATTCTGAAGCAATGATTCTCTTCATTGAGCTTTTGAGATTCTTTTTCCATCTGGCAAATTTGGCATTTTAAGTCATTCTTCTACTCATTGCCTTTTTGAGCCTTTTTTGCCATTTGAGTTAGTCTGTTTTTTAAGGTGCTATTTTCCTCAGTCAGGCTGTTGACTCTCATTTCATAATTTTTTTTGCATCGTTCTCATTTCTCTTTCCAATTTTTCTTCCACTTCTCTTATCTACTTCTTAAGGTCCTCTATGGCCTGTAACCAGCTCGTATTTTCCTTGGAAGCTTTTGGTGCAGGAGTTCTGACTTCACTGTCTTCCTCCTGTTCCATGCCTTGCTTTTTTTTGCCCCCAAAAGAGAAGTCTAATGTTGAAATCTGCTGTCTGCTTTGTTTCCTTTGCATGTTGCCCCTCAGTCACTTGACCCCTAGGCTTTTTGCCACAGTAGAACTCTGCCACCAGGCAGGGGAGCTTTCATCCCGAATTCTGGGGTTTTCTCAGCTGCCGGAGGTATTAGATGGGTGCCCTCTCTGAGGCCTTCACATGCTCTGGCAAGCTGGACATACAACCCAGGACCTCCACCCTAGGCTGCAATCCAGATCCAAGCAGGTTAAAGCAGGAGGGATTACTCCTCATACTGGTGCTTAGTCTCCCTGCACTCTGCAGGCCAGGAGCTGAAGCTTCCTCTTGGGCCTGGCTGGCTGTGCCAAAGTCTCAGCAACTTCTCGCCCCAGGGGCAAAAGCCAACACACTCCCACTTACTGGGTCCCAAAGTCCAGACTGCACTTACCTCTTACTTTGTCCTTTGCATCTATGTGTTGATAAATCTGGGGAAGGTCACAGCAGCTGCTGATCTGGAGTCCCTCTGGCTGGTGGCTGGTCAAGCCCGCCCTGGGGCTAAAGCCTCGGGATGGGGCTGGGTTTTGGCTCCCAGAGCACTGCTCTGGCCGATTCCTGAAGGCCTACTGGGTTGTCCTCAGTGGGAAGTTAGCTTCTGTGTGTCATTTTGTGGGTTCTGCAGCAACAAGGTTTGTTCAGAGTCCCCTTTTTACATTGATTGGGGAAGGTGGAAGCTGGAGCCACTGGGAGGTTGTGCTTCTACTCTGCCATCTTCAAAATATTATTATTTTTATTATTTTACATGCAGTGGGAAATGTTATACAGGCACTGGGGTATGAAGATCCATCTTGAAAAGATGGGCAAAGATGGGGAGAAAATTTGTAACTCAAAATCTTGTGGAAATGAATGTTGTAAACTAAAAATAAACATAAAATTAAAAAATATGTATATATTCTCAAATTAAAACTTTCAGTGATTGCTTCTGTCAAAGCATGAAACATTTTGCCCTGGTAATCATATGCATCTCAGCCATGAAGAGAGGGGTATGTTTTTGTTGTCTTAGGTCAAGTCCATCACTGACTTTTTAGGCACTTAAGAGTTCAACTAACTTTTAGTGATGTTTTGAGGGACATTGCCATAGTTATTCTGTACATTATATGTTTTTGATTCTGTTGTGTTATTATCCCTTCATTAATTCATAAAGATTACCCTTATTTTTCAGAATTTCTCACATTCCTTATTTCTTGCTACCCCATAATATTCCAATAATATTCACCTATAATATTTTAACACCATTCCCTGGTCATTGAGCATCCACTATATTTCTAATTGTTTGATACCACAAAGAGTGTTTGCTATGAATATTTGCCAAATGTTGGACTTTTGGATCCACCTTTGCCCTCCTTGTGATATGTGTCTGACAATTATATCTTTGGATCTAACAGATTGAGCAGTTTTTTCACTCTTCTTTCATAACTCCAAATTTACAGTCAGAATGGCTAGAGCAAATAAATGAACAATTCTACCAGAAGTGTATTATTTTACGTCTCTTCCCACAGCTCAACTAACATTCAATGTTTCAATTTTTTTTGTTTGTTTGTCCACACAAATTACATTTTAGTATGAGGTAAAGTCTCAGAAATGTTTAATTTGACCTGCCCATTCTGCCTGCTGCGGTGGCTGCAGAGCAGCTGGTGGGAGCCTGGGGGCTACAGTGGAGGGTCAAGTGAGGAGAAAGAGCTCCTGTTGGATACCTATCCTCTAGATTTGAGCTCCAGGAGCCGGCCCCAGCCATGGGGTGCTGTTACAGCAGTGACGAGTGCTCGGACCAGGATCAAGAGGAGCAGAAGCTGCTTCAAGACCCCAGCAGTCCCCCAACCAAGACCCTAAATGGAGCAGAACCCAGCTACCCCAGCCTGCCAGCAGCCAGTATGGATGAGCAGGCCCTGCTGTCTTCTATCCTTGCTAAGACAGCCAGCAACGTCATTGATGTATAGGCCACAGATTACCAGGGCATGGAGCAGCATGAGTACATGGACCCAGTGAGACAATACAGTACCCACCTGTCTGTCCTGAGCAGGAACTTGACTCACTGGCCATTTCTAGTGTAATTTCTCTTATTTCCACCTTCCTTTTTAATTTTTGTTCTTGTTTTATAAATAAGTCTTAATTATTATTGGGGATTTATTTTGGTACCCTGCTAATTAGATGAATCTGTTAATTCTTTGGAATTTTCTAAATAGATAACAATATTCTCTACAAAAAAAGGATTGTTTTGTTTTATCTTTGCCAATATTTCACTATTTAATTTTGTTCTCTTGTTCTATAGTGGATTTCCTAGTATATGCTGGGATTTCCAGAACAATAAAAAAAAAAACTGGGGAGAGAGAGCACCTCATTTTATCCATTGATTTACATTGATGTAAGAATGATAGATCTTAACATTAGATACTGTAAATTATTTTGATTATGCTATAGAAGAAACACTTCACCCTTGCTTTTTTTGGTTTTTAATGAGTATTTTGTTCTGTTAAAATATGTTTTCTGTAACTACTAAAATAATCTTTTTGTTGTTTATATGTTTAATTATACAGTTTTCCTAATACTGAAGCATCTTAGCATCCCCGGTATGAGTAAAAATTTTACGAATGACAGGGCAGTCATTTTAAAGTCAGAAAGAATCTCAAAGACCATCTACTACAACACTTTCATTTTATAGATTAAGAAACTGAGCTTGAGACAGATTAAGTGGCTTCCACTAGATCACATTATATAAATTTCAGAGTAAAGCTTTGAAAACTGTGAAAGCTGGATTGGAAAAGTCAGGGAAACAAGCTAACTACACTTTTTCTCATAAATTTAAATCAGTTCTTCCTATATCTTAGAAAAGAGAACTTTATCTGAGGAATTTTTCTGCTAAGATTTTTCCCCCTGTTGTTTCCTTTTTGATCTTGTCTTTAATTTATTCATGCAAAAACATTTTAATTTTTGGTGATAAAATTATCCACTTAATAAATATCTATTGACTAACTATCCTCACAAAAAAATCTGGGGGTTTGGTGCTATTATTAACCCCATTTTACAGTTGAGGAAATTGAGGCAGGAAGCAATTAAGTAACTTACCCACAGTCACATAGCTAGTGTGTATCTGACACTGTATTTGAATTTAGGTAATCCTGACTCCAGGTGCAATATTCTATCTACCATTGTCAACCAGCTGCTTATAGTATGTGTAGTGGAGAGTAATGGTTATAAGGGTTTGGTTATAAACCATAGATAGACCTGGTCCTGATTTGAGTTCCTCTCCCTTAGATGATCCTCTACTTCTGATGGGGTACAGGCTCTGGGAACCCGCTTGAGCTCTCCTTGAATCTTCCCCCTTGATGAGGCATTTGTGTGAGGCCATAAGCCTTTCTTTACCACAGGCCCAGATCTCTGTTACTCTTACCCTAACCTAGTCCTCCACTGTCCAGCTACTTCCCACCCTTGAACCTATCAAAATATCTATACCAAAATCTGTTACCCTTAAACTAGCCTAGCCCTCCATTGTCTGTCATCTCCAGGTTGCCTTCAGCTATTTCCCACCCTTAATCTGATTACTGGAGTCTGACCTCAATTCTCACAAGGTCCTCCTTACACTCCTCCTCTAGACCCTCCCCAAACTCCTCCTCTAGACCACCCCTGAATCCTCCCACAATCTTTCTGTATATAAGATCCATCTTGCCTCCATGATGGCACTGAGAGTAATCTAGCAAGACTCACTCTGTGTCAGGTTATTCTGGCCAATAACAAGTGTAACAGATACTTAGGCTCCTTAAGAGTCTACCCTTTATGGTGAATTTTTAATAAACTTTGCTTTGCCTTGGCTGAGAGAAGACTTAAGTTGAATTCATTCAACAGGACCCAGCATGTTGATATCTTGGGGTCGCTAGCACCCCTAATCTTAACCCTTAAACCTCAACACTTCCCTCAAAAATCTTTTCCAATACATCTTCTCTAATTAGTCATTTTAGTGGTTTGTGGGCTTAAAATTACCTTTTTATGTTTAATCATTCCATTGTGATAATTCTACTTACCTCCTACTCCTAACAGATTGATATAAATGTTTTATTTTTCTTTAGTTCAATTGCTGTTTAAATGTAAAAACTAGAAGGTAAAAAGTGAATAATATTTGACTTGGTTAGAAATCCTAATTATCTAATGTATGGGGATATTGTCAGCCAACTGTGTAAGAGTCTATTTTCATTATCATCAGATGTTAAAGGAAGTAAACAAACAAAAAAACATTGTTATTGCAACTCAAAAAAAAAAGACTATGAGGCAAAACTATATTTTTATAAAAACTATTTCTGAAAGACAAGTTTAAGAAATCTGGTTACAAAACCCAATTCTGAACCCCTTAACAAGAAGAAGAAAGACAAATATTAATATTTATAAATATGTGTCTATCTGCTCATAGTACTTTACACCCTTCCTGTAGAGGCAATGAGTACAAACTTATAAGACGTACCAACATTCAAACACACACACACATACACTATGCTTTGAAATACAAAATTCATAGATTTAGATATAGAAGGATCTTAGAAGTCAGTAAGTTAAAAACCATTTTACAGATAAGAAAATTGAGGCAAAGTGACTTTAGAGTCATACAACTAATACTTATCTGAGGAAAGATTTGAACTCATGTCTTTGAGTCCTCAAATTTAACATGGTACTATATCATTTTGTCTCTGAGATATTCTGAAATAAAAAGGAATATTTAATGCTAAAATTATGTTTTGTGATTATTGCCCAAACTGTAAATCTATAGTTATCAAGCATGACTGATATTGTCCAGGCAAGTTTTTAAATTTATTACTTACTTGCTTTCTTTAATGAATAAAAATAACTCAAACACTGTAATCTATTGATTTTGCTAGTTTACAAATTTCTCAAAAACCAAGACACTAAGCACAATAAATATGTGATGAATAAACCTATTTCTAATATGTAGTACTAATAATTTCCCCTGTTTCTTAAACCTTCTTTATCTAATGGTGAACAGAGCTATAACTAAAGCAGGACAATCAGTACTTTATACCTGGGCACCAAAATGGAAAGCATGCAATAACCAAAACAGAAAAACAGAGAATTAAAAATTTTGTTCAAGTTTAGCAAATAACACAGTATCTGACACACAGTCAACACTTAATAGTTGAAATTCTCATTTTGTTTTATTAGAATTTCTTGTGTCTTCCCTTTGCCATCAGTTTTACTGCTTTGGAAGCATAGGAAGTAGTTAGTAAGGAAATAAAGGTCTCTACCATTTGCTTGTAAATGCTGTGCCATGGTATACCCTGGTTCCAAAAAAATACAATTTTTTTTTCAAATTTAGTATTTTGCATCTCTTTTTAATATTTGTACATTTAAGTAAAGTTTATTTGTTAATTAAAATTTCACTATTCTGTAATAGTTACTTTGATTGGTGGATAAAATATTTATGATTGAATAAATGTTTTCATTAATATAAAAGTAAAAATCTTTCAGTGCACTTACTAATATGTGTTTGTCTTTGCTTGCTATGTGACCATGGATAAATGACCTCCCTGAGTCTCAGTTTTCTCATTTATAAAATGAGGATAATTATAGCTATGATTTCAATGAAGATATCTGGAAGAGAACTTATAAGTCATCTAGAAGAAATCAGATTTAGAAACTAAAGACCAGAGAACTTAACTGCCTTGCCTTATGTGTAGTAAATGCCAAAGCCATGATATGAATCTAAATTCAGTACTCTGTCCACTATACCACACCCCCACAGAATTGTTATTATTACTCTAAGATACTATAAAATAAAAAGTATAAGAAATGTTCAAATTATTTTTATTGCAGTTTATGTTTCACAACTCTAAGACCTTCACATCAAATACTATTATTTTTGGTTTCCTTTCTTTCAGGATTACAATGATGAAATTCGCCAGGAACAATTGCGTGAGTTATCTTATTTGAATGGTTCAGAGGACTCAAGTCGTGGAAGAGGTATTAGAGGAAGAGGAATCCGGGTACCTCCTACAGCTCCTTCAAGGTATATTTATTCATTCTGCAATTATAAGTGAATTTAAAGATTGACATATACTCACTATGAGACTCTGGACAAGTCTCTAAAAGTAAAATTGAAGTCAGTGGTATAAATTGCAGAAAAGGTAGCAACCTGCATTAGGAGAGGGAGTTTCCTAACGTAGGAGTTCCCTGTATAAATGAAATCACAAATCCAATCTCAACCTCCCATCTGTACATGCAGAATTGTTCCAGTCTGTGTCAGGTTTAGGCTTCCCAACAAGAGCTAGAAAAAAGATTCAGTAGTCATAAATTAAGGACACTCCTTGCGCCTAGCAGACCACATTCATCTCCAGGAATTCTACACCAAATGGAGGGGTAAAAAAAACAGTATTAAGTGCATACTATATGTCAGAAAAAGGGCAGCTAGGTGATGCAGTGGAGAAAGCCCTGGGCTTGGAATCAGGAAGACTCATCTTCAAGAGTTCAAATCTGGCCCCAGATACTTATTAGTTGTTTGATGGGGCAAGTCATTTAATTCTGTTTGCCTCAGTTTCCTTATCTGTAAAATGAACTGGAAAATGAAATAGTAAGTCACTCCAGTATCTTTCCCAAGAAAATCCCAAATGGGGTCATGAAGAGTCAAACATGACTGAAAAATGCCTTAACAACAAATGGGCTAGGTACTGAGCTAAGCTCTGGGGATATAAAAACAGTACTCTATGAACTTGCATTTTACTCAGGAATACAATGTATGTTCCAAACTATGTGTGCTAGTTCTGGTATTAGATTTTTAAGCTCCTACTATGTACCTGGAACTTCAGGAGGTATTAGGGCTTCAAAGACAAATAGGAAACAATCCTTGCTCTCAAAGACCTTAGGTATGGACAGCTAGGTGGTTCAGTAGAGAGAGTGCCAGGCACGGGATTAGGAAGACTGCTGCTCTTCCTGAGTTCAAATGCAGCCTCAAACACATTAGCTGTGAGATTCTGGCAAGTCACTTAACACTGTTTGCCTCAGTTTCCTCATCTGTAAAATGAGCTAGAGAAGAAAATGGGAAACCACTCCAGTATCTTTTCTAAGAAAACCCAAAGGGATCATGAAGAGTTGAAGGTGATTGAAAAAACAGCTCTACACTCAACATATGCTGGACACTGCGCTAAGAGCTTTGCAAAGATCTCACTTCATCCTCACAATAATCCTGTGTCATGGATGCTACTATGATCCCCCATTTTACAATTGAGGGAACCAAGAAAGACAAAGGCTAAATGATTTGCCCAGGTAACACAGCTAATAAGCGTATGAGGCCAGATTCAAATTTAGCTCATCCTGACTCAAGGCCCAGTATTCTATCCAGTGCACCATATAGCTAGCTAACATCATCACTGGAAATATGAGGGAAAAAAATTCTTGTTATGCTATGCCTTATTGTGTTAGGAGCCCCAGTAAAGATGTGGTAGTAGGAAGAATGCTGAATTTGCTTATATCTGAAAATGTTACTGAATCAGTATAGACTTAATAAATATATTGACAAGCAGTCTCAGAAAACCAGAAGAAATGCTCTTTTCACATATTGTTGCTCAAACCCCTTAGAAATTCAGATATATTTCACACTGTAAAGTTATGAGCAATCAAGTCAATGCTATTGATATTATACTACTGTGCTCACAGGGTATACTGGTTTTCAAGGAAGAGTAATACTTCTGTTGTTAAGGATGGCCAAATCCTTTTCATTACTTCTTTCCACCTTTGGTGTCCACTTGCCACTCAACTCTTACCTGTTACTCCAAGAAGTTGTAGCATGCTTAGTGACCACATCTCAATCAACCATTTCAGCAGATGTGCTAAACCAGTCTGAGGGGACCCAAGGAGCATTAAAACTGTCAGTGAGTTGGGGGTGTCTACCTGGAGTATGTGAAGACTTCCCCTGGTGGAATAGGTAGATGAGAACTATTTGTCCCAATGGCCATGAAGGCAGCTGAAGCAGGCCCTGCGAAGTGCTTGGAGGTTGGTTAGACATTGAAGAGCCCAAGGTCAATCACTGCATCCTGGGACATTGCCAATGGTCTTGACTTTTGTCTTCCCACTGGACTCTGATGATTCTGGACTCCAATGACTCAAAGAGGGAAAGAGGCTGACAATTTCACACAGCTCTACATCACTTCAATCAAATATATACATGAGTCAAAAGACATATCCATACTATTTGAAATTTTTACTTACTTCAAAGTCCTATGGTGGTGAACAAGTAACAGAGTAATAGATGTGTATACACACAGGTAAAAGGATTGTCTTCTCACTGGACTGAAGCAGCAGTGGGATTAAGCAGCCCCCTGGGTGTCTGAATAGCTTTTTTGAAGGACCACACTGCTCACCTCCTAGCATGAGGAATGGATGAGAAAAAGTGCCCTAAAAATCATCAGCTTCACCTAACCTTACTTATTTAGGCAGGTGAGGGTCCTACTTTTCAGTGGAAACACACACAAAAACGAACAAAAACTTTTCCCAAATTATTCCACTCACCATTAGTACATGGAATGTTCTCATGCATATGGACAACACAAAATCTAGTAGACCTGAAAGACAAACAGCTCTCATTGTGAGAGAACTCCACAGGCATTGCATTCAAATAGAAGTCCTGAGTGAAACAAGACTGGCAAATGAAGGTCAACTTTAAAAATTTGGAGCTGGCAGTCTCCTGACAATGCAATTACCACTTACAGGAAAACACCAGGACACCATCATCAGTGTGTGTGCTCCCACTGTGATGAAGGCAAATAAAATTTTATAAAACTTTATAAAATCTTGAGACCCTCATCATCAGTGTGCTAAAAGAGGACAAGTTGTAATTCCGGGTGACTTTAACACAAGAATAGGCACAGACTATCAAACATGGCAGGGAGTCCTTGGGAGGAATGAAGTCAGAAACAGCAACAGCAATGGTTACTTACTACTGAAGACTTGTGTATCTCATAGCCTTCTTTTTTCTATTAATTAATTTATTTTTAGTTTTCAACATTCATTTCTACAATTTGAGTTCCATATTTTTTTCACATCTGTCCCTTACCCCAACCCCAAGACAATTTGCATTCTAATTACCCCTTACTCTAATCTGCAGTCCCTTCTATCACCCCTACTTCTTTTATCTTCTTACCTTCTCTTTTCCTGTAGGGCAAGATATATTTCTATACCTCATTGCCTATATATCTTATTTCCCAGTTGCATGTAAAACAATTTTTAACATTCATTTTTAAAACTTTGAGTTTCACATTCTCTACCTTCCTCCCTCCCCACCTACCCTCATTGAGAAGGCAGGCAATTTGATATAGGTTATACATGTGTAGTCATGCAAAACATTTTCATAGTAATCATGTTGTGAAAAACTAACTATATTTCCCTCTATCCTATCTCACCCTCCATTTATTCTATTCTCTCTTGGCCCTGTCCCTCCTCAAAAGTTTTTTTCTTTCTAATTACCCCCTCCTCCCATTTGCCCTCCTTTCTGTCATCCCCCTACCCATAATCCCCTTTCTCCCTACTTTCCTGTATGGTAAGATAGATTTTCATGTCCAGTTGAGTGTGTATGTTATTTCCTCCTTAAACCAGATACAATGAGAGTAAGGTTTGTTCATTCCCTCTCTTCTCTTCCCCTCCATTATTATTATTATTATTATTATTATTTAAATATTATATAGTTAAACATATTATATATATATGTATATATGTGTATATATATATACATATATATATATATTCCCTCCAACTACCCTAATACTGAGGAGACAGGTCTCATGAATTACGAATATCTTCTTTCCATGTAGGAATGCAAACAGTTCGACTTTAATAAGTCCCTTATGATTTCTCTTTCCTGTTTACTTTTTCATGCTTATCTTGATTCTTGTATTTTGAATGTCAAATTTTCTATTCAGTTCTGGACTTTTCATTTGTTTCCTCCTGAAGTATTATACTCAGTATAATACTCATCAGTAGGTGATTCTTGGTTTTAATCCTAGCTTCTTTGACCTCTGTAATATCATATTCCTTCTGATCCCTTATTGTAAAAGCTGGCAAATCCTGTGTTATCCTCATTGTATTTACACAATAATTGAGTTCTTTTCTGGCAGCTTGCAATATTTCTCCTTGACATGGGAACTCAGTAATTTGGCTACAATATTCCTAGAAGTTTTCCTCATTACTTTAAGGAGGTGATTGGTGGACTCTTCCAATTTCTATTTAACCTCTGGTTCTAGAATATCAGGGTAGTATTCCTTGATAATGTCTTGAAAGATGATGTCTAGGCTCTTTTTTTGAGCCTGGCTTTCAGGCAGTCCAATAATTTTTAAATTGTGTCTCCTGGATATATTTTCCATGTCAGTTGTTTTTCCAATGAAATATTTCACATTGTCTTCTATTTTTTCATTCCTTTGGTTTTGTTTTATAATTTCTCAATTTTTCATAAAATCGTTAGCTTCTATTTGCTCCATTTTACTTTTTAAAGAGTTTTTTTCTTCAGAGACCTTTTGGACCTTTTTTCCATTTGATCAATTCTGCTTTTTAAGACCTTCTTCTCATTGGCTTTTTGGACCCCTTTTGCCATTTGAGTTAGTCTATTTTTAAGTTGTTATTTTTTCAGGATTTTGGGGTCTTCTTTATCAAGCTGTTGACTCATTTTTCATTATTTTCTTGCATCACTATCATTTCTCTTCCCAATTTTTCCTCTACTTCTCTAACTTAATTTCTAATACACTTTTGAGCTCTTCCAGGGCCTGTGACCAATTCATAATTTTTAGAGACTTTGGATGTAGGAGCTTTGACTTAGATGTCTTCCTCTGGTCGTATGTTTTGATCTTCCTTGTCACCAAAGTAAGATTCTATAGTCTGATTTTTTTTTACACTGTTTGTTCATTTTTCCAGTCAGTTACTTTACTTTTTAGCTCTTTGTCAAGATAGGATTCTGCATCCAGTGTGGAGGATGTATTATTCCAAACTTCAAAGAAGAAATGTTTACTATTCTCCTTGTCTGTGATTTGGTCTGTGAATGACCACAAGCACCTTTTTCTGCCTTGGAACTGTGAGGAGGATTCCCTCTCCTCTCTCACCACAAGCTCTACCAAGTCATCACTCCTCCTCACTACAGGACTGCCACCTGGAATTGGAACCCAGATCCAAGGACAGGCAAAGCAAGAGAATCCTGACTCAGCACCAGAAAAGAGATCCCTGCCATCCACATCTGATCAGTCACTGGATACCTTCACTATGTGTGGAGAGCTCTGGAAGCAACCACTGCTGCTGCTGCTGCTGCTGCCACCACCCCTGTGCTGAAACTGGAGACAGACTGTGCTTCTCTCTCACCCAGGTCTGACAGACCTTTCCCACTGACATTCTTAGTTGTTTTTCTTTGGCTTTTGTGGGTTGAGAAGTCTGGAAACTGCCACAGATGCCAGTGATTCAGTCCCCTGTGGTCTGCTGCGACCTGTTGGTGGCACCATGGCCCAGGCTGGACTACACTCTTCTCTCAGACTGGTGCAACACACCTTTCCTATTGACCTTCCAAATTGTCTAGAAATTTGTTTCACTCTTTTATTTTGTGGGTTCTGCTGCTCCAGAATTTAAGAGTCATTTTAACAGGTATTTGAAGGAGTTTCAGGGAGATCTCAAGCAAGTCCCTGCTTGTACTCTGCTATCTTGGCTCCAACCTTTCCTCCCCCCCCCCATGACCTTCTTATCACCAACATTGTCTTTCATTTACTTAAATGCCCAAAACCTCCATGGAGGCACCCTTACAGAAAATATTGGCATTTAATAGATTGTGTCACTGTAAAGAGAAGAGACACATAGGATGTGAGAATAACAAAAATAATGTGTGGTGCAGAATGTTGGACCACTCATAAGCTTATCCTCTCTAAGCTAAATGTTCAAATTTAACAAAAGTGACCCCAAAGCAAGATGACTATCAGAAGACTTAATGCCAAATGATTAGTGTGCTTCTCCCTGCATCGACAGTTTGTTGCTAACTTGGAAAGAAAGAGGAGACAACACACAGTTGAAAACAGTGGAATAGAAAATGAGTGGGCAATTCTCAGAGATTTGGTATACAGCTCTTCATTTACTCATCTGGACCAGTACATTCATAAACATCAGGCTGGTTGGACAAAAATGATGGGTGAAATTTAAAAGCTGCTAAGTGAAAAATGAGAATTCCACAGGACTTACCAGGCAGAATGGTTTACCTGTCTCTAAGAAGTCAACATTTAACTCCATCAAAAGTAAAATGAAAGTTAAGCTTGGAGAGATGTAGGATTCTTGGCTCAGTAAAAAGGCAGATGAAATTCAGTTTTATGTTTATAGTATCAATCCAAAACACTTTTTGATGTTCTGAAGACTATTTATGGGTGAAAGACCTACACTGTATCTCAAGTACTCAGCACTGATTGGAGCCACATTTATTAGTGATAAAGGCATGTTCCTGGAAAGATGGTCTGAACACTTTCACACCATTCTCAAAAACCAGTACTGATGCCACTAACCATATAGCTCAGGTTGAAGTCAATTCCTCTCTAGTTGAACTTCCAACTGAAAAAGAAGTTTTCGATACCATTAGGTTCATCTTGTGGGAAAAGTACTTGTTGCTGCTTCTATTCTGGCTGAGATTTGGTATCCAGGGGATTCACTGCTTGTATAAAAGCTAACTGAAATCTCTGGGTTATATGGCAAGAGGAGATTATCCCCCAGGATTTGAAGGATGCTTTTATTGTCCATCTCTATAATGGAAATGGAAATACCTTATCCAGTGAAAATCACAGAGCAGAGTGGAGATCTCTCTTTTTGTCATTGCTGGCAAGATTCTTCCCAGAGTCCTTTTAACAGGCTAATTTTTCACCTGGAAGATGGTCATCTACCCAAGAGCTAGTGTGATTTCATCAAGGGCTAAAGAACACTCAATGTGGTATTTGCTGCCTGACAACTCCAGGAAAAATGCCAGGAGCAGAAGAAAGTTCTGTATGCAGTGTTTTTTTTGATCTGCTCAAAGCCTTTGATATTGTCAGTTATTAGGGCTTCCAGAAGATCATGGCAAAATTTGGTTGCCCAGAGAAGTTCATCAATATTGTACACCAGTTCCAACATAGTATGTTTATACAGATTCTAGATAATGGATGGTGCTCCTGCACTTTCCCAGTCATCAATGCCATGAATTAGTGATGTGTGCTTAATCCCATACTTTTGAGCATGATGTTTTCAGTGATGTTGTCAAACACTCTGAATGAAGACAAAAATGGTATCAAGGTCAGTTACCACATTGATGGTAAATTATTTAACTTCAAAAGGCTACAAGCCAAGACAAAGACAGTGGAAGAGATGGTCAATGACTTTGTGTTTGCAAATAATTGTGCACTCTGTGCACCTGTTAAGTATGGATTAATTCTCCACCACTGTGCTAATTTTAAACTAATAATCAATACCAAGTAAACACAAGTTCTCTACCAGCCAGCATTGAACCATCCATACACAAAACTACCAGTTACAGGAAACAGAGAAATTTTGAAAGTTGTGGATAATGTCACTTACTTTGGCGGTATACTTCCCAGGGATGCATACATAGACGATGAGGTTGATGAAAGCATTGTTAGAGCTAGCTCAGTGTTTGGAAAACTCCAAAAGAAAGTCTGGGAGACAAGAGGTATTAAGCTACCTACCAGACTGAAGGTCTTACAGAGCCATTGTGCTGACCTCCTTGTTATTTGCCTATGAAACCTGAACAGTATACTAGTGTCATGAAGGAAACTGAACTGCTTCCATTTGAATTATCTTAGGAAGAGGAGGTACTGGACACTAATGAGGTCTTTTCTTGAGCTGAATGGACAAGCATGCAAACTCTATTACAGATAGTGCAATTCTGATCAGCTGGCCACATAACCTGGAAATGTATGTTTGCCTAAAAAACTATTTTACAGAGAACTCATATAAGGTAAACATTCACATGGAAATCAGAAGCAGATATACAAGGACACAAGGTCTCTCTGAAGAGCTTTGGAATCAATTGTGAGACATGAGAGATGCTGGCACAGGACCACCCAGCATGACATTCCCCACATCAAAGTAGGTGCTGTGCTCTATGAGCAAAGCAGAATTGTAGTAGCTGAAAAGAAACATGATATAAACAAATTTGGAGACATCTCCACTCCCAGTGTTCATTTGAACTATTTGTGCCTGACCTGTGGTAGAGCCTTCTGAACTTCTATTGGGCTCATCAGCCACAATCAGACACAGCATATCTTGACCCCAACATAGTGATGTCATTTTGGTCCTTGAGAATGATGGACAACAATTAATAGTACTTGGGTAGTGTAATCTCTTGGTGTCAAGTAGAGTTTGTGGAATTATGATTTTTTTTGAAGATTTTCAAAAGAAATCACTGGTTTTCAGAGAATTATATATCTCTACACAGAAAACATTCTCAGAAATGCAATTCAGTTATTGCCTACACTCCTTCAGCAGATGGCCTTGAAATCCATAAAGATGCATATATGGCAAATTATTTTCTCTATTATGTGGAATCATTTTCCCCCAAAATATATTGTTATAATATGCAGGCTCAACCCAATATTTGAATTTTCTTCAAGAATATTTTTACTTAACTCTTAACAGTCTGTATCATTTCCTCGTAAGAGTCTAAACTTCTCATTTAAACATCATATAAGTATGACAAAATATGAGGGCAAAATTTGACTCCATGTAACTGTGGCAACTTAGAGTTGACAAAAGCAAAGTTTTCCTGAAACATTCAGGATTTCAATTTTCTATTTCATCTGAATAAAGAAAAACACAAAAATGAAGCACAATAGCTATTTGTTCTTACTGTGCAGGAATATTGATCCATTAATGACTCAGTGGCAACTGTAGCATAGGAAAAAGTATATTAGATATAACACCAGAAAACCTGGATTAAATTCCATGTTTTACCACTTAGTCATTTTATAGCCATGGATATGGCATTTCACCTTGCTAGGGCTTGTTTTCTTCATCTGCAAAATGGGGTTACTAAAATTATTGGAACCTATTTCATTGGGTTATAGTGAGGAAAATCTGTAAGCCTTAAAACATTACATGAATGTGAATAATTTCAAGGCATGGAAGTATTTGAGAAAATGACTGAACAAATCGTGGTACATGGGTTTAATGGAAAAATCACAGAACTGTAGGAAATGATAAATATGACAAATATACACATGGGAAGTCATAGAAGCTGATACAGAATGAAGCATGTGTACTAAGGAAAATAATATATATGAGGTTTACAATGATTAGATGGAAAGAATGACAACGATAACGAAAATTGAAAGTGAATATAGTGTCATTTTAATGGCTAGGTTTGGCCTTAAAGAAGAGATAAGAATTTAAAGTTCCCTCATTCCCTGCAGAAGTAGTAAACTATAAATGTGGAACAATGCCTGACCCATCAGGTCTGGCTGATGTGTTAGTTTTACTTAATTTTTTTTGTTATGTAGGATGGTTCTCTGAGTGGGAGAGAATGTGAAATATATGGAAAATGAAGGCAATATATAAACAAAAATAATCAGTCCTCTTCACCCCAAAGAATATGAACAATTAACACAGAGAGAAGAACTTACCTAGGAGTATCTAAATATGCAATTTTACTGTGGACCCAGTCACATCAACCTTTATTAAATACCTACTTGTGGGCAGTCTCTGACCTCAAGGAGTTTGCAATCTGACTGAGGAAGACAAAATGCAAGAGGAGGCTGAATTTGGAGAGAAGTATGGGGAAGAAAGCATGGTAGAGAATTAGGCCAGAAAAGTCCCAACTGAGCTCTCTCAAGTTAGAGATTTGGAATTCATGACCCCACCCTCCAATCAGAGAAGCAGAGGGTAATAAAGAGGTAGAGTTCTAAGATTGATGAAATCTTCCTAGATGATGAGGTTATTCCAATAGTGAACTTTCTGAGGCATTGTGGAGATCAGCCAGAGAAGTATCAGAGTAGTATAGCCAAAAAAAAAATGAGGAAATCATATGAATTCATGTGAATAACTGGTAAATTCTGAGAGACAACCTAACCCTTAGCAACCAAGGGAATGGAGTATGCTGAGCTATAATGTTGTTGTTTTTGTTTTGTTTTGTTTTTCTGAAATGAATGACTTTATATTGGAGGTGATTGCAAACAAGATTCTTGTCTTGAGTTTCTGCTTCTATACTTTATTACTTAGAAAAAGATGTTGCATTTTTTTCAATACTGTAGTTTTCTGGCTCATTAAAAATGTTAAATCAGCATATGAATGCATATTTCTAGTTATTGATGCTCTCTCATGTAAATAGCAAGTACAGATTAGAGTGAATTGCATAATTACTCTGATAGGAATGAATTCATTTTCTCTCTTAATCTGATATTCTAACATTTAGTGAGCAATATCTCATTGAAGCTTTAATTTTAAAATATTTTCCTGAACAATTTATTTGCAAGTGTTTTTGCTTGCTTGTTTGTCACATAATTTTATGGCATCTATACATCTGTCAACAAGAAAAGGACTTGAAATTAAATATTTTGAAGAAAGATTCATTAAAGAAAAGGAAAACAACATAATAATATTTTAATATTTAACTTCAAGTGATCTAGGGTACGCTAGAATTCTACAATGTCTATTTTCCAAGTTAATTTTCAGCCCTTATGTGAGGAGCAATTTTGTAGGAAGATCACTCTATTGTTCCCTTAAAATCAAGCATTGGTGTGCCATATGTGTATTAGAAGGTATCTTTATTCTTCCCTGGTTTTGGTGCATAACTGTCCTATTTCATAAGCTGGTGTTTTTCCTCGCAAATATAACTTAAAAATGAACATTAAAACTTCACTTTTGAACTTCCAGTGCCAAGATAGTAGAGTGAGGAAGGAAGCCTCTGAAGCCCTCCCAAAGAAAACCACTTCAGAACTGATCTAGGAGCAGGGAAGCAGTTTATAGTCTGGCAGAAAAGGTCTGTCTCACTGGGATGGGAGGGGAGCCAAGTTCAAAAGCAGCAGAAACCTGAGCAGCCAGTCTCAAATCAGGAGGCCTACATCAGGTCTCCAGGCCAGGGTCAATCCACCAATGAGGCCCCATTCTCCTGCAAACCAGCAACCACCTAGACAAGTGAGCAGTCTGTGCAGCACAGCAAAGCCACACCCCAATCACTCCATCCACAACACAAACCACCAGCAAGGTGTTGATCCCATTTCTGACCAGTAGTGAAGCCCCATCCCAGGGCTGGCCAACAGTGATACCTGTACCTGGAGCCTGTCAGCAGAGAGCTCTGTTTCCATAGCAACCCAGCAACAGGCCAGAAAAACTCCAGGCAGATCAGCAACAAGATTTCTCCTCCAGGGTCTGCTAGCAGAGAGTCTCTATTTCCAGATCAACCAAGCAGCATGGCCCCACCCCTGGAACAGACCAACAAGAAGAACCTTCTGGCAGGGACAGCCACCAGAAAGACTGTTACAATAGCAACCCTGCAGAAAGGCTCCACCCCAGGGCAGACCAGCAGGTAAACCCAATACCCAGGGGAATGGGGGGGGGGGAGAGGGAGGTCACAAAAAGAGTAGCCTACCTTCTAGTGAAAGCAAATAGTTAAGCCCTAAAGTCCAGTGAAAGATGGCAGTAAAACCCTGAACCCCAGAACAAAGACCTTGGGACAATGCAGGACCAGAACCCAACTCTCACATGAAAACACTAAGTCACCAGAAAAAAGAGGGGGGCAAGTAAATATGAACATGCACAAAAACTTCACTATAGAAAGTGACTATAGTGGCAGGGAGGATCAAAGAAAAAACTTAGAAGAGTATAATAGTGTCAAAATGGCAACAAGTAAAGCTTCAAACGAAAATGTATATTGGGCAGTTCCAGGACCAAGAAGAGTTCCTGGAAAAGCTTTTAAAAGGATTTAAAAACAACAACTTAGAGAAGTGGAAGAAAAATCAGGAAAAGAAATGAGAGTAATATCAGATAATCATAAAAAAAGTAAAACATGGGAAAAGATACATGAAAATTTACTGAGGAAAGTAACTCCCCCAAAAAATAAAATTAGCCAAATGGAAAAGAATGTGCAAAATCTTACTGAAGAAAATAATTCCTTAAAAATTAGAATCGATGGGGCGGCCAGGTAGCACAGTGAGTAAGAGCATGGGCTCCAGTGTCGGGATGACCTGGGGATCAAATCCAGGCTCAGACACTTATTACCCACACAGAAACACCTGGCCAAGTAACTTTGAGCAAGTTACTTAATCCCAATTGCTTAGGGGCAGCCAGGTAGCTCAGCGAGTAAGAGCACCAGCTCCAGTGTTGGGATGACCTGGGGGTTAAATCTGGGCTCAGATACTTAGCACCACACCCAGAAACAACTGGCCATGTAACCTTGAGCAAGTTACTTAACCTGGATTGCTTATAAAAAAAATTAGAATCGAGCAAGAAGAAGTTAATGATTTTATTAGACATAAAGATATGAAAAAATAAAATTTAAAAAGTAAAAAAAATAGAAGAAAATGTGAAATTTCTCATTGGCATAATAACTGATATAGAAAATAGATCTAGGAGAGACAATTTAAGAATTATTGCACTACCTGAAAATTTTTATTAGAAAATGCCTGGACAACATAAATGGAACTTATCTTAAAATGATAAATAATATTTCTCTAAAACCATCAGTAAGTATTATCTGTAATGAGGATAAGCTAGAAACTTCCCCAATATCATTTGGGTGAAGCAAGGAGGCCCCTTATTCCCTCTTTTATCTAATATTGTACTAGGACTGTTTGCTATAGGAATAAGAGAAGAAAAAGAAATGAAAGGATTAGAATAGGCAATGAGGAGACAAAACTATCACTCTTTGAAAATGATTTAAATTTAAACATAGAATATCCTAGAGGAACAACTAAAAACCTACCTAAAATTACTAACAGCTTTAGCAAAGTTTCAATGACAAAATAAGTTTATAAAAATCATCAGCATAAAAATCATCAGCATTTCTACATGTTACTGACAAAGTCCAGCTGAAAGAGGCAGAAAGAGACATTCCTTTTAAAATAACTGTAGATAAAAGATAAAACACTTGGGAGTCTACTGCCCAAGACAAACCCAGGAAATATATGGACACAACTCTAAAACACTTTTCACACAAATAAAATCAGTTCTAAATAAATTAGTAAAATATTAATTGCTCATAGTTAGGCTGAGCCAATGTAATAAAAATGGCAATTCTACCTAAATCAATCTATTTATATCCTGTGATAGCGACCAAATTATCAAAAACTTGTTTTATAGAGCTAGATAAATAATTAAAAATTCATCTGGAAGAAAGAAACCCAAAGATATCAAGGGAACCAATGAAAAAAAAAAATTCCAAAGAAGGTGGTCTAGCTGTACCAGAACTCAAACTGTATTACAAAACAGTAATTATCAAAAACAATCTGGGGGGGCGGAGTCGAGATGGCGGAGTAGAAGGAGGATGTCCCTGCTGCTCCGGCTTCCACCTTCCACAATCCATGTAAAAAGGGGACTCTAAACAAACTTTGGAGCTGCAGAACCCACAAAATTATACAGAGAAGCTAACCTCCTGCTGAGGACAGCCCAGCAGGCCAGCAGGAATAGGCCAGAGCAGTGCTCTGGGAGCCAAGCCCAGCCCCACCACAAGGCTTTAGCCCCAGAGCCAGCCTGACCTGAGGGACTCCAGATCAGCAGCTACTGTGGCCTTCTCCAGATTTATCAACACATAGATGCAAAAGACAAAGTGAGAGGTGAGTGCAGTCTGGACTTTGGGACCCAGTAAGTGGAAGTGTGTTGGCTTTTGCCCCTGGGGCAAGAAGCCGCTGAGACTCTGGCACAGCCAGCCAGCTCCACAAGGTAGCTTCAGCTCCTGGCCTGCAGAGTGCAGGGAGACTAAAGCACCAGTCTGAGGAGTAATTGCTCCAGCTTTAATCGGCTTGGATCTAGATTGTAGTCTAGGGTGGAGGTCCTGGGGTGTATGTCCAGCTTGCCAGAGCATGTGAAGGCCTCAGAGAGAGCACCCATCTAATACCTCTGGCAGCTGAGAAAACCCCAGCATTTGGAACAAAAGCTCCCCTGTCTGGTGGCAGAGTCCTACTGTGGCAAAAAGCCTAGGGGTCAAGTGACTGAGGAGCAACATGACCAGGCAAAGGAAACAAAGCAGACAGAAGATTCAAACATTAGACTCCTCTTTTGGGGGCAAAAAGGAGCAAAGCATGGAAAAGGAGGAAGACAGTGAAGTCAGAACTCCTGCACCAAAAGTTTCCAAGGAAATTGTGAACTGGTTACAGGGCATAGAGGACCTTATGAAGCAGATAAGAGAAGTGGAGGAAATATTGGGAAGAGAAATGAGAACAATGCAAGAAAATTACGAAATGAGAGTCAACAGCCTGACTGAGGAAAATAATACCTTAAAAAATAAGACTAACTCAAATGGCAAAAGAGTCTCAAAAAGGCAATGAGGAGAAGAATGCCTTAAAAAGCCAAATTTGCCAGATGGAAAAAGAATCTCAAAAGCTCACTGAGGAGAATCATTGCTTCAGAATTAGATTGGAGCAAATGTAAGCTAATGACTTTATGAGAAATCAAGATGCTGTTAAACAGACCAAACAAATGAAAGAATAGAAGGCAATGTGAAATATCTCAAGGGAAAAACCACTGACCTGGAAAATAGATACAGGAGAGATAATTTAAAAATTGTTGGACTACCTGAAAACCATGATCAAAGTAAGAACCTAGAAATCATCCCCCAGGAA
The DNA here is from genome assembly GCF_028583685.1 of Petaurus breviceps papuanus. Taxonomy (NCBI): domain Eukaryota; kingdom Metazoa; phylum Chordata; class Mammalia; order Diprotodontia; family Petauridae; genus Petaurus; species Petaurus breviceps. The sequence continues at coordinate 13,311,635 of NW_027187351.1, read as the reverse complement.
GTTCTCAAAGAAAACTGCCCTGATGTTTAGAACCAGAGGGCAAAATAGAGGTTGAAAGAATCCACTGATCACCTCCTGAAAAGGATCCCAAAAAGAAAACTCCTAGGAATATTATATATAATTATAGCCAGGTTCCAGAATTCCCAGATTAAGGAGAGAATATTACAAGCAGCCAGTGAGAAACAATTTGAATATTGTGGAAACACAATCAGCATAACCCAGGATCTGGCAGCTTCTACACTGAGGAATCGAAGGGCTTGGAATATGATATTCTGGATGTCAAAGGAGCTGGGATTAAAACCAAGAGTCACCTACCCAGCAAAACTCAGTATCACTTTTCAGGGGAAAATATGGTCATTCATTTTGCCCTCTGGTTCTAGAATATCAGGGCAGTGTTCTTTGAGAACTTCTTGAAAGATAATGTTATTGTTTTTTCTTAACATGTTTATTATTTTTCTAGCAATATTGTGTTTATGTGTTTTTATTGGTTGTTATTGTTGGTGATTGTCGATTCTTGAAGCAGACCATGATATCAGGAAGGTGGGCTGTGCAAAACTAGCCTCACTTTTCCTCTCGAGCCATCTGGGCCCAGTGACAAGATATAGATCAGGTTGAGTGATAAAAGAAAAAAGAGAATTAAAAAAAATCTTCACTTTCAATATAGGCTTGATGTCATTGGTGCTGTTTATATTTCAACACGGTACCAAATGTTGTAAAATTACGTTCTATTTCAAAACAAACAGAAAAAAAATATGCCTGATTATTAAAAATGAGCAACTAGGGGATGTATCATTTTCATACTTCTAACACAATATTAAGAAAGGGAAAAAATACAGAGATTAGAAAGTACTATATATCCTTCAAGAATGCAAATTATTATGTAAAAATATCAATGTTGAAATATTAGTGTAAACATGTAGGGAATCTTGTCTTGATGATCATTTATTTTAGAATCGTTTTCTTTGAAAATATTCCAGATAAAAGATTTAATATTTTAGTGATCATGCAAAAGAGACAACCAAGTGTGGACTACATATGTTAATGTAATGTGTACTACACAGCTGATGAAACCATAGTTTTACAATTCTTCAAATAACCTATAGATGAATTTCTCAGAGGATTTTTCATCAGATGAAAAATGCACTATTATTGGGTGAAGAGGTTTGTAACTTAGCTCAGTAGATAGCACTTCAAAAGAATCCTCATAGTTTGAAGTTGGAAAGATAAGGCATGATAGATGGGTAGGACAAGAGAATCAAACACGTAGAATTCTAGCATGAAATATTCTGATGTTCTCCGAGTCACTAAACTTTTCACAGCTTGAAAGGACCCAATACATCACCCAGTCAAACCTCCTTGTTTTACTGATGAGAAAATGGAGGCCATCCTTTGAGAAATAATCAAAAGAAAAATAATCTAAGTCCTTCTCATGTTTCAGAAGAATATAGAACCTTTCCAGAGGCCTCTGAATATCATAAAATTTGGCTGATCCTATTTGAGCTGCTGCTTTTAGATAAAATAGCTTTTGTGTTAATTCCTATGGCAGAAAAAGCATTTAGTCATTTTCTTAGCATGGTATGATGATAAGTTTCCCCAGCTCCATGATTACAATAAGATGAGATGTGGTTCAGGTTATACCTTTGAATGGCAACTTGCAACAGGGAAAGCTCCTAGGAACAGAGTAACATTAAACTTTAATTTCAAATAATTATCAATATATTGCAATAAAATGCAACAAAGTAATTTTTACTTTGATCATTAGAAATTTTAGTAAAATGAATGTTAGTGAAGTATAAAAGTCAGTGTGGTATAGTGGATGGAGAACCAGCTTCAGAGTCTAGAAGCCAACTTGAATTCAAGTCGACTTATAATAGCTGTTCATTCCTGAGTAATTTGATTAACCTTTCAAGATCCCAGGAAATTTTTTAAATTGTAAATTATATAGTAATTACTTTTCTAGTAATATTGTGTTTATTTGTTTTTATTGGTTGCTATTTTTAGTGTTTGTCCATTCTTGAAGCAGACCATGATATCAGGAAGTTGATATCATGACTTGCAAGTGAATTGGATTTAAGTGAAGGAGGGCTGTGCAAAACCAGCTTCACTTTTCCTCTCGAACCATCTGGACCCACTGGCAAGATATAGAGGTTGAGTGATAAAAGAAAAAAGAGAATTAAAAAAAAAACTTCACTTTCAATATAGACTTGATATCATTGGTGCTGTTTATATATCAACAAGGTACCAAATGGAGTAAAACTGTTTTTGAGGGAATTTGTGGGAATTTAAATAATGAGAACTCTTCTTTGCTGATGAAAGCTCATGTCTAGTCAAAGAGAGTGGGAAGGGTATTGTTTTTGTTAGAGAAGTAAGAGCATGATTCATCTTCAAGACTAGAACTATACGTACATGACCTTGACATATCACTGTGTGTACATCATCATTGAACAGATAATGTAATATAAATACAGAGTTCCCTTTCCTATATTATTTTAAAGTTTATGAAATGATTACCTCACCACAGCCCTTTGAAGTAAGTAGTGAAAATGTTATTATCCCTAGTTTATAGTTGAGGAAGCTAAAGCTCAGAGAGGTTACATACTTTTTTCCAAATTTACACAACTTATAAGTGACAGAGTTTGAATTCAAATCCAGTACCACTTACTGTAAATCTAAAGCTCTCATCACTATATATCCAGGTCTGTCAGATGTATATAGTAGTTTTGGATCAGTATGTTGTTATAATTCTGCACCTTAATTTTCATGTTACATGAATGGGATTCCCTGCCTGTTTCAGCCACCTGAGGGGTGTGGTAGGTGCATTAGAAAAAACTGGTGTTATGATATAGGACTGTAATTCTTGTTATTGGGGAGGCTAAGTCTAGTAGATTCCTTAAGTTCAGAAGTTCTGAGCTGCAGCATGCTAAGTCAATTGAGTTTCTGCACAAAATGCAACATTAATATGATAAACTCCTGAAAATATTGGGTCATCAGGCTGCATAAGGGGTCGGGGGGGGGGTATGTTAATAGTTTAGGAAAATCTTTCCTGCCCATTAATAAGCCTATGTGACCTGCTTTGAACCTTTGCCCAGCTTACAGCTGTGATACATCTTGAGTCACAGAGCCTATTGGGGGAAGGAAGCTTGCTTAGAGGAAGCTTGCTGGTAGGAAGGCTTTCACACCTTTTGCCAATTTCTAATTAGGCACTGAGTCACAAGGGTTGTGATGCCTTTTGCCTCAGAGAAGTGTATACATACTCTGAGTTGGTATTTTGCTTTGGGGGCTCACTTATGAGAAGGATCTTGTGATTCCCTGGTCGAGATTCTGAGTGGCCGTATGTTCAGAGCTCCCTGATTGCTCAGATGAAAAGGCTTTCTCGATCCAGGGTATGTAAAGTGTATAGCAATATTGCTTTGATTCAGGCCGTCAGAGCCCTGTCTGTTGGCCTTCATTTCTCTGCTTGTATTTCCTCTGAAGTTCAGGGTGCTGACTTTTCCCCTGAGCTAGTAAATGTAATTTAAAAATATTGTTGACCCCTTAAACAGGTATCTTTCCTAGTAAAGCAGATCTAAGATCCTGTGCTAGCAGCATTTCTAGGCATGCTAGTGTGGTTGCCGCTATGGAGGGGTAGGTGGGAGGCTCAATCTGGGCCACTTCACAAAAGGAACAGATTAAATCTCTCATGCTGATCTGTAAGATTGGGATCATGAATGGTCTCAGTACTTCCATCCTGGTTGTGATAGAGTCAATACATTCTGAAGAAGAAGAGGAGGAAAAAGAAGAAGGGAAAGAGAAGGAAGAAGGGACAAGGAAGACAGAGAGAAGGAGGAGAAGGAGGGGGAGGAGGAGGAGGAGAAAATAAAAAGAAAAGAAAAATACTGAACTAGGAGGCATAGTGCCTGAGGTCTAATCTCAACTCTGCAATGTATTGCTTATATGACTTTGAGCAAGTCACTTCATCTGTAATGCTCTTGGTTTCATTTGTAAAATGATCTGGATGGACTAAATTGATAGGCATCTCCCAGATCTAGACCTATTATCTTATGATCCTATACACGATATTTGATAGCCTTCACTCTTCCTTTACATATCATTGGAATATGATTTTTTTCTCCTAGGGGTCGTGGGGGTGCAATTCCTCCTCCCCCACCACCCGGACGAGGTGTTCCAGCACCCAGGGGGACGACTGTGACACGTGGTGCTCTTCCAGTACCCCCAGTAGCAAGAGGGGTTCCAACTCCTAGAACAAGGGGAGCTCCAGCTGTTCCAGGATACAGGCCACCCCCTCCCCCAGCCCATGAGGCCTATGAAGAATATGTAAGTACAGTTAAGGCATTAACCATTAGTATCTGCTAAACTGCTTGAACAATCATGAAATAACTTGGACCTCAAAGACAGAGTTAAGAATAGACAAATACAAGAACTTAATGCTTGTATTTGAACCTGGTTTACATTGCTCAAGGTTATAGAAGTATATTTGATACAAGTGTCCAAAAGGTTGTGATTTAACTAATTACAATATTTTTAAAATGAGTTTATTTTTGCAAGTATCCATGTGCTTTTTACCTGTTTTAGGTATAATTAACTTAATATTAAGGACCAAATGGCATATCAAGAGTCTCATTTTGTAGCTTACATGAGAACCTAATATTTCAAAGTGGAAACAATGATGCAAGGCATAAATGCAAAGCATTCTCTTCTTTTTTCTCTGTCTGTCTTTCTGTCTCCTCTCCTTTTGTCTCTGTCCCCTCATTCTACCACTATCTCTCTGTTTTTCTCAGAAATATATAAGAAACAAAACTCTAGAACCTAGTAGAAATGTGGTAGAAACATGTTAATATGTTCATTTACATGTATGATTTTCTATTTAAAAGTCTCTAATAGTTTTGTCCCTATTTATTCATAGACCTTCCTTCTGGAGAATGTTCTTTTTGGAGAAAGTTTAGTTTTTATGTAAACAACACTACAGGTGATTTTATAGTGAGAAAATGTTAACTTTCTGTTGCTTTCCAGAAAGTAAAAGTTTCCCAAAGATCCCAATGATAGGAAATCCACATTCCATTAACTTGACACCATTTAAAGGAGGTATTTGTATTAGATGCTCCGTGAAAGCTTTTGAAAAAAACACAAAAGATGTTTTGAGGCCATAGTTTGAGATTTCTTAGATAACAGTGGTTTTCCAAACACCTCTCATACTGCTTCAACACTGTATAATAGCCTTCATTTTCCACCAATTCTCCCATAGATACTTCATTTCAGCTGGATAAAGTATCTACCATTCTCCAAGACAAAGAAAGTTTTCTCTGAGAACTTCCTCTAATAGCTAAAAAAAAATAGAATTTTTTCATTCACTGATCCTCCCTCAAAAAATTATAAGAAAAGTTTACTTCATCCATGAAGTTGCCCTGAATAAAAATGATACAGATTTTTTTGGTACTTCTTTTAACCTCTGTGCTTCTTTTATCTCATCAAACACCATGTATACATTTTGACACAATAAAAATAACTGACATTTATATAGTGTTTAAAGTTTTCAAAGTACCTTTCCTACAGCATTTACTTTGTTCTCCCAACAACTATGTGGGGTAAGGGCTAAAGATATTATCATGCTCATTTTATTTAGGAGTCTCAGAGCAGCAGCTGGTGGGTCAGTGGATGTACTAGACATGAAGTCAGGGGTAAAAATGAGTTCAGATCTGGCCTCATCTTACCCTGGGCAAGTCACTTAATCTATGTTTGCTCCAGTTTCCTCAACTATAAAATGCTACTAACAGCACCTATCTTGCAGGGTTGTTGTTAGTATCAAATAAGATATTTGTAAAAAGGTCTTTGCACAGTTTCTGGTATATAGTAGGTACTATAGAAATATTAATTTCTTTCCCCTTCTCTTACTTGCCCAGGGTCACATAACCAGTAATTGCCTAATATGAACCAAGTTCTTTCTGATCCCAAGTGCAGAACTCCATTCATAACATTACATTCATTATATCACAGCACTCATTCTGTTCTTCCCACCATGTGTGGATATTCGCAGTATATTTATTGTGAATATTTATTATAATAATTCAGTTTAATATTTGCAAAACACATTCCTCATAATAGCCCCCTGAGGTAAGTAGTACCTGTTTTTTTACAAATAAAAAATCAAATGCCCTTGTTCAGGATCACCTTCTAGTGAGTATCAAAGCTAGAACTAAAACTTATGTAATCAAAATCCAATTCTTGAATTCTTTTAAATATATGTAATATATTTAATACTAAAGTACAATGTTTATTGAGCACAGGAGTTGGCAAAGACCAAATCTGTTCCACTTCTTATGTATGTGTGGCTTAAAAATTGGAATGACTTATCTTGCAGATTATATAAAAACAGAGAGTGGGAAAGATTTGACCCTCAAGCTATAGTTTGATGACTCCCTGATTTAATATATAAAAATGAATATTAACTAATGTTAGTAGCTGCCATATCTTTAAAAATAAGATTCTCTTTACATTTTGTTAAGGGTAAAAAGTTTGTTAATAAAAGTTAGGTTGTATTCTTCAACCTCAGGTATCAGGGCATGAAATTATTTTATCGATCCTGATTCCCTCCAAAATAAAATGAAAGCTATGTGAAATATGTGTTAATGTATGTATACATCTATATGTATAGAGATGCATACATATATTTAGAAATTCAAATATATCCAAAAAATAAGAACTTAACTTTATAATAAATATGTAAACAGAAAATTGTAAAGAAAATGTTTTCTCATTGCTCACCACTTTTACTGGTGCTTTGTCTTTAGGGATGACATTTATAAGTTGTATTTATAATAAACATTTATCATGTTTCTTATAGTTTCTGCCATGATATGCTTTGAAAGAACCATTAAAATAATAGATATCTTCTCATATTTTAATAACCCCTACAGAATCTTTATTGTCATGTATGTAGTTGGGTATTGGTGTTAGAAGATCATTAATAACTGAAAACAACAACTACCATTTGTGCTAAAGGGGAACCACAACGTGCAGACATTAATAAAGTATACTTGCCACCCCCTCAAAAAAGTGAGAGAGGGAGGAAGGCCTGATCAGAAATTCCTAGATACTTAGCAATTGGGAAAGATCGTTGAGGTAAACCATACAGCAATTCAAAATAAAATGCCAAGAATTCTTGACTACTAGGTCTATTCTTAGCCTACTGATCTCTCTCTAAGAAATAAGAAAAATAAAAGATTAAGCATCTCAATAACAAAATAATATCAACATACTGAGTTGACAGCAAAATCTCACAGTTATCCTTTAATTTGCATTGAAGTCTTTAAGAAAAGTCTAATTTTAACTGACATGACCTACCAACTCCCATCTTAGATTTTTCATTCTTTCCTTCTGGGCCTCAGAATTAAGGTTCTAACCACACAGCAGGTATGTGTGTCTATATGTTTGTATGTGTGTGTGTACCACATAGCAGGTGTGTGTGTGTGTTTGTATAATCAAATCCATTACTTTCCTGGCAAGAAAGCATCTTACTGTAAATGGAGCTCTTTGAAAAAAATGAGTTGTGTTTAGCTGAGTCTAAAAAATGTGAAGTTTAGTTTAAATCAATTAAACTTAAACATTTTAAAACACCTAGTAAATAAATGGTTATATGTTAAGTGCCAAGTGAATAATTACATAGTGTATAGCTGATGTGTCAAAGAGATTACAGTTAGGGTGGCTAGGTGGTGCCGTGAATAGAGCACTGGCCCTGGAATCAGGAGAACCTGACTTCAAATCTGGCTTCAGACACTTAAAACTTACTAGCCATGGGACCTTGGGCAAGTCACTTAACCACAATTGCCCACCAAAAAGCAAAAAAAAAGAGAGGGAGAATACAATTTAGGACATAAATATGATATAGGTTAAAATAAGAAAGGTACATATGGGATACCAATAAGACATGAGAGTTTGGGGGAGGGAGGATCTTTTCTAGGTGGGGAGATCATAGGAGTCCTCATGAAGGAGTAGTGAATTCCCAAGTTATGCTTTGAAATAGGAAAAGGATTTTTAAAAGTAGATGCATGTTTACTGGATCAGGAGCTGGGAGAAAGAGGAAGTGGAAAGAAAACATTCTAGAAATGAATGATGGCATACAAATCCACAAAGCAGGATAAGGCAGGACAAAGTCCAGAATAACTAGAAGTCTGTTTTTTCTGGAATGTAAACTGAAGAAAGTTCATCATATTAAATAAATCAAGAATTTAATTAAAGCCAAGCCTTAGAGATAATCTATGGTAGAACAAATTATAAACTAAAAAACACAGGCCACATTACTGTACATGGCACATTTGGAAAACAATGAATATTACATTTTAATTGGGATAGAGAGTCTGAGAAAGGAAGTATGTGAAACTGAAGGTAACTTTAAGAACAGGTCATCTCAGAAAAACCTCATTTGATTTACTTGAACAGTGACATATATAGCATATTTATAAAATTTGCAGATGATGTAAAGCTATTAGAGAATTTAATTATTAAATTATACAATCAAGATGTAAAAAGATTTTGGTATTTCTGAGGTTCTTTCTAACTTTGAGTTCCTATGATACTCTGTGAACAAAACAATAAAAGTTAGTAAGATGAAATTTAATAGAGATAAATGTAAACTCTTGGTTGGGTTAAAAAATTAATTTCACAAATATGAATTCAGATAGGGATGACTGGACAACAGTTAGCCTGATAAATATTTGGGTATTTTAGTGGATTGTAAAACCCAATTCAAGTCAACACTGTGTTATAGTAAGCAGAAAATGAATATACATTTGGGGGGGAATAATTATTCTTTTTTATTTTTTTCAGTACATAAATATATTTTTGTTCTTTCTTTGGCTTTCAAAATTCACTTTTATAAGATTTTAAGTTCCAATATTTTTTCTCCTTCCCTCCTGCCCCTTCCCCCTCCCCAAAATGGCAAGCAATCTGATATATAGGCTATCAATATATAATCATATTAAACATATTTCCACCTTACTCATGTTGTGAAAAAAGAATCAGAACAAAAGGGAGAAACCACAAGAAACAACAAAAAAGAGAAAATACTAGGCTTCGATCTGCATTCAGACTCTATAGTTCTTTCTCTGAATATGGATAGCATTTTCCATCACAAGCCTTTTGGAGTTGTTTAGATCCTTGTATTGCTGAGAAGAGTTAAGTTTATCAAAGGTAATCATCACACAGTATTGCTGGTACTGTGTATAATGTTCTCCTGGTTCTGCTCATTTCACTCAGCATCAGTTCACATAAGTCCTTCTAGGTTTTTCTGAAATCCAGCTGCTCATCATTTCTTATAGCACAGTAGTATTCCATTACATTCCACAACTTGTTCATCCATTCCCCAATTTATGAGCATCCCCTCGATTTCCAATTCTTGGCTACCACAAAAAGAACTGCTATAAATATTTTTGTATGTGTGGATCCTTTTCCCTTCTTTATGACTTCTTTGGGATAAAAGGAATATAATCTTAAACTGTACTGAGAGAATAAACAGATGGCAGTCTTGTTATATTATGTCTTGATCACATTTTTGTCTAGAATATTATGTTCCATTGCAGGTACCATGTTTTAGGAAATTAAAAAAAAATCATAGAGTAAACCACGGTAAATGGACATTAGGATAACATGAAGGTTGGTTGAAAGAAGTGGTTGTGTATAGCCTAGAAAAGCTAAAACAGGGTAGACTGAGAGATATTATCATATATTTGAATGGCTATCATGGGGAAAAGGAATTATTAGGTCTGCCTTTATTTAAACTCCAAAAGATTCCTAGTTCAGTAATGAGAGGATGTTATAAAGAAGCATAATTAGGCTCAATGAAAGGAATACTGTGATAATTAGAGTTATAAAAAATGGAATTAGCAGACTGTGTTTTTCCTCACTGGGAAGGGGGATCTACTTCCCTGGTTACAGATAATTCTCAGTCAGTTATATAATACACTATAGTACTGGATAGTTAAGGTCTCTTATTGCTCTTAGGTTCCATAACTGTTTTGAAAGAAGTAGAAAGAGATTGAATTGTGGAAGGTTTTGAATTATATGTTAAGGACATTTTCTTTCATTCTATTACATTCTATTACATTGAAACTCATTGAGCAAAGTAGCCTGTGAGTGACAAGGACTGTTTTAAAAAGATTATGCATTGTCAGCACTATCTAACATAGATGAAAGGGAAAGACCAGAGCAAGGAGATCAGATAGGATACTATCGGAAAAGACGAGTTTTTAGGGGACGAGTGGCTGAACTAATGTAAGTACAGTAGAAATGCACAAGAAAGGATAAATGTTAGAGATGTGATTAAGAATAACTTTTAAAAATTAATAACATGTATAGAAAGGAGTTGAAGATAACTCAAAGATTCTGAGACCAGGAAACTATCTTATACTTTTGAATGAAATAAGTTCATCTAACTGGAGTAGGTTAGATTTGGGGAACAGAAAGCCATGGGATATATTGGTACATTTAGTGAGCATGCAATATATCTGTGGATATACAATCCTTTAAATTAACTTTATGATTGAGAGAATTAAATATATTATTATAAGTAGAGTATGCTTTAATGTAGAGGTTTGCAATTGGATTTTAGTGCTTACAAAATGTTTTTTGGAAAAAATATATATCTATTCATTACAATTTCCTTTGACTTACCCTTATGTCACAAAACAAAACAAATAAATCATTTTAAAAAACATAATGATGGAAAAAGCTGAATTTCTGACTTTTCTAAATACATGTGTGCAATTCAAAATTTTTTGCATTTCACCTACAGGTAATACAAAGATATCAATAAAATTTACTAATATACAACAACAAAGTATGTGATTAAAATTCATTTCAACCCTACACAAGAAACTATGGCCCAGTACAATCAATCATGCTAACCCAATTTACAAAATGTATTCTGACAAATTTTTAAGGAGCCTTTCTTTTCAATAGTCTTAACTAAAGTGGAATTCCAGCCCATCCTATCATCTAATAGAGGCTCAGCAGCCTCCTTCCAGGAACAGTAAGAGAACTCTGCAATTCTCTGGTAAATCAATAGCTCTCAAAAGTTCCATAAATGAATATAGGCATGCCAACTTTCAGTTTCATGTGCAAAGTATGACTTTTAGACAGGAGAAGGAAATACATATTAAAAGATAATTGGAATCAATTCTTCTGATGTTTTTCATGGAAAAAATGATTATGGTCCTAATCTATAATACATTTTGTGGGGTGCCATACTCTGTGGAGTTTTGTGAAATAGCCACTTAGTTATAGCCCAGAGAATAGGGTTTTAATTAGAATTTCTGAATTACATGTTGGTTGCCTGTGTATATTTCCTTTAGGAGTTTTACATACTTATTTCCCCTTCATGTTTACCTATATTTCACAGAAATTTATATTGCCATATTATTCCTCTTATTATATCCATATTAAAATTATATCCATATTATTCAATATATTCATTATAATCTCATTATGAGATAGATCATGATGATAGCTGATTAAGATGGATCCATTACTTTAAGGCTATTTCAGTTATTTTTAATGATTATTTAGAAGTATCTTGACATAATGAAAATAAAACTGCCCTCAGATCCAGGAAGACCTGGGTTATTGCACTGCTTCTGACATATGGCAGATAGGTCACATGACCCCGGGAAGTCATTTAAATTGTCAGTGTTCTTTGAGACTCACTCAAGGTATAAGCTGCAGAGATGAAATGTATTGGTAGAGGGGATTTCTTTACCCTAAAAAATGTGTATACCAATAAAATCAAAGAAATAGTCACTATCACTAAGGATTATTTCACCAAAATAACAGATCTTGCCATCCTTTGAGACAGCAAGGTGGTACAGTGGACAGAGTGCTTGTTCTGGGGTCAGGAAGACCTGAGTTCAAATGCAGCCTCAGAGACTTACTAGATGTGTGCCCTTGGGCAAGTCACCTAATATCTATTTGCTTCAATTTACTGAACTGTGGGATGAGGATAATAAAAGCACCTACCTTGCAAAGTTGTAAAGATCTAATGAAATAATAAGTATAAAATGTCTAGCACAATGCCTGGCATATAGTAGTATAATATAAATATTTATCCCTTCCCCTTGAAAAATGTGTTTTTCATTCTGCTTGTTTCTTCTTAATTTGAAGACTGTTGAAGAAAGTTCCCTTCATCAGGTGGTCTCTCTCAGAGCTTAATATTTCACTAGCACAGAGGTGATTGTCTCTTTGACATAAAACTCAGAACTGGATGTAAAGCTGGCCCCTATACCATCTTCTTTAATGACACTGAGGATGCCCCATTACTATTATTTTAACATGGAGGCAATATCACTTCCTTTCCTCTGCATCAAAGAATTAACATAAAGATTACTAATAAAGCCAGTTTGATTTAATTTTCTTATAGTAAATATATTTCTAAAATATTTTGTGTAAAGTAATTGCCTTCATATAAAATTATTTTTCCTTGTGATTTTTTTTATTCAAAATTTCAGACATTTGCAGTGAACAAAAATCTGTCCTTCAGCCATAATTAGGCCTGACAGTTTTTTTAATTGAGAAAATATTGCTTAACTTGTTTTATCATTGCCTTATATTTTTTTGAAGAGTATCAGTCTTTTTTTTTTGAGGGGGGAATACATCTTTAGCTTATCAGAGGCTTTTGCTCTTATACAATTGAAAGTTAGAGACTAAATGAAAGCTCCCTAACCACACTTTGACTGCTTCCTATTCAGAAGATTACAGAATCTTAGCTCAAAAGAACCTTCACATTCTAGTCCAAAGCTCTCATTAAATAAATTGCTTCCTTCTGCTTTTGTTACTTTATTTCTGAGTATTTGTGTGTATATGTATGTATGTATGTGTATATATGTATATATATATATATATATATTTATATTTATATATGTGTGTGTGTGTGTATCCCTCTGCCTCCCTTCCCAGTAAGGCATATCTAGTAAAATTTTAAAAAGAAAAAAAAAGATACTTCAGTAAATATAAAAATATACCAACCTTGTCTGACAGTATTTGAAATGTTTCCAGAAGCACCCATTCCTCTTACTTCTACCAGAAAGATAAAAGAGGTATATTTTCTCATCTCTTGTCTTAGCCTCAACTTGAAATTACAAAGATTTTATTTTTATCTTTTTTAGAAATCCATTTCAACTATCATGCTATTTGAATATTATTTTTCTGCTTTTACTAACTTCCTACTACATCAGTTCTTATGTTTTCCTCTCTTTCTATACTTCTCTGACTTTTTCATAATCATAGTTTCCTATACATTAATGTTCTATTTCATATACCACAAGTTGATTCTCTATATATCATGTAATTAGCATTCACTTTTTTCAAATTCTTTGAGCCTTAGATCAGTGCTTCTATGAATATTTGGTATATGTAGGACACTTTGACTTCCTTGAGGTGTATATTTAACAAAAATATCTCAGGGTGAAAAAGGATGGATATTTTAGTAGATTTCAGCATTATTTTCAATTGCCCTGCCAAATAGTTGTACTAATTGACAGGTCCATTGATAATTGATAATCTTTCTACAGCACTTTCAATATTGTTCATTCTTACATTTTATCATATTTCCCAATTATCTATGTGGGAGGTGAAACTTTAAAGTTATTTTGATGTCTGTTTGCCTTCTTTTATTAATTTTTTACACTATTTTATGATGTCACTAATATTTTTCAATCCTTTAAGAACTGTTCATATCCTTAAATTATATATTCATTGAGGCATTAGTTTTTCATCTTACAGTGTCTTAAATTTTATATTAATTTTCTTTGTATCTTTGATAGATCCTTACTAAAGATATGTGCTTCACTTCCCCCTTCTTAGCTACAATATTTTTAATAAAAGCTTTTAAATTTTAATGTAATAAAATTTATTTCTTTTATTTTAATTTTCATTGCCCTTGGTGTGATTGTAAATCCTCCATGTAGTCATACCTGTGAAAGTTATCAGACCTTATCATCTGATTTTTTTAATGGTATGAACATTAATATTCAGGTGCTGTATATATTCTGAGCTTATTATTATATATGGCGTAAATTATTGATTTAATTTTTTTCTTCTCTTCCTTTTTATTTTTTGATGAATTGCTTTCCATTTTGCCAAGTAGCTCTTATCACTGAAGTTTATATTCAGAAGTTTAGGGAATATGAGGTAATTTGATTTTATCCAAACCTCCTTGTTTTATAGTTAAGAAAAGTGAGATTCAGAGAAAGGAAAGATTTGATCATGTAATATAGTTAGAAATCTTACAAATCATCTGGTTCAAAACTTCCCATTTTGCAGATGAGAAAATGAGACCTAGGGAGGACAAGTATCTTGTCCAAGTATATTGTCTACAGAAGTAGACAATAATAATAATTCACATTTATGTGGCGCTTTAATGTTTGAAAAATGCTTTGAATATGTTGCTTTATTTGATTCTTATTACAAGATAAATACTATAATTTCCATTTTATAGATAAGAAAAGCGAGACTGAGAAAAGTTAAGTGATCCAAGTCTTTATGCTCAACAACTGAACAGAATTTGAGACAGTATCTTTCAATAGAAAAAACTACAAAAACTCTTGCTCAGGATATAAGGACATTTTAAGAATCAAATTACAGTGATTCTTCCTAGCAACTTATACAGCAAATTCACCATTTACTACATGTATTTACAATGAGGGAAGACTTACATTACTTCAAGTTTCCCAATTCTGTTTTGAAATAGATGAAGCAGTTCACTTAACCCTCCTCAGAAACCAAGTACAACAAATGACACATGATGGCTCTTCAAGATTCATTCCATATTTAAATCTCTTCATTCTTTAGCAGAGCTTGTGCCCTTAACACAATCCATATACACATGACAATACATTACATTTTGTGCTGTCATTTCGGTCAACATGGCTATCTAAAACCCAATGCATTGGGTGCATAGTCTGAAGGTGTATGGGCCAGCCTAAAGATCGGTATATTCTTATCTTTTCATCTATTATATGCTGGCCTAGAACTGTATAAATGTGCCTTTTGAAACTTTTTTTCTTCTTTTTAGAATAGGTGGCAGGGGAAGGAAAAAGTGTCATATAGAAAAAAGAGTGCTTTTCATTCATGCTTTTCAATGTCAGAGAGGCAAATTGGCTGATTCTAGTGGGACAGAGAATGGGTCTTCAGAATCAGGAAGACCAGTGTTAAAAGTCCTATATCATATAGTACATAAATGACTTTATCCAAGTCATTTAAACTCTCAGTAAGGCTAGTTAACTCTCTGAAATAAAAGTTTTCAAGCTTTTATGCTCTTAAAAATTTTTGAGGACACTCCAGAAAGAGCTTTTGTTTATGTGGGTTATCTCTATCAATATTTACCAGAATAGAAATTAAAACATCCAGGGTGCCTAGGTGGTGCAATAAATGGAGCAATTGCCCTGGAATCAGGAGGACCTGAGTTCAAATCCAGCCTCATAAACTTAATGCTTACTAGCCATGTTACCTTGGGTAAGTCCCTTAATCCCAATTACCCTGTCTTTTCCCCCTCCAAAAATAAAAACAACAAAAGAAATTAAAACATCTTAGTATTCTTATCAAAATAGTTCTGAACTCCTGGACTCCTTGAAAGAGTCTCAAGGACTTCTAGGGCTTCCCAGATCATACTTTGAGAACTGCTACTCTAAAGCAATAATTTCCAGAATAGTTGCTAATTTACATTTATGGGAGTTTCTTCACAGAGTTCCCTATATGGTTGAAATCTCCATAATACCAAATCCACTTCTTCCTCTGTGTTGTAATATTATATGATAACATATCTTGTGTTTGTCTGCATTTTCAAGAGCTTCTGGGTTGAATGAAACATTGGGATATGTCTTTCATTGAAGAAAAACCAGTCAAAAACCAGGGATTTTTTTTTACTTTTGCACTGCTAAATACATTGTTCAAACACATAGGGAAAGAAATTTCTGCCAATTAGATAAACTAAATTGAGCTCTAAGTTGGTCCCTGTGGAAAATACATTCGCATTTCCAGGACCCTAAAGTAGAAGTTTGAGTCAGAAGGTGACATCATATCCTAACCTCAGTCTGCCACAGTTTTAGCTGCAAACACTGCCACTCCAGCATTTCCAGTTCACATGCTGCTATTTCTACTGTGTTCACAGTCTATCCAGCTTCCTACCCACCTGGACCACCTCTATGAGGGGAGTGAAGAATAATATGGCTGACACTTATTTATCTTTTCCTTTTTCTTTGGTATGACATATGGATAATAAAAATCAATTGTAGAACTTTGTGTTCAAAAGATCATGCAGTCAGTGATGAAAGGGACATCAGAAGTTATCTAGGGCAGGGATGTTCTTACTTTTTTTTGTCATAAACCCTTAGCAGTAAAAAAAATATGTATGTATCTTCAATAGCTGTGTATATACTTACTTGTAAATTACATAATATTCTACTATACTAATAATTAAGTATAATATGAAACAAAGCACAGAAATTTTAAAAAGATTAAATTATATCTGATCCTTGAGTCAATAGTGAGCCCCAGAAGCTTATCGAATTGGGGGAGTGACATGGTTGGAACTGTGCCTTAGGAAAATCACTTTGGATTCTGTGTGGAAAATGGATTGGAGAGGGGGGAAATGTGAAGCAGAGAGACCAAACAGGTTTTCATAATACTCTTTGCCAGCAATTCTCAAATGTTTTGGTATCAGTACAGTTTTGTACTCTTAAAATTTATCGAGGACAATCTGAAGAGATTTTGTTTAAGTGAATTATAGCTATCTATATTTGTGTACTTAGAAATTAAATGCTTTAGTATTATTATGGAAATAGTTTTGAACTCATGGACCCCCCAAAAACGGTTTTAAAGACCCCTGGAGTTCCCTGGACCACACTTTGAGAATTGTTGGCCTAGGCAAGAATTTCTGAGGAACTAACCCTTGGAAGTGGCTATGTAAGAAGAGAGAAGGGGCCAAATGTTTTTGTTGTTGTTTGGGATTTGTTTTTTTTTTTCAAAGCAGTCAAGGTTAAGTGACTTGCCTAGGGTCACACAGCTACTAAGTGTCAAGTATCTATGGCTGGATTTGAGTTCAGGTCCTCCTAACTCTAAGGGCTGTCCTCTATCAACTGTACCCCATAGCTCCCCCTACAAGGTGTCCAACTGTGAGAGATGTCTTGGAGATAAAAATGAGAAAATATAGTAACCAATTTTACATGATAGAGTGAGAGAGAGTGAGAAATCTAGGATAACAATGAGATTACAAATTGGAATAACTGGGAAGATACAGTCCCCTCAACAATAATAAGGAACAAGAGGTAAGTTTGGAGGAAAAGATGATGTTATGAGATCTGTAATACAAATCAAACTGGTCTATACTTGCTTATCCAAGATAATTCACTTTATTTTACCAAAAAAATTATCTAATGTATATAATGTGTGAAGGAATAGGACAGTCTATAATATAGATTCCTTCAATAGAGAGATACTTGCAACAGACAAAATATTATATGGGGACCCTGGAAGGTGATTCATGGTAACAGAATGGAGGATTTTGCTTAAATAGCTTTGAGAGTGCCTGGATGCTAGTTAGGCAATAATCACCCAGAGGGCCAATGCACAAATCATTCATATGAAGTAGAAGCATACAGAGTAAGAGAATGTTGTGTGGTAATGAGTAAAAGAATGCTGTAGTCATGTTATATATGAGATGTCACTGGACTGTTGAAGGGAGAATGGTATATAGCCTCTGGTTACATCTTTAATTGGTTGATCACAGTTCTCCATACCCCCTGTCCTTGGACTCATTCTATAGCATGTTATGGGTACCCAGCTCTGATTTTGGGACAATTGGACTGTATGACCTAAGGTCACTTTCCACTCTAAATTTATAATTTAATATAAGAAAGCTAAGTCTTCTGTCAAGTAAAATGTATTTTTAAATGTAGATAATAGTACAAAAATAGTTTAGGCATGGTATATAACCATTTAGATCTCTAAAATTTAGCTTAGTGCTTGGCACATAGTAAGTGTTTAATTAATACTTATTAATTCAATAATTGGAAATTTGACCAAACCTTCTTCAAAATAATCTGCCCTGAGGTCACCACATTCAACAAGCTTATATTCTAATAGATGGATAAGATCTGTACCCAAACAAATATGATATAAGATGGACTAAGTTAAGAGTAAATGATAGGGGCAGCTAGGTGGTGCAGTGAGTAAAGCTCCAGCCCTGGAGTCAGGAGGACCAGAGTTCTGTTCTGGCCTCAGACACTTAACACACACACACACACACACACACACACACACACATACACACACACACAACTAGCCATGTAACATTGGGCAAGTAACTTAACCCCAATTGCCCTCCAAAAAGCAAAAAAAAAAAAAGAGTAAGTGATAGATCAATTTGCTTTAAGAAAATCTGAAGAGGGAAGGATTATTCCAGTTCCATAAATTGGGGAGGCTTCATGAAGCAGGTTTCACATAAACTGGCCCCTGAGAAGATCTCAATTAATAGAGATGTAGGCAGGAAAAACAACAAAACAACAACAAGTTCCAGACATGATGAAATGCATGGAAGTGGAAAAGTCTGGACAAGATTTAAAACATGCACGCACACACACACACACACACACACACACACACACAGTCTCATCAATAAACATTTATTAAATGCCTAGTATAGGCCAGGTGCTGGGTATACAAAGAAAGGCAAAAGACAGTCTTCCCTGGAGGTGCTCACCATCCACTGGGGAAACAATCAACAAACAAATACATACAAAAAAGCCATATGCAGTATAAATAATAATAAATAATTAACCGAAGGAAGGCACTAGAATTAAGAGGGATTTAGCAGGCTTCCTGTAGACAGTGAAATTTTAGCTGGGACTTGAAAGAAGCCAGTTAATCAAGGAGGTGGAGAATGAAGAAGGAAAGAATTCAAGGCATGGGAGACAACCTGTGAAAAAGTCCAGGGCCAAAGACTGAGTGTGTTGTATTTGTAAAACAGCAAATTGGATAGTGTCACTGTGACACAAAGAGCAATTAGTCCAGGATAGCCTGAAGATAGAATGTGTGAAAGGGAATAGAGGGAAACAAAGCAAGAAAGATAAATTAGACTGAATTTTAAATAGCAAGCTAGGAATTTTTATTTTATCTTCTAAGCAATTTTTTTGTCATTTTTTCCTTTGTTTTTTGGAGGGTGGTAAATATTTCAATCTCTCAGGCAATTTAGAGGCAGCATGACTTAGACAGAGTGCTTGGGTTTTGGTCCCACCTCTGACACCTACTGGTAATGTGACCCTCCCACAGTTCAGTTACCATATAAGTTGTCTGGTCAACTCTTAAAACTAAAAATTACAGAGCATTTGGTAGAGGGAATTTCCATAATGGGAGTTTACTATGGAAATGAAATTACAAATCGAGTCAAAAGAAAGACAGAGACACACACAGAGACACTATTTGGCAGGCATTTGAAGGATTGGCTGAAGATAGAGAAATATGAGGCAGAGATAGTTTAATAAGCAATTATATTAGTCCAGGAGAATAGTGATTGGGTCACCCTTTAATGTCTGTATTATGAGTAAAGAGAAGGAATGTGGGCTATATTTTGGAGATAAAATTCAATGGAGTCTGTCAACTTATTGCATAAAGAATGCTAGAATGATGAAGAGGGAAAGTCAAAGGTTACTACCAGTGATACTGGAAGGATGGTAGTTTTGTCAAGAAAAATAGGAAGCAAGGGGGTAGGTAGCGCAGTGAATAGAGCACCAGCCCTGGAGTTAGGAGGACCTGAGTCCAAATCTGACCTCAGACACTTAACACAAAAACTAGCCGTGTGACCTTGGGCAAGTCCTTAACCTCAATTGCCATCCAAAAAGCAACCCCAATTGCCCTCCAAAAAGCAAAAAAAGAAAAAAAAAGATGGTTGAGTTAGGGGCTGCTGGGTGGTGCAGTAAGTGCAACGGCCCCAGAATTGGGAGGACCTGGGATCGGTTCTGGCCTCAGATACTTAACACCCACACACAAAAAAACTGGCCGTATATCCTTGGGCAAGTTATTTAACCCCAACTGCTTAAAAAAAAAAAAAAACAAGAAAAGAAAAAAAAAACATATGGAGCTTGAGAAGTTAAAAAGGGAGATGATGAGCTTAATCATGGACATGTTGAATTTTAAATTCTTGAGGAACATCCAGATGGAGATAACCAGCAGGCAGTTGGAATTGGGGGAGTGGAGATCAGGTGAGAGATTGAGACTATAGAGAGATCTGAGAATCATCTGTATATAAGTGATAACTATAGCTATGGTTGCTGATGATATCAGCAGGGGGGAGAGTATACAGAGGGAATAAAAGAGCTTAGAGAACAGTCTTAGGAAATATTCTGAAGTCAAAACAGAGTTAGAATAAATGGAAGATAAAGGAATAGGATAAGTTTCTTTTAAAAATGCATTATACACACATACATATATGACATAAACATAATATATATTTTCTATGCACATATGTGTGCATAGAAAAAGAGAGAGAATTTGGGAAATCAGATTATCTAATCTTTGACTCTATTTTAAGCATATATTGTTGACCAAGTTAGGCAAATGTCAAATCCTCAAGCCTTACTCCAGAGAGAGACATGGGTTGCTGGTAGGCAAAAAAAAAAAAAAAAAAAAAAATATTTAAAAGGCTGCTAATTTTCACTTACAGAAATCAGAATTCACTGATATTGTAGCCAGAATATTTTCTCAACAACAAATTTTGTTTCACAGTCAAGAGTACCCAGCAACATGGGGTAGCTGAAAGAACAATGAATTTGGAATAATAGGTCCAAGGTTTAAATTTCTATTCTGTCACTAACTGCTTGTGGCACCTGGGATAAATAATTTTACTCCTCCAGGACTAAGTTTCTTCATTTATAAAATCATGAGGTTGGGCTGGATAAGCTCTAAGCACCCTTCCAATACTAAGGCTATATTATATGCATTCATTTTCCCAGTGTGGCCATAGCCATGCATATACATGCAATGCAAAAAATCTCAGTTCTTTTTGGAATGGATAATTAGGTGACAAATTGGGTTTTTCATCAGGCTTCCCTTACTCCCATTTTTTTTTTTAGCCCTTTGATGATTAATTTTATAGGACTTTCAAGGAAAAAAGTGAAAAATTCATCCATTCATCTTTTTAGATGGTGTCCATGGATGATTCTGACTATGAAATTCAATGATTTTACATGGGATAGTGAGAGGGGTTTTATCTTTGGAACATTATTTATTATCACTCTGACTTCTAACTTCCTCATTTTTGGAGCAAAAATAAAAAAGAAATGTGCTCTTCTTAGGTTTGTTGTGAGGATCAAATTAAATAATGTATTATATCCTTTGCAAAATATTGAGCATTATAGAAATATAATTTATAATAATTATAAAGTCAGGAAGACATGAGTTCAAATACAACCTCAAACATATATGAGCTCTATGACCCTGGGAAAGTTACTTAACCTGCATTTGCCTCGATTTTCTCCTCTATAAAATAATAGCACCTACCTCCCAAGGGGTTTTGTGAGGATTAAATGAGATGATAATTGTGAAGTGCCTGGTTCATAGTATGTTCTATGTAAATGTTATATAGTAAAGATGATGATGATGATGATATGTTAATGGAAAGTAATCTATATTTATGCATGGTACAATTAGCACTTTAGAATAGGAAGGGTCCTTAGAGGCAATGACATTTCATCAATGTTGTTTGCCTGCTTGTGTGACATTGGACAAGTTACTTAATGTCTCTAGGTCTCAGTTTCCTCACCTGTAAAACGAGGGAACTATACAGGATGACTTCTAAGGTGCCTTTTAGCTCTAAACATATGATTCTATAATTGTAGTCCAACTCTAGCATTTTTTATTTGAGGGAACAAAGATGCTAGGTTTTGAAAAGCAGGATTCAAAGCTAAATTCTCTGACTTAAAATTCTTCATACTCTCTACTCTACCTACCTTCTCACAATATATACATATAACTATATATGTATCTATAAGTATATGCATGTATGTATATGCCTATATAGGTATATACTTTATGTATTTCTGCATATATTGTGTGAATATACATAGGTGGATATATATTTATATGTGCAAATATGAAAACATGGAAAGACTTGCACAAAATAATGAAGAGTAAAATGAGTAGAACCAAGAGAACACAGTATATAGTAACAGCAATATTGCGTGTGTGGGGTTATTTTTTAAATTTCACTTTTAATTTGTGGAATAAAATAAACATTTCCATAACATAACAAAAAAGGATGATTGTATACAAAACGGCAAATCTAGTATGTACAACTTGCAATTCCTTCCAAATATAGGACATTTTCTTTTTTTTGTAATTTTTTTCTTCCTTCCGACTCTTCAACTCCATCCTAGAGATGGCTACCATTAGACTCAAATAGGCATATGTGTGTAAAATTATTTTATACATGCTTTTATTTATCAGTTCTTTCTCTGGGTGCAGATAGCATATGTTTTCATAGTTAATTTGGGTATTTATAATAGGTAAAATTGCCTATTTGCTCAAAGTGCTTCTTAAAGCATTATCACAACACTGTTATAACAAAATGTTGTTTTAAGAAGGACTTTGAAAGGATAAGTTATTTTATCTATTATAAACACCCAAATTTACTATAAATGACATATGAAGAGGCTATCTGCATACAGAGAAAGAACAGATAAATAGAAGTATGTATAGAATAATTTTATACTTGTATACCTATTTATGTATAATGTTAGCCATGATAGGGGGGAAGAGAAAAAAAGAAAAGAAAATTACATGATGACTTTTTATGTTTGAAAGGAAAAGCAAGTTGTGCTTAGTAGACTTGCACTGTCATGAACAATTGTCTTTTTATTGTACTCTGTTATGGAAATGCTTGTTTTATTCCATAAATTTAAAATAAATTCACAAAATTAATAAATTAAAATTAATAATAAAATAATATTTTAAAAAAGAAATTACAGGATACATGCATAGAATGGGGCTAGCATCCTATTTCCTTAAATTACCTTTCCAAAGTATAGTAATTGGATGAATAAAAATGTTACCTGCCAGCAATAACCAGGCTATTTCAAAACATATTCTGCTTTAGCCCTCCGACTTCAAACTATTGCTTTGAATTTCTCCTTCTATCTACCATCAGATCCCTTGGTGTAGTTGTTTTGTTTTGTTTTTTCCTGAAGCATAGTTTGATTTTGTAGTTTCCCATTTGCTCTCTTTGAATCATTCTTTTCTTCAAGAAGATTCTGGGTGGTATAGTAGATAGAACTCTGGGCCTGGAATCAGGAAGACCTGAGTTCTACTGCAACCTCAGACATTTACTAGCTCTATGATCCTGGACAAACCACTTAACATCTGTCTGCCGCAGTTTCCATGACTGCAAAATGCGGAAAATAGTGGCACCTACCTCCCTGGGTTGCTATGAGGAACAAATGAAATATTTTAAGGCAATGCCTGGATATAAATAGGTTCTTAATAAATGTATATTCTTCTTTCAGTTTTTCTCTGAGATGTTCTTTCCCTTAGACCTTGATAATTCCTCACTAATAAATGTTCCTGACCCCACCTCTCAACAGGGGGGAAGGAGGTCACACCTTTAGAAGTCTCCTTTATGACTTTTAGAGCCATACAAGATAATCAGTCAACTTAATTTACAATCACAGCTTTTTTATCCCTAAAATACTATATTACTCACTTTTATCAGTTCCTCTCCTCCACTCATTATACTTTGCTATAAATGTGTTTTTACTGTTTCAAAAGTTTATTCATCTGGGGCGGCCAGGTGGCATACTGAGTAAGAGCACCAGTCCTGGAGTCGGGAGACCCAGGATCGGTTCTGGCTTCAGATACTTAGCAAAGACAAAATAACTGGCCGTGTAACCTCGAGCAAGTTACTTAACCCCAGTTGCTTAAAAAAAAATTCATTCATCCTGTCTGATAAAGATTTTCCACTACTAGCAATATATCTTTATCCATATCTATATCTATCATTGAATCTACATTCATGTTTATCTGTGTCTGTATTTATACCTACATCTAAACATATATGTTTATATATATGTACGTGAATACAAACTTCTGCCATTGTGACAGTTATTTTTGAATTCTGAAGAGGCTTTGAGCAATATTAGAACAGGAATCCGGCCCTAAGAGATGCCTAGTTTAAAAAGTGGCCCTCCTAAAATGTTTTTGTGACAAAGCATTTTCATTAATTTTAAGTTGCCACCCATGTAGAGTATTCAGATAGGTTCTATGCTTACAGAATATACCTTAGCATCTCAGCACAAATTTTCCTCCTCTATTGGACCATTTCCTCAAAGGAAAACAGAATCTGTCATCAGTTGTGTGGTGAGGTGTGGGTGGCATTGTTTTTGTATGTGTGTTAACTGAAAGATTCTAAATGCCAGGAACTTTAATGATTCTGCCTTTCTCACTCTAGTGGAGTTCTGTTTTGATTCTCCTTGTATTTTCTTGTGTGCTGTTCTTATGTCAGCTAACACTGCTTCCACTCCATTGAAGTTAAGGCCTTAGGTGGCCTGCATTCATTATCTTGAAAACGCCAGCTGAGAGATGAATAATGGCTTTGAGCTACAAAATTAAGCCTTCAGTTTGCTTCAATTCAGTGAAAATTATGGGGAAGTGACTTGATATGGTGGAAAGTGCAAAGTCTAAGGATCTAGGTTCTAACCCTCCCTCTTAAATTATTATCTTTGTGCCCTGTGACAAGTTGCTTACCCTCTCTGGGCCTCAGTTTCTTAGTCTATAAAATAGGAATGATTTTTATAATAACATGTACTTGACATAGCTGTTGTAAGATTTAAATGGGATAATGTATGTCAAGTAATGGTGGGTAATAGCATGCTGCTATGTGGGGTACAAGTGAGCATAATTCCTTTTTATTCATCCTCCCATATTTGTGTGAGTTGAGCTGTTCTTCAGTCACTCTCTTAACTTTTTGCTTCAAGTTTGACCTTTTCTTCATCCATTTCCACTGCTCCTCCCCTCTGACAGTATTTTTCTTTACAAACACTGTCATGGGAAACAATGAGAAGGAAAGTGGTGAGGACCCTGTCTCAAATACTTGCTCAGGTAGTCATAGACTGCTCCCTCCACCCCCACCAGAAAAAAAAATGACATTCATTGGCTGGAGAATTATCTTGATAAATTAATAATAATAATAATAATATTTCTATAGCTATGAGCCCCCAACCCAGACAAGTGCTTTGATAAAATACCAAAGTTGTGAATCTATCTCTCATTTGAGGTTCTCCCTGACAGTCCCTCTCTAGTGAATTTGTGCAAGCATGCACATAGCAATGCAATGTATAACTATGTCCTTATATACATACAAATATATTTGTCATGTATGTGTATATTACAAAAATAAACAGAAAAGCAAATGAGCTTTTGTGAAAGAAAAAATATGGGGAAAATATGCACACTTTTTTGGGAAAGAGAGAGGGAAGGAAGGAGATTTTTAAAAAATCACCACCTTCACAAGTTTGCCATCCAAGTAGTTTCAGTGCTATGGTAATTGTCCCTGCTCTCCTCATCTATGATCCACAAACACTATCCCTGTTCTAGAGTCCAACACAGGGGATCTTGTGGGTGACATTTCTCCTTCCATAAATCCTAATCCTACAGTCTATTGCTCTCTTGCTTGAAGGGTTATTTCCCAAAATGCTCCCACTTTTGTTTCCTTTACCGCATTCTCTCAGATCTTGCAGGGCTTCAACCATATTCCCTTAGGCTGAGAGGGTACATTAGACCCCTTTTATCACCTCCCAGGTTAAAAGAGATTCCTCAGGGGACCTCATTACCAAAGCCTTGTCTCGTTCTATACTTGTAAACTGAAGGATTAGCTATTATTTTAAAAATATACTAGTGCTCCAGAAAGCCCAAAATGTTTGTGACCCATGTGAGGAAGTGGAAACAAAGTGCATAAGGAATATGTTTCTAGGATGTTGGTAGGTTCAAGGGGATATGGATTACTTAGCAGTTTTCTTTGGGAACAAATTTAGACTTTATTTGTTTGGCCCTGGAGCATAGAACTGCAAGTGGTAGGTGGAAGGTGTAGAGAGGCAGATTATAGCTAGCTAATAGAGCTATCAAAAAGCAAAATGGGCTGCCTTGAGATATCTGTCCTTCCAAACAAGGCAGGCCTTCAAGCAGAACTGAATGACCATGGCCACTTCTTAGTATGCTACAGATGAGATTCCCATTTAGGAATCCATAGGCTAGGGTAGACAGCCTCTGAAGTTATTTCCAGTTCTTGCACTCTGGCCTCTAGAATTTTAACTGGTACCAACTAAGTCTGGATGACATTTTCCCATGACAGTTTTATCCTGGTTCCTTACAACTTTCTATTAAAAGTTATAAATAGTAAAGAAGGTCATTGTGAATTCTAAAAAATCAAGATGAAACCATATTGACAATTCTCAGATATAGTAAATTTAAGTGGATTATTTTCATATTGAACCCCACCTGCTTCCTTTTTAATTAAAGGGACATATTATGCAACATATAATTCAAGTGAAAATAGAAGTATGTGGATTCTGACGAGAAGAAAGAAACAATATGCTTATTTAAACCAAAACCAATGAATGGTAGTTGACATAGGTATTGTACAGGGTAAGCCTTTGGCTAAATGACAAATGATTTTTCTTCCTAATATTTTTCAGCAAGATACAGGTATAATAATACTGAAATTCTTCAAGGCTACATACTGTTGATAAATTCTCTAGTGTCACTCCTCCAGAAGTCCTTAGTCTCTGACATTTGCAGTAATATGGTATTTTTAGCTCACAGTCAGATAAATACTTACAGAAATACATGACTTGTTTCCTTCTGAAATACCCTGTTATAAAACCACAAAATTTAATGCATCTCTTTAAAAAAATGTACTTTGCAGTAAAACAAAAATGTTGTGGAAATTGATCTTGATATAAATTTTAGCACATTAGATTCAATATTAAGGCCACTTAGAGACTTCAGTAATCAGTAAACCAGAAAGGGAATAACTGAATTTCAAGGTAATGGTATGGAGACCATAAAATGCAGAATTTGAACATGTCTCAGAAGCTGATCATTCATGCTGGTCATTTGTCAAATTGTTTTGTTCTAGCATGGTAGATGAGACTAAAACAAAGAAAAATATCAAAACTTTCCTTTCTGAAGTTTGAAATTGGAAGAAGCAGCTAGTATTATGAATCTTGTTGCTAGGTACCCAAGGTTCTCTGGGAAAAAAATCAAAACAAAACAAATGACAAACAAATCTACTAAAAAACAAAAACCTAAAAGTAAGCAATACCACATTACCCTTCCTGACATTCTCAGCACTCTACTCAAACTAGCCTTGTTGCTCCTCCAACCTCCTGATGTCTCTCCCGCTTCTATACCTTAATTCAGGCTGTCTCCTCATATTTAGAATTCCTCCTCTACTCACTTCCACCTCATATCCTTGACTTCCTTCCCAGGTTCAGTTCAGGGGTACCACATTCTACAGAAACTTTTCCCTAGTCCCACGTTTTGGTAGTGGCCCCTAGTACTTTGTATTTATTCGTTTATTTGTGCACATATTTTACTCTTTCCCCAACACAAAAAAAATGTAGGTCCCTTGAGGAGAAAGATTTTTTTTTTAATCTTAGGGCTCAGTAGATAGCTGTTGAATCTTAGGGGTCAATGGAGGACATTCTGTATTAAGTTGTGATATTAATTAAGTTCATATACAATAAAGGGATGATTTCTTTTGACTTCAGGAATGAAAAAGTTCAGAACTGCAAGCCTGAGAATTTAGGACTAAAATATTGTAGGTGAAGAGCTGAATTAACTATCATACTGACAAGACGGGCAGAGGTTAAAAAAGTTTTACTTTGTAGTTTCTATTTTTAAAAGTGAGATTATAATGAACAATTTTAATACAATAAGATCATTCATTGGCTTTATCTGTCTATCTATTTAGCTATCTCCATATCCATATATATTTTAACTTCAAACAGGATTATATTTTCATTAGCATAGGAAACTCCCACTCAAGAAACCCCATCCACCAATGTAGGTTAGCACCATATTTATAACTGATAGTCTGAGAGAAGGGGCTCTCAACCTGGCTCCATAATCTTGTATATGTGTGTATGCATGTCTCTGTGTACATATATGTATACACATATATAATGTATACCGTATGATGGTATTTTGATATAATTTGTTTCCTTTATAATCTTATTTATTTTGTTATATTCATTTAAAAACAGTTTTTCTGAGAGGGGTTCATAGGCTTCAATGCACTAACAAAAGGATCCAAGTTACAGAAAAAGGTTAAGAACTTATGCTTTTAAAAGTTGCCCGGGCCCTGAAAGGTTAGGTGGCATATTTGCATATATGTATGTATGTATGTATATAGATATGTATAGATAGCTGTGTAAGTATGTATATATATGTATTGCATACACACATGCATGTATGTACACATACAGTATGTTTTAGAGGCAGACTTCAACCCAGCTCTTCTAGATTCCAAGGTCAGCTTTCTATCTACTACATACTATTGTCTCTGAGTTTATTATTATGATATAAAAACCTGAGTATTTCCCTATTAGCCCTTGGTTAAGGACAGATAGCATCAGTGAAAAGAAATGATTTAAAAGTCTAATAAAGCAAATATGTTCCTCAGAGTACGGTAAGAATTATCCTTGACAAAACAATAGGTATAGTTTCAGAATCAGCCCACAGGTAAATGAAATTCAATTAAATTCAATGAGAATTTATTAAGCTCCTACTCTGGGCCAGGTACTATACTGGGCAGACAAAGACAAAAACAAATTACCTGCCTTCATGGAGCTTATAATCTATTAGAGATTTTTCTGAATATAAACTTCATACTAAAGTGAAGCAGTTTCCATCAGCTGGTCAGTTCTACTGGGTTATTATGGAATTTAAAGATTCATTCCATATGAATAAAAAAAACAGTTGTCCTCTGGGACAATTTTGGATCACTCTCAGAGAAAATGTACACTCAGCACATCTTATTCAACTTAGAATTCTCTCCCCACACCCTGAACCAGGGTGTGGTGTCTTGAAACGTCTTATTAAGTACAGCAAGTAGAATAGCTAGCTAGCTTTTCCTATCAGACAGTCAGACTGGAGACAGGTAGCTAGAAATATGCTTCATCTTTCTCTCTTTCTTTCCCTCCCTTTATTGATCCCTCTCAATTATGGACTCCCAAGCAAGTTAGAAGCACAAGATCATTTTCCAATCCAACCCTCTCATTTATAAATGAGGAAACAAGTCCTATCACTTGTTCAAAGTTGTTTCCCAAGGAGCAAAGCAGAATTCAAACCCAAATCCCTTACTTCCTTATTTTAGTGATCTTTGATAATTTCGCCCACAGTTCCATTTTGTTTTTGTTCTCTTTGTTCTATACTTTAATGCTCTATTTTCCATTATATTTCATGTACTTATTTTCATCTATCTGATTTAACAAACATTCTTAAGCAAACTTATTGTAGCAGCAAGCACCCTAACATACCCAGGGTGACTGCCAGCACAGGTTATTTGATCAGCTTTTCTAATGGAAAGCAACACAAAAAGGGTTAACAATCTTACTTTAATCAAACATATATCATTTACCTAGTTCAGGGGGAAAAAATCATCACCCTAAACTTCAGAGAATACAAACAGAAGTTATAAGCAGGCAAAAAAGACAGACAGAGAAAATACAATACAGTTGACCAACAGACAGGGCTTTTATCTGTCTGACAATCACATACCTACACAGTTACTTACCAGAGAGAGAAGCAATCAACATCTCTGTTTTCAAAGTGGGGAGGGGGGGAGCCTCAACAGCTACCCAGAGTCTCATCTGCCCAGGGGCAAAATGGAAGTTCTTGTGGGAAGGGGATGAGAAGGATGGCCAGAAGACAAATATATACAAAGTTCTATTCACTTAATATTTACTTATTTGTATTCTCTTAAGACTTGAAAGAGGCTAATTTTATGAGCTTTTCCAGTCACATCGACTATTAGGTTTTCCAGTCTACATCAATTTAATTAAATATTTGCTGGACACCTAACATGGACAAGACACTGTGGGACACAAGTACTCAGTTTATCATTTTAATGAGAGATATTGACTGACACTTTTTTTAGTTGGTCAGTCAATAAATATTTATTAAGTTCCTATTAAGCCTCAGACACTTGACCTGGCACATTGTAGGCACTGAGATTACAAAGGCAAAATACAGTCCCTGTTCTCAAGAAGCTCACAGTCAAGAACTTTGAATCACGACACCACCTCACTCTCCAGCCATTTCCAAACCATTTTACTGCACTGAAATCCATACCACCACCCCTTTCTACCTCCCTTTGTTATATGGGTTCCCTCCTTTAGAATGTAAACTTCTTGAGAACAGAACTGTTTTAATTGCCTGATTTGTATGTCTAGCACTTGATAGTGTTTAGCATAAAGTAAATACTTAATAAAATATTTTTCCATTAAATCATTCATATGTACATGGAAGAGAGAGGAGTCCATGCATAAAATTCCATGGCATCGCCTTAGACTAATAATAAAAAAAACATTAATATTAGTTCCAAAGAAAAATTAAGGTGGAAGAATTCAGAGGATAGAGACAGAAAGGAAAAATTATTTCTAGGGTACTTACCTGGGTTGTGGAAAAGATGGGGAAATCAAGCAATTGATGACCCATTTGACAGCAGGCCTACCTAACAAAAGGGAGATATAAAACTGGTTCCCTTAGGTTTGTTCATTCATCCTTACATTCTTTACATCTATTCATGTATGTAGATTTCCATAGTGTACTGGTATACACTATACATGGGCTGGTATACTATAGAAATATAACCTAATTTAAACTTATAATTTTACCATAGATAGTCAATTAGATAGGACACACATATACTTACACAGAGAGAGGAGAGAAATACACACACACACACACACACACACACATATATATATATATATATATATATATATATATATATATATATATATTCCATTTATCTTTGCTTGAAAGGAAAAAAGAAAACCTCTTCATGTTGTACTCGTTCTTTCAGGGAAGTGGTTTATTGGACATCTGAGCTTCCAGAGGATTTTGAGAGCAACTGTCTGCAGAAGATGATTTAGAGTGGTGCCAGCATCACCCTACTTGAGGTTTATGCAATGATACTTTTCCATCAGTGCTGAGAGTTTCAAGGTGAATCTTTGTAGAGTGACTGTAGCTCTCAATGTTGATCAGGACAAAATGCCTTTGTTTAAAGATGTAATGATCCCATTTCAAAGGGTACCTACTAAGTAGTGAATGAATAATACTATTGTGTAGCACCCCTGCAAAGACTGAATAGGGTTGCCAATCAAGACACAGGGGAAATATTTCTGAAAAGAAATTTTAAAAGGTACTCAATGCTATTCAACAAACATTTATTATGTATTCTTACTTTGTGTACATATGAGATTGGAGGTCTCCTGGCATGAGTAGAGAGAACATTGAAGTTGAAGTTGGGAAGAAATATGGGTTCAAAGCCTACCTCTGATATTTAACTCTGTGACCTACACCCCATTTAACCTTTCTGATTTTCAATTTCATCACCTAAAAATAGGATAATAATAATCATATCTGTATCATAGAGTTATTGTAAAGATAAAATTGTATTTTATATTTATATATATATATATATATAAAGCATTTTGAAAACAAAAAGACTATAGCAGTCAACATGATGTATTGAATGAAGATTTAACCTTGAAACCAGCAAAACCTGGCTTCAAGTCTGTAATCAGACTGCCTGTGTTATCCTGGACAAGTCACTTAGATCATTCATTGCTCTGGGTGACTCTAATCCTCTAAGTTTTAGAGAAGGTACCAACCTGCATGACTAACAGTGTTTTCTTGCCTGGGAATTCCCTACCTTTAACACCAAAAGTTTAGTCCCTATCCCTAAAGCATTATAGAAATGTGTGCTATTATTATTATAGTTCACCAGGCTTCCAGAGATCATAAGATGTGGGTTCATTTTCTGCCTTTTATAAATCCTGGTTGTGTGAACAAGTTACTTAACTTCTCTATGCTCCCAGGTAGCACTTTGAGAGTATAAATTACAAATAGATTCACTGTTCTGTATAACTGGAAGGAGTTTTCATACTAGTTGATGAAATCAGTTTGGATCCATGCCCCAGCTGAATTTTCCTTGCTCCCTCTGCATATCTGTAAGGCTATGTGCTAGACCCTGGGTACTTTTCTAGGTATATACAATCTGCCATCTATACATTCTACCATATTTATTTGGACTTTTTGCATTTGATATTTTGTAAGTTATTATGAATACATGTGGATCACTCATGACATTTTAAAAGGTAAGGATGTAATTTTCTATATGAATAAGAATAAAGAATGCTGAAAAACTAAGAACCAACTAATGCAGTTTTCCCTCCTAGATTTCATAAAACAATGCAAGCCACATCCTAATGACCTACATAGAAAAGTCATGGCATGATAAAGCTATTGAAAAGTTTTGCTGGGAATATATTTAAATATGCTGCTCAATCTCTCAGTCAATTTGCTTTATGGATGTAACAGCCCTCAAAAGTGAACTTTTCCACAAAGTTACAGCTTTGTATCAAAAATTAACCAACAATAGGCACATAGATTTAGAGCTAAAAAGTCATTTATGCCTTCATTTTACACATATAGAAACTGAACCTCAAAGAAGTTAAATGGCTTGCCCAGGGTTATATAGATATTAAATGACAGAGCTGGTATTTGAACCCAGGTCTTGTGATTCTCAATCCAGCACCTTTGATTGACCCAAACACATTTCCAGTTTACCTCTGAAATATTTAAGTCAAAGGAATTACTAGAATACTCATCTTTAAGGTAAAGGGGTCCCTTCTGGATGTATATCTTCTTCAAGAAATTCACTAGTAGAGTTTTTCTAGCATCCCAAGGATCATTATTCAACTGTATTATGGTTTAGTATACTACTAAGTTGAATAATCTTCCCATGGTGGACTTCTTGCTATAGTGCTGGGAATCAGTGACCCATTTTGGTGCTCTGTATAGCCAGATCCCTATTAGTACAAATAATGAAGCACCTAAGGTGGACCCATTAGTAAAATTTACATTGCCTATTCCCTTTGGGCTGGAACTAATGACCATATTCTGTATAATTATAAGTCTGAACAGTATAGATTTAAATTCATGTGGCCACTTCAAGGAAATTCATTATTTGTACTAATCAGCACCCAGCTATAAAGAAATACTACCATAGATGATCATAATATTCTAAACACAGAAAAGTCATTAATCCCCCATTGTTCTCAGACTGGAACTATACACAGGCAAAGAAAGACCAAGAGAGTTCATACATTATACATCAAGCTACAGGATATCTCCAATGCCATCCCTCTCCTTCCCACAAAATAGAATTTGACCCTTTTCAGTACCTGAGAGTTTCACTAGCTTTTGCTGTTGAGGTCTTAGAAAGGGCAATACACCAGAGCAAGAAAGCACTCATAGAAAAAAAGGGAAAAAAAGAAAAGAAAAGGAGAGGGGGAAGCAATTAAGAGAAAGGTGATTGAGAAGCATGACCTTCCCGCGGCTCTTGCTTCCACCCTCCCCAATCCATGTATAAACAAACTTTGGAGCGGCAGAACCCACAAAATGACACAGAGAAGCTAACCTCCCACCGAGGACAGCCCGGCAGGCTGGCAGGAATCGGCCAGCGCAATGCTCTGGGAGCCGAGCCCAGCCCCACACCAAGGCTTTAGCCCCAGGGTGGGCCGGACCAGCCACCAGCCAGAAGGACTCCAGATCAGCAGCAGCTGTGGCCGTTTCCAGATTTATCAATACATAGATGTGAAGGACAAGGTGAGAGGCCAGTGCAGTCTGGACTTTGGGACCCAGTAAGTGGGAGTGCGTGGCTTTCACCCCCAGGGCGAGAAACCGCTGAGACGCCAGCACAGCCTGCCAGCACCACAGTGGCTGCTTCAGCTCCTGCCCTGCAGAGTGTAGGGGGACCAAGCACCAGTCTGAGGGGTAATTGCTCTTGCTTTAACCTGCTTGGATCTGGATTGCAGTATAGGGTGGAGGTCCTGGGGTGTGTGTCCAGCTTGCCAGAGCTTGTGGAGACCGCAGAGAGGGCACCCATCTAATATCTCCAGCAGCTGAGAAAACCCCAGTGTTTGGGACAAAAACTCCCCTGTCTGGTGGCAGAGTCCTACTGTGGCAAAAAGCCCAAAAGTCAAATAATTGAGTGGCAAAATGAGCAGGCAAAGGAAACAAAGCAGACAGAAGATTCCAACATTACACTCCTATTTGGGGGATAAGAAGGAGCAAGGCATGGAACAGGAGGAAAACAGTGAAGTCAGAACTCCTGCACCAAAAGCTTCAAAGGAAAATACAAGCTGGTTACAGGCCATAGAGGACCTTAAGAAGCAGATAAGAGAAGTGGAGGAAAAATTGGGAAGAGAAATGAGAACAATGCAAGAAAATTATGAAATGATAGTCAACAGCCTGACTGAAGAAAATAATACCTTATAAAAAACAGACTGTCTCAAATGCCAAAGGAGGCTCAAAAAGGCAATGAGGAGAAGAATGCCTTAAAAAGTCGAATTTGCCAGATGGAAAAAGAATCTCAAAAGCTCACTAAGGAGAATCATTGCTTCAGAATTAGATTGGAGCAAATGGAAGCTAATGACTTTATGAGAAATCAAGATGCTGTTAAACAGATCCAAACAAACGAAAGAATAGAAGGCAATGTGAAATATCTCATAGGAAAAACCACTGACCTGGAAAATATATCCAAGAGAGATAATTTAAAAATTATTGGACTACCTGAAAGCCATGACCAAAGAAAGAACCTAGAAATCATCCCCCAGGAAGTTCTCAAAGAACTTTGATGTTTTAGAACCAGAGGGCAAAATAGAGGTTGAAAGAATCCATCAATCACCTCATGGAAAAGATCCCAAAAAGAAAACTCCTAGGAATATCATAGCCAGGTTCCGGAACTCCCAGATTAAGGAGAGAATATCACAAGCAGCCAGGAAGAAACAATTTGAATATTGTGGAAACACAATCAGGATAACCCAGGATCTGGCAGCTTCTACACTGAGGGATTGAAGGGCTTGGAATGTGATATTCCAGAGGTCAAGGGAGCTGGGATTAAAACCAAGAGTAACCTACCCAGCAAAACTGAGTATCATGTTTCAGGGGAAAATATGGTCACTCAATGGAATACAGGACTTTCAAGCATTCTTGCTGAAAAAACCAGAGTTGAATAAAAATTTGACATTCAGATACAAGAAGCAAGAGAAGCATGAAAAGGTAAACAGGGATAAGAAATCATAAGGAATTTATCAAAGTTGAACTTTTAACATTCCTACATGGAAAAACAATAATTGTAACTTATGAAACTTTTCTCAGTAGTTGAAGGGATTAGAAATATATATATATGTCTTTATATGAGGGTATACGGGCATATGAATACATATGTGAATATGTGTATATACGTTTACAGGTATACATAGATAGAGGGCATGGGACCAATTTAACAGGAAGGGATGATACTTAAAAGGTGAAATTAAGAGGTGAGAGGAATACAATGAGAGGAGATGGGGAAAGACAGATTGGGGCAAACTGTCTCATACAGAAGAAGCAAGGGAAAATGGTTACAATGGAGGGGAAGAATAGGAAGGCAAAAGGGAATGGGTCAACCTTATTCCTATTGAATCTGGCTTGAGGAGGGAGGGAAATACACACTAAATAGGGGATCTCACCCTCTAGGAGAATGGGGGGGAAGGGGATGAGAGGGGGGATGATGGAAGGTAGGGCAGGCTGGGGGGGAGGGAAGTTGGAAACCCACTTTTGAAAAGGGACAGGATCAAAGTAGAGAATAGAACAAGTGGGAGGTGGGATAGGAGGGAGGGAAATATAGTCAGTCTTTTACAATATATCTACTATGTTATTGTTTTGCATTAGCCACACATGTACAACCTATACTGAACTGCTTTTCTCCCCAGTGGGGGTGGGTGGCAGGGGGGGAAGGGAATGAATCTGGAATTGAAAGTTTTAAAATCAAATATTCAAATATATATATATATGTGTGTGTGTGTGTGTGTGTGTGTGTGTGTGTGTTTGTGTGTATACTATTATTAATACCGTCTTACATGTAATTAAGAAATAAGATATACAGGCACTGAGGCATAGAGATCCACTGGAAAAGTCGAAACGGGTATGGGAGAAAATATGGGAGAGAGCAGATTGGAGGTGGGGATATCCTTTGGGACTGCTATTTTGGGGGGATGGGTAGGAGAAAAATGGGGAGAAAATTTGTAACTCAAAATCTGGTGGAAATGAATGATGTAAATCAGAAGTTAATAAAGCATTTAAAAAAATCTAAAAAAAAAAAGAGAAAGGTGATATCCCCCCAATGTGGCAAAAAATATAGACGTAATGACCATACACAGAAGAGTAATATTCTCAATATTCTGAATCTGTCCTCTTCCAAAACTTAGTGGAGAAAAAATCTAAAAGATGCTTTTAAAGTCGTATTTTGCACTGAACAGAAGGAATAGGTTTTAAATACAACAATTTTAGAGTATTTAGAGGCAAATTAATTAACAGCTATCAATTGAACCTTTAAATATCTATCGGTCTTATCAGAGCTTTAGCACTTCTTCAATAAAGCCATTTCCTTAGTCCAAAAGTAAATTGATAAATTACTTCTGTCAAGAAATACAGATATATTCAAGTTGTTTAATCAGCCTGGCAGAGTGTGCATCTGTGGCTTAGATAAATCATAATCTTAATAGGTAAAAACCACAATATCTTTACTTTCTCAAATCTCACTTTCTTATAGTAAGTCTTGAAAACTATAGTGGAACAAACTGATGTGATGCCATTCAGGTAATAATCTCTACTATTAGGTAGTGGAAAGAAGTCAGGGGGTAACAAAAAGAAGAACCAGAGAAGAAAGCTGAAAGTAAAAAGCTGACATTGAGGTTCAGAAATCTACAAGTCAATAAGGATGTAAAAAAAAGTTATGAAAGGAGTAGTAAGGCAGAGCTCATGTTACAGGGTAAGGGTGAGAACATAGGCCACTGGACTAACCTAAAGAATGAGGAAAACTTGTAAACCAGGGGAATCTCTGCATTTGACATCTGAAATTCTTGTATGTTTTGAGAGTGTTATAGTGTAAAGTACATTCGACAAGCAGTCAAGAGACCTAGGCTCTACTCCTAGCTCTTTCACTCACTGGCTGTGTGATTATGAGGAATCATATACTTTCTCTGAGTCTCAGCTTATCTGTCTATAATTAATATGTGAAGTATTGAGGAAATGGTTATTATTTAACCTGGAAAAGAGAAAAATGGGAAATGCTTTGTAAATACTTAAGGGCAAAGTAGCTAAATAAAAAGTTTACTGTGAGTGTAGTAGTAATGTATACATATGTGTGTATATATATATACATATTTTATAATTTTTAAAATAAATCTTTAGTGGAAACTATAGGAAATTTCATGAGAGGAAAAGGAGGATGATGATTTTTTTCCAAAGGAAAGAAAATAAAAAATATTATTCTGAAAATTCATATATACAATGCTGTTTTGATTATTAGAAGTGTTTATAGATTTTTTTTGGATGAGTGTGGATGAAATTCTTGTTCATTTTCTTAGTGACTTTGTAAGACTCCACGAAGGTCAGCTTATTGGTGTAGTAGATAAAGTCAGAAATACATGAGCTCAAATCCAGCCTCAGACATTTACTAGGTGTCACCTAGGCAAGTTACTTAACCCTGTTTACCTCAGTTTCCTCACCTGTAAAATGTGCTAGAAAAGGAAATGGCAAACCATTCCAATATCTTTGCCAAAAAACAAACATAGAAAAGAGATCACAAAGAATTGGACATCACTAAAATGACTGAATAGCTACAAGACTACATGAAAAACAGTATGGTTAATTGGTAATCAGAACTCTACTTATGGGAAAACTTTCCCTTTCAAACTATCTGACAAGGTAGGAAGCCTTTCAAAGCCACCTCCCATAGTAAATCCAAAATCAACTAGTAATATATATCTATCTAAGTTATCTTTCTTTGAGATGATATTCATCCTCCAGAGCATGAACAATATCTATTTTTGCATTTAAAAGATTATTAGGAAGTACCTTTCCCTGTTTTGGAAATAAAAATATGCTTTTAAAAGTGAATGTAGTATTCTAAGAAATAATATTTCCCTAAGAATACTCAGTATAACAATTTAAAAAATAATGATCACTTCTTACACATGAGAATTTGTATTTGGTTAATTAGCACTATACACCTTGCAGTTGCAGTGCTTCAAATTTAGACATCTTAACTGCTGGTTGAAGGAAGCAGTATGTGAGTATCAGTAAGAAATAATGAAAACTCTTTTTCCCTAGAAAAATAAGTAAAGAGGAACCTTTCTTACTTTATTTTTATCAAAGTTCCTATTCAATCATTTTTTGTCCTTGTGTTGCAGTACTCAAAGTATTTTAGAATTTTTTTTTCTAGACCTGCCATTTCTTTGGTTTAGAGAATTTCAAGAGTGTGAAGCTCCTTCTCTACCCCCCAGGAAGATTTCCTAATCTGTAAAACTCATAATATTCCAGAGTTGCCTAGGGGACTAAAAAAGTTAGATACTTTTTTGTTGGTCACAGGAAGTTTAGATGAGAGAGAGGTCCTGAACCCTGCCAGACTGTAGGCCAGACTCCAAAACTTGCCCTCTCTCTACCATTCTATATTGCTGCTCATTAAAAACTTTAACTTTCAGCTAGCTTCCAAGATTGCTGGCAGTATAGTCATTAGAGAATCATGATGTGTCCAAAAACAATTTAAAATTAAAACTATTAATTAACATCTATATGGCATTATATTTAATATATACACATGTATTTGAGTATTTTAAATGGAGTGTTTTTGGCCCTATGCAAATATTAATTTAAAAAAAGAAACATTTTCATGTGAAAAACAGAGGACAGATAATGACAAAATAATTAAACACTGCAAATCAAGGTGACAAAAAAACAAGAAAGACTTTAAAATGAGAGAGGAGGAAAAAATTCAAGGATGCAATAAAATTGACCTGGCAAAGAACAAAAAGTGCTTGGATTCTATCACTCAATCTGGATATCTTGGAATTGATTTTTATAGACAATTCATAGACATAAAATAAAACCATTTGTAAATGTGGTTTGAGAATTCTCTACTTTGGAATTAAGGTATTATTCAAAACATAATATTCATTCCAGCCCTATGATGGTTCAAGATTATCATGTTGAATCCAATGGAATTTTTCATCTTCAAGAGTCATCAGACTGAAAAAACCCTGTTCATCTTCACAAGGGCAAGGATTTAGAAAAAGAAAAAGGAACATTTTGTTTTTAGAAATATGGAATCATTACACTCATAGATTTAGATCTAGAAGGAACCACAGAGACCATCAAGTCCATTTTACTTACAAGAAGTCTGAGACACAAGGGAGGATGAGGCTTGTTCAAGCTCATCGAGGGAGACATGATAATTGTATAGTACTTAGCACAGTGACTGGCACATAGTAAGCTCCATATAAATTATTAGATAGCATCAGAGATAGTATTTGAACCACGATCTTTTAACTCCCATA
The DNA here is from genome assembly GCF_028583685.1 of Petaurus breviceps papuanus. Lineage (NCBI taxonomy): Eukaryota > Metazoa > Chordata > Mammalia > Diprotodontia > Petauridae > Petaurus > Petaurus breviceps. The sequence continues at coordinate 13,271,937 of NW_027187351.1, read as the reverse complement.
CCACTATTCTTGCTGTCATACCAAACACAGATATCAAGAGAATAGTACAATAGTATCTATAAGGAATATTCATTAGCAAAGAATATCTTCTTTTGAACAAACAATAAGTAAGGAAGATAAATTTTAAAAATTGAATTTTAATACTTCCGAGGATGGGTGAATTTCATCATTACAATAAATCTGGGCTTGCTTTCTTTAAAACTCACTATGGGAGTTTGACTCAAATGTAGAGGAAACTGATAATTATTCAGATGGTGCACTGTTAAGAAGATCAAAGATTCAGAATGAGAAAGGAGTTTTAAGTTCTCCTCCAAAGAGCAAAGGTTCTAGAGCAGAGATTCTTAAACTTATTTTGTGTACCATGGACCCCTTTACCCACCTGGTAAAGCCTAAAAACCATTTTCAAGAGAGTGATTTTAAGTTGATGAAGTTGATCTTAATTGATAAAAATGTCAAATTTCAGGTAAAGGTTAGCTAGTTAAAATAAAGGTGTAGTTTTTGTTTTTCTTATCCAATATTATGGACCCCCTGAAATCTATCCAAAGACCCTTTAGAAGTCTACAGATTTCAATGTAAAAGTCCTTCTTCTAGAGTTCTACTAGGTACATATCCCAACAATGATGGTTGTTCTTTTTGTAACCTTGCTCAACCTCCATTGGCTTCTGATTCTTTATATGTGCAATGAGGGGGTTAGAGTAGAAAACCTTGCAGGTTCCTTCCAGCTCCAGATAATAGACACCATTAATGAAGCACTTTAAGATTTACAAAGAATAGGGGGGCTAGGTGGCGCAGTGAATAGAACACTGGCCCTGGAGTCAGGAGGACCTGGGTTTGGATCCGGCCTCAGACACTTAACACACACACACACACACACACACACACACACACACACACACACACAAACTAGCCGTGTGACCTTGGGCAAGTCACTTATCCCAATTGCCCTCCAAAAAGCAAAAAAAAAAAATTCACAAGGAATTTTGTATATGTTATCTCATTTGATCCCTAAACCAATCCAGTGAGACAAGTGTTATTTTTGCCTCCATTTTGCAGAAGAGGGTGATAGAAGGTAAATTAATTGTCTGGGGGTCACACATCAAATAAGTGTCTGAAACAGGATTCAGATTCACTTGCTTCTAACTCCAAGTCCAATACTCTATCCTCAATACCATTCTGCATCCAGTTCTATGATCCTATGATCCCTATATTTTAAAAATAAGGAGGTTTAGACCTAAAGAGGTTAAGTAACTTATGCAAGTTCACTAAGAACTGCGATTCAAACCAAAGTCTTCTAACTCCAAATCCAGTATTCTTTCTTCTATGCTGTACTGGTTTCTGGCTGCCATAGTTTTCTTTATATAACATAGATTACACCTATATGATAGTTCCTGAACATTTTGGAATTGAAAGAAAAAAATATGTGCCCATTGCTAAAATATTCAATTTTACTTTCATGTTAGCTTTTCATTTGGAAGAAAATTTAAATAGGAGATGAATAGAATATCATCATTATCTAATTATAGACTGTATTGATAGGTCATGTAGTTTTAATGGAACTTTGAACATTCATTTTTTGACAATGTCAACCTTCTGTTTCCAAAGTCATGCATTATGATTGAAAACATCATCTGTCTTGTCATTATATAAGATTGATTCTTGGCTGTAGTAGAGATAACTCCTAGAAACACAATTGATGATATGGCAATTATCTATAAAAAATGGACACATCAATATCATCCAGGCAGATGCAGCTAGAGTGAAGTGTTGTTGGGGAATTGCTTTCTGTCATATACTAAAACACAATCTCATTACAAGAAGACTAAAGGGGAAAAATGCTGATTTGACAAATATCTGAATGACATTCAAACAAATTTTAAGAAATTTAATAAATGAAAATATTGAATTTTGTACTTGACTTGATGACACATTTTTTAGAATAGAATAGTCCCAGGGGACCTCATCACATATTGTTTTTTAGTCACCTTCTCAGGGATTGACCATCCATGTACTAATTTTAACCATAGTGTTTTGTTTACCTGATATGAAAAATCACAATTTTTTTCCCAATGGTTATTCTCACAAAGCTTATCTTTAAAGTTTTCATTTTTGTTTTTAAGTGTTAACCCAACTGTGTTAACTTTAACTTTAGCAAATAATATCTTTGGCCCAGACAACACACATGAGGCAAAGGTGCCTTGGCTACTCCAGTCAATCTATTCAATTTATACTTCAGAACCAAAGGTTAATATGTTGTTATAATGACACATGCTGAATCATGGAGATAGTATGGTGTAGAGGATAGAGGGCCCAGTCATGGAATCAGGAAAACCTGAATTCAAGTCCTGTCATCGACATATACTCCCTATGAGACTATATGACCACAAGGCCATGGACAAATTATTTCACCTCCCAGTGACCAGACAACACTGTAACACTCAAAAGTTATAGACAGTGACTTGTTATTATTCATCAGTGGAGGAAATTTTAAATAGAGATATCTAGATGGAGATAGATATAGAGATATCTCTCGCTATAGAGATAGATAGAAATCTCATAAACATCACAGAACACAAGTCGCTTGAGGCATAACATCATTGACTAATTTCCCATCTACAGTGTACTTTTTGCTAATTACAAATAGACAATCTAACTAAATGATAATTACTTGAAGTTCTGTGTTCCTTCTGATGCCCTCCAATTTGATATTGATTTACTCACTGAAAGAAACAAGAGAAATTTAGCCTTAGGATGCAATTCTCTAAGGTGAATGATATGATTCTTTAGCAATGCTAACTCTTCTATCTGTTATAAGGTTTGTATGGTATAGTGTTTCCTGTCCTAACCATAAGGTTAAGATTAGTTCTATTAAACCTTTAGCACAAGGGACACGTTAAGAGTTCTTTATCTGCTATAAAAATTCTAAAGAGGTTTAATCATGGCCTATGATTCATATTTATAATGCTTTATAGCCCTCATTGAAATCTCCTTCTGTGTCTTTGGAAAGGATTTAGTTTTTTTTTAATCTCATTTCTGTGAGGGCATTTCTTGTCAGACCATTTATAACCCAAAGTCAATGTTAAGGACAATTACAATCTCTTAACACCTTTAAGTTCTTAGAAAAAGGAATTATTCTCTCATTGATAATTAGCAGAACGATTATAGGTGATAGTGCTTACTGTTATAAGGTTTGTTTCTTAAACCTTACGTGTATAAAGTAAATAAGCACCTGGTTGTGTTGTCTTCCTCTTTAGAATATAAACTTCTTGAGGTCTGGGACTGTGTTTCTTTTCCTTTATAACCAAAGTACTTAGCACAGTGTCTCATGCACATTAGGATCTTAATAAATGCTTGTTGATTGCTTGGTCTCTAACTTTTATTTGTGGATAAGGGTATGTTTATCTCCCACACCCACTCAAAAAAGATACCCAGTTTAGGAGTAATGGGGATGGTAAGGATTTGAAGCAAAAGCAAAATTTTGAGTTGAGTTTGGGAATTAAAATAAAACTTTCATTTTAAAAATCACCTAATTATTTTGTATTAAATTTTTTAAAAAACCCAATAGAATGGCAGAAATTACCATTGCATTTTAGGACCATCCATTCAACAAGTTAATTCAACAAGTGATCTATATGAAAGACATGATAACAGTTGTGATGTCAGCTGCTGCCCTCTACCACAAGAAGCTTACAGTCTAGTAGGATAGAAAGATGGGTTTTGAAAATATCTACAAATACCAGGAAGAATGGATGTGAGAAAAGGAGGACAAAAATAAAACAAAAAGTCATGGGAGTTCAGATGAGGGGAAAAGGAATTCTGACAGGGCATAAGAAACACTTCATAAAGAAGGTTAACTTGCAGATTGAACAGTATTTCAAATTATGAAAATTGGTAGGAGTGTTGTTGTTTTTCTTCAAGTGAAAGACAATATAAACAAAGGTGGGGCATGGAAAATATATTTAACTTCAAGGGACAGTAGGGAGCCATGGAAGGTTTTTGAGTGGGGGAATGGTATGATCCAAGTTTGTCTATGGAAGACTAATCATAATTTTAAAACTGTTAAGAACAGCATCAGGGACTCAGTTCAACTCTTTGAACAAAAATGTCCTCTGCAGCATGCTTAACCAATGGTCATCCAACATTTATTTGAAGACCTCTTAGAGAAGGGGAACCCACTACCTCCAGAGTGAGCCCATCCCATTTTGCAAACTACTCCAATTGTGACATCAAACCAAAATGTGTCTCTTCCCAACTTCTTGCCACTGTCCCTATCTCTGCTCTCTCAGGTCAAACAGAACAAGGTTGATCCTTCCACATCAAAGTCCTTCACATATGGAAAAAAGCTATCATTTCTTTCACAAAGTTTTCTCTTCTCCAGGATGAGCACCCTCATTTCCTCCAACCAAACCTCATACAATATAATCTCATGGTCCCTTGTCATCATCAGAAAGCTCTCTGATTTATCAATGTCATTCTAAAACTTTGGGATCCTGAACTGAATGAAATACTCCAGATGTGATCTGATTAGACCAAAGTACAAAACAAATACAATTTCCTTGCTTTTGGATACTATTCTTCTCCTCACAAAGCCATGAAATACCTGTACTTTCTTGGCTGATCTATTTTATTGATGACTCACATTGAGTTTGCAGTCTGCTTTTTTTCAGGCAAATTATTATCTTATCAAGCTTCCTTCGTCTTATACTGGTGAAGTTGACTTTTTTAAAACAAGTGTAAGACATAAAATTTATCATTACATTTCGTCTTCTAAAATTGAACACAATGTTTTGGTCTGTCAAGATATTTGGATGCTGAATCTGAAATCCATTGTGTCAATCATCCCTTCTCAATTTACATCATCTGCAAATGTGATAAGTATGCAGTCTATGCCTTTGAGTCACTGATAAATAGAAGTTAAACAACACAGCACAAGCATCAATCCCAGAGGCTCTCCATTTGAGTTATAATACAATAGAGCTATCACATCTCTACCTCTGAACTTTATGACTTTCCTAATTCAGAATTGTCATATCAGATTTTCTCACATGAATGTGCAGGAGTGATTGGAAAAGAGAGTGATGAGTCAAGGAGGTCAATTAAGAGGCTATTGCAGTAGCCCAGGCATAAGGTCTATGGCCTGAACTTAGGTGACAGCATTTAGAATAAAAAGAAAGGGCCAAATGCCAGAGAATCTATTAAATATTAACGTTACTTTCTGTAAATAATGGGGAAAAGTATGCTCCCAAGCCCAATGATTTTGGCTTACATCAGTAAATAAAATAAGATAGTACAGAATACATAAAGATAATTAGAAAGAATATGCAACAGTTTTCACCTGTCAAAGTTTATAATTGGTTCATTAGTGGGCAGGAATGAAACAAACCAAAAAAGGCTAGAGAATTAATGGGGAGTGGATTCCACTTACAAAATCAAACTTAAATTAAAAATAATAATATAGGAAAATGGGCAGTTCTAATTTGTTTACTTTCACCTCTCAGCAAGAAAGAGACATTATCTGAAAATATGAATTGTAGGCAATTAATCATCATCTTTTGAATAATGATTCTGAATATAATCATTAATTGATGATATTCAAGGTTTTAAACTACATCTTACCAAAAGGTAAACTGAGACAAATTGAAACCTCCCCATTTTTCGTAATACCAAATTCTATGTTAATCATAATCTCTTTGGTAAGAAATGGCATTATTCCATAAATTAAGGTATTTCCCTTAATAGGAAAATTGATATTTCCATTTCTCTTAATTAAGCACTAAGTCATCTTCTCTAAAGTATCATTTTGTTTTCCTGGAAGAATATACAGATGTAATAATGAATCTGATTTACACTCTAAAAGGAACCAAACCTGATGTCTCTCTAACAGTCTGAATTTAGCAGACTTTTTCAAGAATTCTTGTAGCCTTTGGAAGTTTGATATGTTTATTTGAATCCAGAACTTTGTGTTCCTGTTGTTTTGGGGCTGGTGTTGCCACTACCCAAGGTCCATAGGGAGTGCCTCCCAGATTGTAAAAGCATTGAATCACAAATCAAATCAACTCACATTGCTTAGGGCCTATGTAATAATTAAGAGCATTTCCTAGAAAAGGTTGTAAATTACATTTGCAATCAATTTGTTTTGTTGCTTAATTTTTCAGCTCTAGTTTTTCAAGTGTAAAATACCTTTGTCAGATAGAACAAAGTTAATGACAGAAACTCAGCATAGCTCAATTCTTTGAGCTTGTGAACAGGGTATTGACATAAGCATCTTTGTGAAATAACTATGAACCTAAAAACCACAATCACAAATTCCAACAAACGAATGCAATAGAACATATTCATACCTAGTAGATGCTTAATAAGTGTTGAGTTGAATTGAATTGTTCCATCACCGAGCATGTTTTCCTTAGTAAGAACAACATTTGATTGAATACTGGTAGAAATACATATATAGATAAAAGGCATTGTCCTTTATAGTGTGTGTGTTGACCATGTACCATATGTATGTTCACATGTTTTTTTGTATGAGGTTTACAGAGAGTCTTTGATAAAGATCTGTGGAATATTGCCAACCCCTTCTCTTTTCCATCCAGGAGAAGAGTAGAAGAAGGGACCATGAAGATGGCCTCTATGCTGTCCTCCAAGAGGAAACATCTAACTAGAAATATTTCAATCTATTATCCTAACCCCTTAAATATTATTAATCAAAGAAAAATTATTTTTCCCCCTTAAGTTCAAGCTGCTTTTCTAGTTACTATCTGTTAGAGTCAGGGATGCTTCAAGCTTATGCGTGAAGGCTTGACTCCTCACCAAATGCTAGGTTCACAAAATATCATCATAAATAATGAATAGCAACAACAACTGTTCATTCATACAAGCAGATAGGAAACACAAAGAATTTACAGATTAGACTACACTAGAAAATACATAGAGTAAATGAGTTCTCCCACTGGGAGTAAGATAACTCAGCTCAACTGAGAGAGAGAGAGAGAGAGAGAGAGAGAGAGAGAGAGAGAGAGAGA
>NW_027187351.1:13260535-13263035 GCF_028583685.1 Petaurus breviceps papuanus | reverse complement strand
AACCTGTGGCCTTGAGGCCAAATGTGACCCTCTAGGTCCTCAAGTATGGCACTTTCACTGAATCCAAACTTCACAGAACAAACCCCCTTAATAAGGTTTGTTCTGCAAAACTTGGACTTAGTCAAATGGCCACACCCAAGGACCTAGAGGGTCATATGTGGCCTCAACAGCTATAGGTTCCCCACCCCTGGACTTAGCAACTCATTTTGCAAATGGAAATTATGAAAGATTCAGGGAGGCAAAGTAATTGGCCTATACAATAAGTGACAGAGCCACTATTTGTGCCCAGTTTGACTAAAATCCAGGGTTCTTTCCATTGTACTCCATTCCATACAGCACAGAGTATTGTAGAACTCTGAAGGCCTGTTAAGAAGGCCCCAGAGAAGTCAGGTAAGAAATAAAAATACAGAGAAGAATGCAAATGAAAAACATATTATGGATGTAGAATCCCCCAGCCTTAGTCATTGAGAAGGAATGAAAAGGGAAGATGCAAAAATAAAAAAGTTAAATGATAAGAGATAATGTAAATGATGTTGTCACTGAGTAAAGTAAAAAATAACAGGTTTTGGAAACTACAGAATAAAGTCAAATTTGAACAATTGGAATTTAAAGTGTTTCAGGAACCTTTAGGAAATATTGCCCTGTAAGCAACTGGAAATATAGGCCCAAAGCCCAAGAGAAGTTTGAAGTTTAGAGATATATACTTGTGGGTCTGCTCTTGGAAGCAGTAGCAGTGAATGAGATTGTCATGAGAAAATATAGATATAAGGGTCAAGGACAGAATTTTAGTCCTTGGGGAAAAAAACAGTCATCAAAAGGCACAGAGAGGGAAGTGGTTTGAGAGGAGGGAGAACCAGCAGGGTATTATATCTCTAAAGCTAGCATGATTGAGGGAATATCCAGGAAGGGCTAGTTAATAGTATCAGTGTTTCAGAGAAGTTGAAAAAAAAATTGGGGGCTGAAAAAAAGAGGTTATGTATTTTGATGGTTAGGAGACTGCTGTTGATTTTTGAGAGAGCAAGTTTCAATAAAGAAATAGAAATCTATTTAATATTAGTAGCACAGGGGATACAGATAAATGATAAATTGCAAGAGATTTAGGAGAGAGTTGGGTGGTATGAAATTTGATGGACTGTGTGTAGATTACTTTTTCAAATAGTTGAACATAAGAAAATATGTAGTATTTACATAAAGTAGAAAGATCAAAATAAGACATTTTTCAGGATTGTAGATACATGTAACCAGATTGAAAAGAGCCAGTGGAGAAGAGGTGAAAGATTCAGAAGATGCATATGGTGAGTGTTATCAGGTCCTGAAGGAAGTAGGAGGAATTTTCTACAAGACCATAGGTCAGGGTTTGCTCTCCCAAGTTATAGGAATAACACTTACACTGAGATAGGAAGAGGAGAAGAAAGGGTTGATGACACTAAGTAAGACTGGGGAATAAACACACACACACACACAAAATCAGATACAAATAGTATGTAGATAGTTGGAGAGGGATATTACCCAGTGATTGGCACTAACCCAACAGAGGAGAAGATATGTCTAATAGGATCCATATTCTAAATGAAATGTAGGCCACTGACTTCCAGGTATTTGGCTACCCTTTGTTGATGTTGTTTTTGGAGATTCAAGGTAGGGAATGAAGTTAAGTAGAGTATTACAGAAGATCTCCATGTTTCTGCGGAGACTGTCCCCTATATCTGGAGTACTGTTCCTCCTAAAATTTGCCTCTTGAGACCCCTAACATTTGTCCAGGTTCAGCTCAAGTGGCACTTTCCTGTCCTGATATTCCCCAGGTTTTGCTCCTTTCCCAAGAAATTAGTTTACTTTTTAAAATATATATTTTTTGGGTTTACTTATCTTAGTCAATAAACTTTTGAGGGGGGACAAGTTCAAAAGCAAGAATAAATGGGGGGAGAGATAGATTGGAGGGAAATATAGTCTTTCATAACATGACTATTGTGGCAGTGTTTTGCAAGACTATATATGTATATCTAATATCAAGTTGCTTACCTGCTTGATGATGATGGATAGGAAGGGAGGGAGAGAAGTTGGAACTCAAAGTTTTAAAAAGAATTTTAAGAATTCTTTTTACATACAACTGGGAAATAGGATACACAAGCAATGGGGTATAGAAATATATCTTACCCTATAGGAAAATAGAAGGGGAAGGGAATAAGAGAAGGGGGGTTGGTGATAAAAGGTAGGGCAGTTTGGGGAAAGGGTTAATCAGAATACATTCTGTCTTGTGGAAGGAGGGGAGAGATAGGGAGGAAATTTGGAACTTAACATCTTGTGGAAATGAATGTTGAAAACTAAAAATAAAAAATTTTTTTAAAAAGAGTGACATAGGAGCAGCTAGGTGGTACAGTGAGTAGAGCGCCACCCCGGAGTCAGGAGGACCCGGGATTTGTTGCAGCCTCAGACACAACACCCACACCCACACCCACACACACACACACACACACACACACACACACACACACACACACAC
>NW_027187351.1:13135523-13260525 GCF_028583685.1 Petaurus breviceps papuanus | reverse complement strand
ACACACACACACACACACACACACACACACACACACACACACACACATACACACACACACAACTGGCCACGTTGGGGAAACTACTTAACTCCAAATGCTTTTAAAAAATAAAATAAAATAAAATAAAAAGAGTGACATAGTTCCCAGGAATAAGGTGATGGTCTCATTGTACTCTGCCCTGTTCACACCACAACTATCACATTGTGCTCTTGTCTGCATTCTCTAGTTATAGATGGATGTTGATAAACTGGAGAGAATTCAGAGGGAGACAACCAGGGTGAAATGGGGTTGTGTATGATGGAAAAGTATTTGAAATGCCATATCACCTGATTGAGGGAATAGACTTTTATCTAGCCGCAAAAGACATAACCAAGCATAATTGTAGAAGTAAAAAAGCAGCAGATTTAGGATTGAAATCATGAAAAATTTCAAAACAATTAAGGTTATGCCTAAGTGAAATGGAATGTGGTGGGAGTTAGTGAGTTTTCTTTCAAAGAATGGATGGACACTTGTTGGGCATGTTATCTTGGGAATTTTTTTTTTTAATATGGGACTGGAATAGATAGTATCTGAAGTCTTTTCCAAGCTTAAAAAAATCTGTAATTTAGGAAAGTCCTAATAAGTTTTCATTTTACTCATTGCATGATTTTTAAAATTCTTCTTCCAGTAAGATAACATTTATTACTCATCCATGTCCTAAGGTATGACAAGTTTATGATGGGAAATAGAGCATTTGATGTTTTAGAAGTGGAAAAGAAATTATATTAGTGACTGTTGTTCTAAAGACTGATTACATGAACTACATTATTTTCTTTTCTTAGTTATTTGTTATCTTAATTCTTCTTAGATTCTGTGGTTTCATGATTCAAAGTTTTAGAGCATCAGCAGGAAAATATTTCTATCAAAGGAATGGGCTTTTGCAATGAACAGTTTAGGGTCAATGGAAGTGTTGCAGTTTCCCACATAAAAACATTTCATAAATATACATAACTACAAATCAGACCACATTGTTGAATTTCAGACACTTACATGTGTGGATATTAAGAAGCTTAAGCATTAAATACAGTCCAGTGGATCTACTATTTTTATCACTCTTACAGTGTTGGAGCACATACTTGCCTGCCCATTCTGAGTAAATCTCATCCATGTAGTCCCATAAATTCAACACAAAAGGTCCACCCAATTCTTCAGGGTCCTTTTTGATTTTCTTTTCCCATTGCATAGATAACCTTGTAACAGGCATACCATCCATCAGTTCCCTTCAATTTGACTACATGAACCAACCCATTTTCTTTTCTAGTCACATGGATTGTAAAAGGGTCCTTTATAAATGTTTCTACTGAATAATTCATTTGAAATGTCTTATAGCCTGTCCATGTTTACCATATAGCTCTCCATTGCCTGCTGAGTTATCCTTTACTTCAATTCTCTGGTGATAGTAGTATTTCATGTCAAAGACCTGTACAATACCAACGGAACTATAGTTATGTTAAGAAAATAAAACTGTTTCAAAGGAAGGCTGAATTCATTGGTAGAAGTGTATAATCCATAAGTCATCCATAAAGTCATCCAGCCTGACTGAATTTTAAGTACACCCTATTGCAAATTTGTATGTCTATTTCAGATGCATCTGTTGATGGACAAGCTCTATAGGTTACCCATGGAACTGCATATATTAGTCTGGACACAGCAGAAATTCCTAATCCACTTGATTTTTCCTTATTAAGCATTTATTCAGACACCAGAAAACCCAATGCCAAAACCAGTAAGCTGATTCCATCATAGTACCAAAGATACTCAAAAGCCATAATAACGCTGAGAGCCACAGCATTCTTCAGCTTTCCCACAAACCAATACAAGATGAATATCTACTCACAAACCTCTCTTTCTCCTTGCCTGAGTGTCCTTTCTCTCCCACCACCTGGCTATCTCTGACCAACTTCCTGTGGGCTCTGCTTCCCTTCAGTAATCCTCCCACCACAGGCTCCATGTGACTATATTCAGCCTATTAGGGGACAGAGTTTACTTTCAAAACAGGGGAGGTCTTCAAACTCCCCCCAGGTCTATTAAGGGCCACATTAAACTGCACATGAATACAAAAATTAAAATGGTTCTGAAAATAGTCCATGATCTACATATAAACCATAAAAAAACAGATGAGACTATAAAAACTATACCTTTCAGTGCTAGAAATGACTTTAAAATAATTTAAACCATTTTGTTTTATAGATGTGAGACAATTTAATGTAATTTGTACAAGGTTACATTGATTCTTAGTAATAGTACCAGAAAAAAAATCATTAAAAATTAAAAAAAAATTACAATTGAGGAAACTAAATCTTGTAACTCTGAAAGTGACAAAAGGAGAATTTGAACCAAGGTCCTCTTATTTCAGAGATTCCTGTGCATTGGAATTTGCATATATTTTAACCATCCCACATCACCTGATGGTTGGCTTTATGAGTTGGTTATAAATAAATGGAAATCACTAGAGTTTATAATTAAAACTATATATTTTACAATAAACAAAGTTAACAGATTAGCTCTGCTCCATAGAACTTTGGAAAATTCTTATTTAAGTTACAGAAAAAGCAGTAACAAACAATTCTAAGTTTTTCTGATTTTTGATATATGTCTCTTTTGAAGAAATTGATGGGATCTAGGATTTAAAATTGGAAGAGATCTCATAGTTTATATAGTCTAACAGTATCATTTTATGAGTGAAGAAACTGAAAAAGAGAGATAAAGCAATTTCCCCCATGTCACAGAAATATTAATAAGTGGAAGATCTGGAATTTGAACTGAGATCTACAGACCCTAAATCTGACACTATCCATTGTACCCCTGGGTTGCTGATTTGTTATTATGATTTTTAGTATTTTGTCATAGATTGTTTGCTTATGTAAGAAAATGTGAGCTCATCAAAACAAAGATAGAAATAACAAAAAGGGGAGTGATTGTTGGATAAATTTTGGGGGTTTCAGTGTATGATTTGATGAAATTTATGACATTTCTTATGTATAGGGTCTTTTAAAACACTATTTTCTAAGGTTCATGAAAACATTGATTTTCAAAGTTCCTTCACTCTATATTTTCTTAGGAAATAACATTGCACTTCTTTCTGTAATGCACTAATAACTACTGTGGATATGGTTGTACCTTTAAGAAAATTTTAAGCATATTTCAATGAATTCTCATATTCTAAACCACTGTTTTCTAATTCATCAGCTTTTATAATTGCTTAAAATAAAATACACACATACACACATTCATGTATCCCACAAGATAGATTGAAATTCATTTTTTTAATTTCAGCTATTCAATTCAATTCAACATACATGTATTAATCACCTATTAAGATCAAAGAAGAGAGACACAATAGCAGTTAGTAGAATCAGCAAGACTTTGGCTTAAGTGTTGCCTTTGGTACATACTAGCTATCATGACCATGGTCAAATCACTTAACATCACAGTACCTGAGCCCATTCTCTATGACGAAAAGTTACAAACAAGCCTATTGATGTAGGAATTTCTACACTGTTAGTCCCTTATACCTATAAAAACACAAGTCTAGACTCTGTTCTCCACCCCCACACCATTAAATAATTATTCAAGGCACCCTATTAGGCACTAGAAAATTAAAAAAAAAAGAAATTAGTTTCCTCAACAAACTCATATTACATGTATGTAGATATTGTATGGATATATATTTTATATAGATTATTAATAGTTTATTTCTAAATGCATTTAGACAATTCCTGCCCCAAAATCCCCTTTTTTGTACTAGACTTGTGTTTTTATTTGGGTAACGAACTTCCCCAGTGACAAAACTCCCCCCTTCAATGTGATTAAGCAGTTGTGCAATTTATAATCATAGAGTTACTGCGCACACTGAGTGGTTAAGTAATTTTCTCAGGGTCAAATATTCAGTATGGATGAAAGACAGAACTTGAACTCAGGTTTTCCTGGCTTCAATACTTTTTCTCTATCCACTATGCAATGGTGATGTTCTGTATGATAACTGTTATATTACATAACGAGAAGGTACATATCACAGAGTTATCATAAATAAAATTTAAGTTACCTATTTATACCTAGCCCACAAATCCAAAACCGTGCTATTAGTATTTCATACTATGATTGCTGTCAGCAAAGTCAAAAGTCTTTTTTTTTAATGTAGCTAAGAGGAAATCCTTAGGCATCACCTGAAACCTCTCCCATTTTTTTCACATGAAACACAGGTCAAATATGCAAAGTTAAATCCCTGAATGCTATTGTTGTAAATAAGTTTAGAGTGTGGCTTATGTCTTATTCAGTCCTGAACCCATGGCTCACACAGCTCTGATCCCAGCAAACAAAGCAGTAAGCAATTTGCTTTTCCACACGTGTGTCTTTGGGATAGTGCATAAGTAATAGCAATCCCACTCTTTGTGCTGAACGGATGTTCTGACCTTGTTTTGTCATCAGTGGCAGTACAAAGAGACTGAGCAGCTTTCTAAGAGGGGAGCTGAGTAAACACTGCCTCCTGTTAGAATCCAGTAGGAAAATAATAAGACAGCAATTTCAGGTGTCATAAGAGCCAAGAGCACACAGGGTGAGGTACATTTTCTTTACCCAGCTAAGAGCATAAAGGATAGACATTTTTTTTTTGCCTATAGGATCACTGAGAAAGATGCTCAAATAGCTTAGCATTATTTAAGACTCATAAACAGCAGCGATAAATCAGTAAATTAGCTAATGATTGCCTCCAGGTGGTGTTACATGAAGAAAAACAAATGAGGAAAGGTACTCAAGCATTGCACTTGGAAGCAACTGAAAAAATTAAAATTCCATCTACACACACACACCAAAAAACACTGTTACAGAGATGTTACTAAAGGTTGTAGTAGAACAATTACTGCTGCAAATGAACATGTTTTATGATAAAAGTTTCTATATAAGATGGACTTTTCACTACTAACCATTGTCAATGATTCATAAGGTTTCCACAAAGATATAACTGTATAGTTTCTTTGGGAGCATGGAAATTGTAACTTTCACTTACCAATAGAATTAACAGTTGGTAAACTCTTCATCTACAGTGACCATAATTTTGTGAAATACTCACTGAGGGGACAATAAGTATTTCATTATGATGAAGCTAAAAACACCCCAGAATAACATTAACATTATCTCTAAGTAACATCAATATCCTTGATATTGGATGCTTCTCTGATTACTTTGTTTATACCTTGTTGGAAAACTTTATTTCAAACATTTAGATATAATTACATTTATTCAGTCATTCAATAACATTGTACAGAAGAAATAGCATTAGCTATTTTGAATCCTCTCATGTTCTGCTACATGCTTTTATTTAGTTCTAACTTTATACTTAAGTTCCAATATTTAAGTTTATGATATGTTTTTGTTTCTTTTTTTCTATTCTCTATTTGTGTTCTGACTTTTAAGTCTAAAATAAAATTTTGGGAAAAAAAAAGAAATAGCACTGGCCCTGGAGCCACAGAACATGTATTCAAATCCAAACTCTGATTTTCTACTATCTGTGTGACCTTTGGAAAGATATTTATCACTTATGGGCTTCAGTTTCCTCATCTTATTCTCCTAAAATTAGGGAACTGAATGACATGAATCTTGAGGCAGAGTTGAAGCTTGAAAAAAAATCATTGTCTCTGGAGTCAGAAAACTTGATCTCAAATCCCATCCAAATACTATATACATAACCATGAGCAAATCATGGTCACTGGACCTCAGTTCCCTCATATCTAAAATAAAGAGGTTGAGGTAGAGAATGAGAACTGTGCGGTCTCCTAGCTATGGATCTATAATCCTGTAATCTCTAAGATTCTTTCCAAAATTAAAGCATTTCAATTCCCAGAATTATAATTTCTGAGAAGAGATATTTTATATGCATACTACATACATATATGATATGTATCCACATAGATACTTTTAAGATTATAAATCATTTTACATATGTTATCCAATTTGATTTTTACAATAACTCTGTAAAGCCCATGTTATTAACATTTTACATATGAAGAAACTGAGACTGAGGTCAAATAATTTGCCTAGTGTCATAACTAAGTATCTAATGTCAGAAATTTCTGAATCCTGAAGCCATCTTTTAGTGACTTACTCATCTTGTAATTATTTACTTCATTCTATATAGATAGATATGTAGATATATACTCTATAGAATTTATTACATTCTTGTAAATTATATATGCATATAAAGAAAGCTCGATATAAGACATGTCAGTTGTATATATTTTTACACATGTGTTTATTACATATGTATGTGTATGGAAAAAGAAACAGAGATAGAGAGAGAAAATCATTTAATATCACAAGAAAATTCTAGATAGTACTTGAATAGAAAATACTGAGTCCAATAGCAATGAAAGTATTTTTGTGGTCTAAAATAGTAGACATCAAGTTCCCTTGTAGAATGACTAAGAAGGAGATTTTATGTCTTGCCATACAATCTAGATGTTTTTTTCATAAAACATAAATTTCTTGTCTCATACATTGCCAATATCTATCTATATCTGCCTGTCTATCTAGACATACTTAATTATATATACACATATATTTGTGTATACATTATATATTTTATACATAATATATACACATAAACTTTAGTATGTATATATGTACATATATAATTGTGGTTTCTCATGATCTACACATGCATGCATATGCATACACATATATAAAAGGAAACCACAGTTTACTATATAACAAAATGAAGCAGCATCGCTGAGGTTACTCTTCATTCCCAGACTTTAATGTCTGCATCTGAGGAATATTGAATATTGTCTAGGATTATATGCTTTGGGAAGAATAAACTTGGCCTAGTGACTAAAGGGACAGCTGTAATATCAGAAGGTCGTTGATTCAAGTCATGCCTTTTATGCACCATACTTGCTGTGCTATGGTGGGCAAGGCTTAGAACCTCTAAATGCCTATGACAACCCCCTAAGACTTTAAGCAGCAGAAGAGCTGTTAATCTGTATAGGAAATTTCCATGCCAGGATTTCACCACATCCATGAAATCACAGATCTGTACAAAAAGAAAGGAAAAAAAATTGTTTTTTCTCTCACTATAGACACAGGCTCTAAATATCTCTTTCCATTGTATAAATTTCTCCACTAAAATCCTGGATGCCATCCTGAAGATTCGCCATGGTCCACAGCTGTGGAATAAGCCAACAATTATATCTCAGTCATTACCATATGCCACTACACATGGCACTTTGGCTGAGAAAGGTCTATGCCCCCTCTGTTTGAGTGGGCACATTAGTTGTTTTCTGTCACTATTGAGGTATTACCTTACTCTGTAGCCCAGGACCTTGAAGAAAAAGTCAGCCCTGTTGTAAGCTTTTTGTGTCTGAATACCCTAGTTCTAAAACACCTTGCCAGAATGGAATGGAAAGTCTTATTTTTTCAAGTTTCTGATGCAAAACCACATCTTTGAAATTATCATCAGGATAACTAATAATAAGTAGAGCTTTTTCCCCAGAAAGAAGATATTTTTTATCAAGTCTAGGTCTTGACCATGTATACACAATGTATTTTATTGTAAAGAGAAGGACTGCTGGTATTTTAATGTTTTAATAAAACACAACCCCAAAGCTGTCACCAGAGGTAATATGTAGTGTGATGTAGTAGAGTCTTGGGAAATATGAACTGGGATGTGCAAGTAATGAAACTAAATCAGTTTTATATGAGTCTGTTTTATAAGTTTAAAAGCCATGGTATTTAACCATGTCAGAAAATAGGAGCCCATGTAAAGCTTCCCCATGGCTGACATATCAGATAATAAGTATTGACACAAACCAAAAGGTATATTTTTTTCTATAGTCACAACTGATATCCTTTTAAAGGCATGCATATTGGCTTTATTTTGTGCCAAATTCATATACTGCTTAAAATTGAACTATTGCTACAAAACTTCCCCTAAAATATCTTGGAAATTGAACTTTTCATGGATGGTATGGAGTTGGTTCTAAAAATATATTTTTGTTGTTGTCGTTGTGGAAGGCATTCTGTATGAATGCTGTTGAGTAAGGCTATCTGTAAGCCTGACTGCTTGTTTTTGCTACTGGTGCAATATTATGAGACTGATTGCTTTTTCTAACAGAAAGAAAACAAGTTGCATTTAGCCATTAATGCAAGAACAATGAGTGGATTATTTTCCCAAGATGAATTTGTTTGCCAACATAGAGAAAATGGAGAAAATATTTACTTGCATAAAAGGCTGACCCTTTCCACTCCATGAGATTATTATTCTTATTGAGCTTTTCTCAGGACTCTAGAGGCAGAAAATAGGTTGGAATTGACTAACTTGAAATTTGTGATGATTCAGTTGGAGGTTATGCTAGAGTTTGCCTTTGCATTCTCAGTGAGGAATGGGTTTGCTATGAAATTATCGTAGGACCATAAACAAAATGGCAAGGGGGAATATTTTAACTACTGAAGAGAACGAGGAATTTTTAAACCTCCTTGTCAGCATGTGAGGAATAGCTATAAAAATGATCAGAGTATAAGGTATGACCATAAAAGTGCCTTTGCAAACACTGGTTCCCCCATTGTAATATCATACTGCTGAAACTAAAAAGGTTTTAAAGAAGAATAAGATAAGCAGTCAATGTTGAAAGTAATAGATTCTTTTATTTGCTGCATTTATGGAAAAGCCTAAAAGAAAAGCCTGCATTTATAAACTTAAGATACTCAAAGCAGCTTGGGGCAGGGGCAATAAGGGAAGGGTAACAAGGCAACACAATGAGCCCCTCAAATTGGGGCTAAAATGGACAGCTCCAGACTAGGACTGCCTCTGAATCATTTTACAATTAAGCTAATACAGATACCCAGGACACAGCCTTTCAAACCCCTGATGCTAATGTGGTCTTAATAATACTATTAATATAGTTATGACAAGCATTTAAATAGTACTTTAAAGTTCATACAGTATTTTACATATATTATTCCATCTAATCCTCACAATAATGCTGGGAGGTAGATGCTATTATTAACCCCATATTATGAAGGAGGAAACTGAGGCTGAGAATGTTTAAGTGACTTGTTTAGATCACACAACTCATCCCATCAAACAAAATTGGAACTCAAGTCATCCTGACTCCAAATCCAGCATTGTACCCATTGTCCTTCAACCCTTCAACCTCCAAATAGGACTGGGCAGGAAACCAGTAATGATGTCAGAGAGCTTCAGATGTGATGTCATTCATGCCATGGCAAGAAGAAAGGTAGATGTGATTGGATTTTCACCACTGAGGTTATACGTAAGGAAACTTCTGATTGTCTAGAAAATTGTCTCTCCTGAGAAGTTTCAGATATATAAGGTCTAAATATGGGGACTTTACAACGAAGGATTAGAGCATAAGGGAGGGGGTATCAAGTAAGATAAAGTAAAACATGAGAGATAGACAGCCTGTTGGACAGATAAGGACTAAATGAGGAAGAACAGTTTTTTTTTTCTTTGAATTACAACATCCATATCTGGAATGGACTCCCTCCTTACCCCTGACTATATGCACCCACTAGAATATAAACTCCTTGAGAATAAAGGCTATATGCTTTAGTTTTTTGTTTGTTTTTCTTTGTATCCCTATAGCCTAACACACTTTCATGCATTTGGTAAACATTTAATAAATGCCCACCAAATAAATTTGTCTAATTGAATTGAAACTGGTCTCACAAGATGCAATTGGAAACCAGTCTCATAACTGTCTTTAGCAGCTCAGTACACTCGATCTGTTAATCACATCTTTCTTTAAAAATCTCACAATGTATGATAAAATCTATCCAACTCATCCTCCAACTGAACAGCAATTCCCTCTACAATGAAACTGGTGAGTAATCATCCTTATGCGTTTCGTGGTTTATGCCTATAGTCACAGCTACCATTGAGGCTGAAGCCGACAGAGCTCTTGAGCTCAGGAGTCTGAACTGCAATGGGCTGTTCTGATTGGGTGGCCCCACTAAGTTCACCAACAGAATGATGATCCCCTGGAGCAGGGGGCTACTATGTTACCTCTAATGAGTAGGTCAAAACTCCAGATGGGAAACAGAAGAGGTCAAACCTGTTGTATTGATCAGAAGGGAGATCAGTTCCATGAGTAGCCCCTACACTTCCAGCATGGGTAAGATGGGGAGACTACTAATGTTCCAAGTCTTGCTAGACATTAACTGGTTTTTGGACATTGTCCAGCTTATAGATATTATCCTTATAAGTGATTACTTTGAAACAGATAAAGATGAGAGTAGGAGGTCTGCCAAAGTGACTATGATAAATGAAGCTAAATAGGATAAATTTGAGAAAACTATATGACACCTTGCCAGGGAAAATTATTTTGAGGGAAGACATAAGAGGAATGGGAAGCTTTTTTGATTGTATGTTCCCTGAGTCAGACCATTTTTGAAAGCTCTTACAGGACATGTATTCTTAAATACAGGCCAAAATCTCTCTCTACAGCTCCCAAACTATGTTCTTGGATCAGCTCTCTGGAGCCAAGTGGAACAAATCTCATTCCTTTTCCTGATCTCTTATTACATACTCTGAGTGCCAGTCTCACATTACTAATTGTCTTTTAGAGATCTCACACTGGATATTCCATAGACATCTCAAATTTACCATGGTCAAAATAGAACTCCTTATTTTTAACCTGAAACCTTTAACCTTCTGAATTTTCCTGTTACTGGAATGGGTATCAACATTCTCCCAAGTTATCCAAGCTTACAACCTTAAGAAAATGACAATCTCATTCTTACTTATTGTACCTTTAATTGGGTGTTAAATTTTATTCTCTCTCTCTGTGTATGTCTCCATTTCACTCTCTCTTCCCTTGTCTCTCTCTCACATAAATACACATTCACACATATGCGTGCTCACACACTATTTATAGTGTGTGTGTGTGTGTGTGTGTGTGTGTATATATATATATATATATATATATAAACACATATAATTTATTTACCTGGTTATTTACTTGTCTCCCTTTAGAAGTTAGATTCTTGAAGTTGTAGCCTGTTTCAACTTAATCTTTGAATTTCTAGTGTTTAACACAGTACCTGGTACATAGTAAGTATTAATTAATGTTACTGATTGAATTAAGCTAAGTATTGCTTTTATGGGATATTTTTAAATATATGTGAATTATTTTAGATATTTGTAAGTAATATAACTGAATTTCATTTTTATACTTTTTGCAAATTCAGATTGACCCCAATTAGTTGGAATTAAAGAAGCTCTCTAGAATGTGTAATGTTCATCCATTGCTTGGTTTTCAAAAATAGCATTTTATATATAAATATTACCTAATTTACAAGAAAAGCACAGAGAATCTGAGAAGGAAAGACTTTTTAATGATCAAATGAATAGAAGGGTTAATATATGAGAACAGATTAAAATGAGTAGGATTCAGTCATGTAAAGATCAAGTCTGTATCATCAAAATCATTACAAACATGTATCTAGCAAGCATGAATTTCCTCAGATTCTGGAACACTAGAGCTATGGAGTATTCTTAGAGGTTGAAAGAGGAAAACTCAGGAAATGTTACCAGGATGAGGAGATGTGATATGTGTTTCTCTGTGTGAACTCCCATTCCCACTTTTTTTTAACTCATATTCTGGAGGAAAAAATAGACAAAAAGAAGTGTTTATATATGTGTGTGAGTGTATGTATATATATATATATATATATATATGTATGGATGGATGGATGTATATATATATATATATGCGCGTGTGTGTGTGTGTGTGTGTGTGTGTGTGTATAGGATCCTTAGATTAAAACTATGTTGAGTGGTTTCAGACAGGAAAATTTCCAAAAGAGTCAATGGTAGGACTAGGGAGTCAGTGGCAAAAACAAGGACAACATGTTTGGAAGGAAAACCCAAAGGCTTTTTTTTTTGTTTGTTTTTCTTCTCTCTCCTTTTCTCTGCTGCATCATTAGAGATAGCTTTGTTTACCTTAGAGTGCTACATAAATGCTAGCTATCATCATCATCATCATCATCAAGATCTTCTTCCTTCTTCCTCCTCCACCTCCTCCTTCTTGTCATTATTATTATTCATTGTCACCTGTGCCTGGTCAGCTACAGGATTGCCTAGACCTAGGGCAAGGAGACAAGGAGAAGGAAGTTGAAAGACAATCTGTTGACAAGTGAAGTTTATTGTAATTTACACTTAATTCTATTACTAACCCTATTGCTGTTAATCCAGTCTAATCTAATTCAATTCAAAATCTGGAGAGGAAGATATTTAGTCTATAGAAGAAAAGACAAGACAGCAATTCTCGAATATTAAAATGATAGACATTTAGAAGAGGATTTTTTTTCTGCTTGATTCCAGAAAGTGATACCAGGGACAATGGATGAAAGTTGCAGAAAGTTTGTTTTAAACTTCTTATCAGGAAAACAAAACAGAACTCACTAACAATTAGATCTGGGTACAAGTTGAGAGGTAGTCTCCCCTCATCTGGAGGTCTACAAGCTTATTGATAAGGTTCTAGAAAGGGATTCTTGTTCAGGTATGTATCTGACTTTATGTCCTCAGAGCCCTCTTCCAATGCTGAGATTCTGTGAGTCTGTGAACATTTTACATTAACTTCCAATGTTTCTCTTCCCAGAATCCTTGTATTTTTTTTCATTCATTCTCTTAGATTTCATGTTATACTTGGACCTAGTTTTCACCTTTTTTTCATTTTACCTAGGACATCTTTCAGTTAACTCTATAAGAGAAAAGTTCTAATTTGTGGTCCATGGGCCTCCAAGCAGTCTGTGAAAAGATTTCATAGAGACTGTGAATGTTAGGGATTCGATAAACTTGAAAAATAATATCTTTATTTTCTCTAACTTCTAATTGAACTCTAGCATTTCCTCCTATTGTGATTAAAAATATTTTCTGAAATAATGCACCAGAGAGGTCCATAAAATAAAGACTAAAAATCCCTTCTGTAGAAGAACTTGCTGTAGAAAAGGGGATCAAAAAGCATTTATTAAACAGCAGTTATGTGCCAGGCACAAATATAAAGAATAAAACAAGCCTAACCCTCCTCAAATTGTTTACATTATAAATGGGGAAATAACATATATATGTATGTGTGCATACATACACATATATAAATGTACACACATATGTGTGTATTAGGGGAAAATATATAGATTCCATATTGATACTCTATATAATTTATAAATATATTAATACATTATTCATATACACGTATACATATAAGTTCCCCATTTATAATGGAGAATACATATATATGTACATATACATAAAAGTTCCCCATTTATAATGGAGAATACATATATATGTACATATATATACAAAAACACAAATAAATGCATATACATTTTAAAAAATAAAATAAAATGGAGGAGAGATTAAGAAAGGCTTCATATTCAATCTTCTGGATCTCTTCACCAGGGCTTTTAGTAGCTAATAAAATATTTATCTTAGGGTTGTAGATGCAAAGAGAGCAGCAGTACATTAGCAGCTAAGTTCAGAACTATTTTGACTGTGATTTACTTTTCAGAATGCTGTCCCTTACAGCAGTATAAATTAAAGGTATCTTTCTAGATCAAAAAAAAAAAAAAAGATTGTTCTCTGTTTAGCTCATAATGACTTGGTCCCTTCCTAGTTTTTCACTTTTCTTACACCTTACTATCCAACCACATTGGCTCCCTTGCTTTTACACGGGAATACACACACACACACACACACACACACACACACACACATACATACCACACCACACCACAACACATTTTCCATGCCTTTGTACTAGAGACCTGGAATGCTCTCTCTCCTGATCTCTCCATCATAATTTCCCTAGCTTTTAAATCTTAGCTAAAATCCAGTTTTCTATAGGAGGTTTTTCCTGATTATCCCAACTTCTAGTGCTTTTCTCTTTGAGATTACCTTCCATCTCCTCTCTTAATGTCTAGTATATACTGTTTTATTTGTTAGCCATCTTCCACATTTCAATGGTAGCTCTTTGAGAGCAGGGACTTTTTTTTTTTGCTTTTCTACATGTCCCCAGTATTTCTTAGCACAGTGCATGGCACAAATGCTCTAAAAATGTGTGTTGATACACTCATTGATGACAGTCAGTTCCATATAGTGTGATCTTCAGAATGAAAGAGTTAGACTAAATTACTTTAAAGGCTTCTTCCAGTTTTCTCTGCCCTTCTAAATTCCAATTCTAAGGGGAAGAATTCTGATAGGGTAAAAGACTTTGAATTTCAAATTTGATCAAACCTTAACATAACAGACAATTCCTTTTTCTATTGAATATGTTTTGGAGAAAAGGATAGGAATTTAACTTACTCTTTGGATAAATAGTAGATACATGACAGTTTTGCAGTTCCTTCCAGCCCTACATCTGTGATCCTCTAATTTGTTACTTCCTGATGCTAATGTAGGTATACATAGCCAGATTTCCCAAAAACAGATCCATATTTTAGATTGTAAGATTTTCAACATGGTAGCTTTTGTTGGCATTTCCTTCTGTGCTAAAGTTGAAGCCTATTTTGGAATTCCACCTAATTAGAACAAAATGAAGTAAAGTAATGCTATCATCAGTTTCAGTCAATTGACACTTCAGCCTTACTAAATAATTGAAGGGAGGTCTTAGAAACCGATCTTATTCCTCCTGTTTGTTACAGCATTGATGTGTGAATACAAATTAAATTCATTTCTCACCAGACACTGAAAGGCAATAACAGGATTTTTCATGATGCAGTCACATTTTTCTTATTTATTGGAAACATTATAAATGTGTCCCACCTAATTTTAAATGATCAGATAGAAAATAAAACATGAAAAATATAATGAAAGGAAAAATTACCAGGAGGCTTGAACTTCTGCTTATGTAGCCAGAGTCT
This sequence comes from Petaurus breviceps papuanus, assembly GCF_028583685.1. Classification (NCBI taxonomy): domain Eukaryota; kingdom Metazoa; phylum Chordata; class Mammalia; order Diprotodontia; family Petauridae; genus Petaurus; species Petaurus breviceps. Next base: position 13,245,612 of record NW_027187351.1, on the reverse strand, counting down.
CTTCCTCTGTTCATTACTCAAATATGTCTTTCATGTAAAAAATCAGGTTTGCTTTACCTGGAGTTCTGCATTACACAGGTTGTGTCTAAGAGTAGGTGAAAAGATATCTTCTTACAAAGAATAATAGAACCATTGTACTGATGTGATATTAAGAGATTTCTATTAATGTAAAGGATTTTTCTAAATGTACAGGGTCTAAATGATGCCAAAAAGTTTGTCCTCTACCTTTTGGTCTGACCAATTACCCATCATCCTTCCTTCTTATATAGCCCAATTGCTAAGTTCAATAAACACTTCCAAGAATCTAACAATCTGCATGGTTTAACCAAAAGGTTCAATTAAATTATTTTTAAAAAGCAGATGTATTCTCACCAGGAAAGGGTCAGCAGGATTATGATCTCCTTATTCCTGGATGCCATTCCTTCCATAAAATGACAAGATTATAGTAGTTTTCTTGGCTGCCATATCTCACTGTTGACTCATGTTGGGCCTAAAGTCCACTAAAATCCCCAAATCTTTTTTTTTTTTCAAATAAATAGCCATCTTGCTATTTCTGCCATACTGTTTATGTGTGAAGTTGATTTTTTAAAAATACAAATTCAAGGGCAGAGTCAAGGTGGCGGAATAGAAGCAGGACTTCCCCGCTGCTCCAGATTCCACCTTCCCCAATCCATGTACAAAGGGGACTCTAAACAAACTTTGGAGCTGCAGAACCCACAAAATGACACAGAGAAGCTAATCTCCCCCTGAGGACAGCCCAGCAGGCTGTCAGGAATCAGCTAGCACAGCTCTCTGGGAGCAGAGCTCAGCTCCACAGCCAGCTTTAGCCCCAGGGCGGGCCTGATCAGCCACCAGCAGGAAGGACTCCAGATCAGCAGCAGCTGTAGCCATTTCCAGATTTATCAAGACATAGATGTAAAGGGCAAAGTGAGAGGTCAGTGCAGTTTGGACTTTGGGACCCAGTAAGTAGAAGTACATGGCTTATGCCCCCGGGGCAAGAAGCCTCTGAGAAACCCAGCATAGCCAGCCAGCATCATTGGCAGCTTCAGCTCCTGGCCTGCAGAGTGTAGGTGGACCAAGCACCAGACTGAGGGGTAATTGCTCTTGCTTTAACCTACTTGGATTTGGATTGCGGTCTGGGGTAGAAGTCCTGCGGTGCATGTCCAGCTTGCCAGAGTGTGTGGAGGCCACAGAGAGGGCACCCATTTAATAACTCCAGCAGCTGAGAAAACCCCAGCATTTGAGATGAAAGCTCCCCGTCTGGTGGCAGAGTACTACTGTGGCAAAAAGCCCAGGGGTCAAGTGACTGAGGGGTGACATGACCAGGCAAAGAAAACAAAGCAGACAGAAGATTCCAACATTAGACTCCTATTTTGGGGACAAAAAGGAGCAAAGCATGGAAGAGGAGGAGGACAGTGAAGTCAGAACTCCTGCACCAAAAGCTTCAAAGGAAAATATGAGCTGGTTACAGGCCATAGAGGACCTTCAGTAGCAGGTAAGAGAAGTGGAGGAAAAATTGGGAAGAGAAATGAGAACAATGCAAGAAAATTATGAAATGAGAGTCAACAGCCTGACTGAGGGAAAATCATACCTTAAAAAACAGACTAACTCAAATGGCCAAAGAGGCTCAAAAAGGCAATGAGGAAAAGAATGCCTTAAAAAGCTGAATTTTCCAGATGGAAAAAGAATCTCAAAAGCTCACTGAGGAGAATCATTGCTGCAGAATTAGATTGGAACAAATGGAAGCTAATGACTTTATGAGAAATGCTGTTAAACAGATCCAAACAAATGAAAGAATAGAAGGCATTGTGAAATAGCTCATGAGAAAAAGAACTGACCTGGAAAATAGATCCAGGAGAGATAATTTAAAAATTATTGGACTACCTGAAAGCCATGATCAAAGTAAGAACCTAGAAATCATCATCCAGGAAATTCTCCAAGAAAACTGCCCTGAAGTTTTAGAACCAGAGGGCAAAATAGAAATTGAAAGAATACACCAATCACCTCCTGAAAAAGATCCCCAAAAGAAAACTCCTAGGAATATTATAGCAAGGTTCCAGAATTCCCAGATTAAGGAGAGAATATTACAAGCAGCTGGGAAGAAGCAATTTGAATATTGTGGAAACACAATCAGGATAATCCAGGATCTGACAACTTCTACACTGAGGGATTGAAGGGCTTGGAATATGATATTCCAGAGGTCAAAGGAGCTGGGATTAAAATCAAGAGTCTCCTACCCAGAAAAACTGAGTATCATGTTTTAGGGGAAAATATGGTCATTCAGTGGAATAGAGGACTTTCAAGCATTCTTGTTGAAAAAACCAGAGTTGAATAGAAAATTTGATATTCAGATACAAGAAGCAAGAGAAGCATGAGAAGGTAAACAGGGAAAAGAAATCATAAGGAAGTTATCAAAGTTGAACTATTTACATTCCTACATGGAAAAACAATAACTGTAACTTATGAAAGTTTTCTCAGTAGTTGAAGGGAATAGAAAAAAATATATATATATGTCTATATATGAGGGTAAATGGTTATATGTTTACAGGTTTACATAGACAGAGGGCATGGGACCAATTTAACAGGAAGGGATGATACTTAATAGGTGAAATTAAGAGGTGAGAGAGGAACATAATGAGAGGAGATGGGGAGAGACAGAATGGGAAAATAGTCACAATGGAGGGGAAGAATAGGAAGGCAAAAGGGAATGGGTCAACCTTATTCCCATTGAATTTGACTTGAAGAGGGAATGAAATACACACTAAATAGGGTATCTCACCCTACAGGAGAGTAGGGGGGAAGGGGATGAGAGGGGAAATGATGGAAGGGAGGGTGGGCTGGGGGGAAGAGAAGTTGGAAGCACCCACTTTTGAAAATTGATGGGATCAAAGTAGAGAACAGAACAAGTGGGAGGTGGGATAGGAGGGAGGGAAATATAGTCAGTCTTTTACAATATATCTACTATGTTACAGTTTTGCATTAGCCACACATGCACAACCTATACTGAACTGCTTATCTTCCCAGTAAGGGTGGAATGCAAGGGAGGAAGGGAATGAATCTAGAATTCAAAGTTTTAAAATCAAATGTTTTAATATTTATATGTGTATATGTATGTATGTATACTATTATTAATACTATTTTACATGTAATTGGGAAATAAGATATACAGGCACTGGGGCATAGAGATCCATGGGAAAAGTAGAAAGGGATGTGGGAGAAAATAGGGGAGAGAACAGATTGGAGGAGGGGTATCCTGTGGGCCTGCTATTTTGGGACAATGGGTAGAGGAACTATGGGGAGAATAATGGGGAGAAAATTTGTAACTCAAAATCTGGCAGAAATGAGTGATGTAAATCAGAAGTTAATAAAGCATTTGGGAAAAAAATACAAATTCAAGACTTTATATTCATCTGCATTTAATTTCACTTTAGTAGGTTTTATCTGATGTCCTAGTCTGTTTTTAACAATCTCTAAATCTTCTAATGTCTTAGCTATCTCTCTAAGCTTTGTATCATTTACAAACCTGATAAGTATGTGATCTCTGGCCTTATCTAAGTTATTGATAAAATTTTAATAGCACAGATTCCTGAAGCACCTCACTGGAGTCATTATTTCCAAATTGACATTGAAATATTAAAGATTATACTTTGGGTGTTTATGTGATTCTCCTTTCTACTCACTCTATGGTTCAACCATTCTAGCCTTCTTGCTTGGCTTCTTTAATGATGAGCCAAATCCCATCTCCAAACCTTTGCACTGATTGTGCTTGAAATGTTATTCCTCCTCATTTCTGTCTCCTGGAACGCCTGGTCTCCTCCAAGACAACTTAGAGGCTAAATTCTTCATGAGTTCTATGTAATTTTCTCCCAGGTCCCAGGATAAAGGCTTGTGGGGTCCAAAATACCCAGTCTACAAGAAAAGAAACTGAGGCAGAGCTCCAAACCACTAACACTTTGCTGAAGGGACTTGTCTCCCTATAATGAAGTTGACCTGAGGTCTTCCTCACAATCTGAGATGCTCTTTGTCCCCAGGGCTTTGCTTTTATAGTACTTGATACCCAGATATGCAGAAGAGGCAAAGTAAAATACAGAGTCTGATTGGTTGATAGACCTTGTTGTTGCCCTTCCAGAGGAGCCAGAAATGATGTATCAGTATGTGTGGTCACAAGATGGACAAGGCCAGCATCATCTCCACTGAAAGTCATAAGATGAGTGCCTTCTTATGCTGGGCAAGAGAGGGTGGTACAGAGGTAGAAAAATAAGTTGGGGAACTTTCCATATCTTGTGAAGATATCCCACCCACCATAGATTTAGTCATGGTGATTAAGCAAAAGAGGGTTGGGGTCCAGAATCCTGTTGTCCTATCACCCACATTGGCACTGGTCCTCCAGGCCAAAAGGACAGAGGTCCTCTAGTCAGCATTCTTGTGGTTAGACAAGTGAACTTTATAACAGATTATTGAATAGTGGACTTATAACCTATAATTTAGAGTTGGGGCTTATTATAAGAAAGAATATATCTTGCCTGAGTATTCCTAACTATAATATATGTAAAATATATATTAATATATGTAATTTTATACTATTTTAGTTGACAAGACTGACTAAATGTACATTACTATTACTAGGTCAGTATAACATTAATAATCATCTACCACTATAGAATCACACTAAGTTGATCAATAATGATTAGAATAAAGTAGGGATTTAATTAAAATCATCTGTTTCAGGCCAAAGTAAAAATTCTTTGGTAACTGGTGGGAAACATTATTTACCACTTTCAGAAGTGAGCCTCTCCCCCTCTCTCATACAGGTAAGGGAAGAAGGAACTGCAAAGTATGATAGTCACATGTTCCAAGGAGCCATTTAACATGTAAATGATAATAATAATAATAATAGTTTTGCCTTCATCATAGTATCTCATGTTGGTCAAGGCATCTAATATCCTTTTTATCATTAAGAGCTTATAAGAACTCTGAGATATAGACAGTATATGTATATTTATATCCATTTTATAGATTTAAAATGAAGCAAAGTGAGTAAAATTACTTATCCAAAATAATACAACTAATTAGTAATTAGTTCACCTGACTCTTACGCAGTGCCCTTTCTTAGCACCAATATTGAAGTAAGAAAATAAACAAGTAAAAAATCATTATGTATACAACCTTGAGATACCCTCCTCACTAAGATTTTTCTCTCCCCAGACAAGCTGTCTCATATTCAGGATACCCTGTAAATCAACCTTTCTCCCATAACTTTTGACTAAAACCCTTATTGATGTAATTACTTTTACTAGTCAGTCAGATGTAAGTAGTTCAAAGAAAAGCTACATTGTAAAATATCAAAATTAAAAAAAAAACTAATCCTGATATTCTTTCTCCCTATTAGTCTCATGTGGCATATAGTTTATTTCAAGTGTGCATTAATTACCAGGTACATCATCATGACATATCTCTGTCAAGTACTGTTCGCTGCTATTTTTTTAGGGTCACTGTCAGACAGTGTTCTACTGATCCTGTGCTCACTGCTTATTTCTGTTGACATGCTTACTATATACAAATTTATAGAGTTTCTCTCTGTTTCATCCTCTGGCATCATTTGGAATACAAAGCTAAAGTGAATAAATGAATGGGGAAAATTTCTTCCAGTTTATATCCCAGAGGCATAATCTATATTTCCTTAAAAATAAAATAAAACAGATCCAAGAATCCGATTAAGGAAAAACCCTCACCAACTTTTCTCCTTCATGAAGAGTGTTTCAGTCCTCAAAGCGTTGGCTATAGGAGGCATTACTCTACAAAAGGCAAATCCACACCTTAAAAGACCAAGCTCTTTCAATTCAGAGTACCCAGACACCTAGATACCTTTTAAGAAATATTGCTTTCTTGTTTTTGTTTTTTTACTTCCACTTTTTGTTCTCCAGGAAGAGGAAGGAATGTCTCTGTCTTAGATCTCTGGCTGACTTAGACTTAGAAAATATCTGGGGGTGGCTAGGTGGTGCAGTGAATAGAGCACCAGTCCAGGAGTCAGGAGGACCTGAGTTCAAATCCAACCTCAGACACTTAACACTTACTAGCCGTTTGAACTTGGGCAAGTCACAAACCCAATTGTCCTTCCCTCCCCCCTCCAAAAAACAAAAAGAAATAAAATAAAAAATAAAATCTTTGTAACTTCCTACTTAGTTTATGAGGGTCAAATGATATCTATTTGATGTGACTGTATTTATCTTTTCTTCCATTTAACTACCACGGGGATAAACTGATTTATAAGATAATAGGATCAGATTTAGAACTGAAAGATGAAAGAGACCTCAGAGGCCAACTGAGTCCAGCCACCTTTTTCTAGAATGGAGATTCTTTTTGGTTACCTCTGTAAATGAATGGTGGGAAGAAAGGATCATAGAATAAATATATTGATTTAAAACTGGATAGCACCTTAAAAGCAATAAAGTCCAACCTCCTCATTTTATAGATAAAGAAGCTGAGGCCTAAAAAAATTGAGTGTCTTACCCAGGATCACCTAGCTAATAAGCATTTTGGGCAAGATTTTAATCCAAGTCCTGGGCCCTATCCACTGTGCCAAAGTAGGAAAGCAAAAGTCCCCTTAAATGGACATTTTTGAAGCATCTAAATATGCCTCATTCACCTCAATGATTTTCTCAAAATTCCTGATTTTATTGTGTCTATATTCCTGGCATCAAGTATTTCTAGGCTCAAAGGGACATCTTACACAGAGAATATTAACATAAATCCAGTGAGGCTGCTTTCCCTCTATATTCCCTTCTTTGTTATTACAGAATGAAGTTGCAGCCTCTACATACATTAGTCAAAATGTCAGGAGCGCATCCTGGCAGCACCTCTACAGATTTCAGAGCTCCAGAAGTGCAAATGATCAACTAAAGTGCTTTTTCTACTTTGTTCATCTAATAGGCAACCATAAACACCTGACAAGAGCCCAGGCTGAGATAAATGCAGCTGGCACAAACTTAGAGAGGAATCCCAATTAAGAGAATCAATGGAAGAGAATGGAACTTTTCTGTCAACATCTCATTTATTATTTCTGTTTTTAAATTTTTAAAAGTACTTTCAATGAGTCACATTTTTTAGCAGACCCTATGACTAGATAATACTGATTTGCATTATCAGTAAGTGTAAAAGCAATTGCTTTCTCTATTTCTTTTCTTTTAAAGTTACTTCATTTTTCTTATCAAAGAATTAAACATTAGGAATTAATTTATTTAATATTGACAGAAATTGAGCACAGCTGGATTTATTTTTGGTGGTAATTTTATATCATTTTATGTTGATAATAAATTTATTAGTGTGTCCTTTTAAATAGAGGGATAACAATGCCAAATGTCATTCTTTGTTTCCCCATTTTCCCATGATTTATATTTTTTAGTTTCTATATTTTTAAATTTTATTTATTTTTCACTGTTTTTTTTTACATTTTGAGTTCCAAATTCTCTTCCTCCCTTTAACTCCTCCCCAATCCCTTTATAAGGCAAACTATGATAACAATTATACATGTGAAGTCATGCAAATACAAATCTCTATATTAACCAAATTGCAAAAAATAAAAAACCCAGAAAAACAAAGAAAATGAAAAAAGTATGCTTTAATCTGCATTCAAAGTCTATCAGTTTTCTAGCATTTTTTATTATGGGTCTTTGAAACTGTCCTATATCGTTCTGTTGATTAGAACAGAAATGCCTTCAGTTCAATCCCTCTTTTAAAAGCAAGGTTAACAGTTCACTACTAGGGGGTGAGCGTGCATGCGTGTGTGTGGGTGTGGGTGTGTGTAATTTATTGGTTTGCATAAAAGTAATATAGAAAGGGGGGAAGAGTAAAGCAGCAATACTATTCCATGGGACTGAAATGACTATTCATGGAATTTATATTTATATGCAAAAAGTGAAACAACCAGGACAATTCATTAAAGTCAATCTGTCATCCAAGTGATAGAGATCAGTTTACCAGCATTGATTGTGTTAATGATTGAAACAAATGAATCCACTTCTGTTCCACATCTGTTCTTGGGCACAGTCCAATGCTAGGTGGAAAATAGTAAACTCACTCAGAGAATATTTTTGGAAAGGGTCAAATAAAGGATAAAGAAAACAGATATTTGTTTTCAAAATGGGGAAAAAGTAAGCATTCTCAAAACTGCTTTAGAAAGCATGTTGTATTCATAACGTCTCAAAAACTCAAATTTATTTCTCTAATGGGGATTATGCCATGAATTTACTATAATGTAGCATTTGTCACACCAAAATATCTGGAACTGGGCTTGCCCTTGGACCAGCTTTACTGAGTCATTAATAGCTGTCTTGTCCAACTACCTTGAATTATGATCAGGGAGTGTATGGTTGGATCTCATTTAATTTGTATTTGGATAGTATGTTACATGTCCCAACTAAATGCCTTCCAAATAAACACCTTGTTGATTGATGGGAAATGCCATGAGACAGAAGGTTTTTTGAATTGGGGATGTATGATAGAAACTGAACATATGGTATTATATAGGAAAGGAAAATCTTCCAAAATGTGTGAATGAAGTAGCATTTTCAAAGCTATTTCAAAAATATTACATTTTGGAGATTGTAGCAATTGCCTGTCCTAGAATTTAATCAACAAAAGTATTGAAAAGACTCTGGGACAAAAAAGATGGGTAATGTGAAAAATGTCACTCAGGCCAGAAAGCATTACTAACAAATTGTCAAGTCTGGGAAACAGGTATCATTCGCACTGGTGTCAAGTAATGGCTTTACAAACAGCAATTTCATAGATCTTACAAGATGTCAAATGTAAACAACTTGCTCATTCTGTTCCATTCATAGCAAATGCAGTGCAGTTTTGAAAAAGAGGTGGTATTTCATAGCACAGTCATAGCAATAAACCATTGGATAACTGAGAGCAAGATTATTTTGTACACCTGGATTAGCATTAGGTTAAATGGGTCTTTCTAGAGAGTACTTGGAAAGGGACCCAACTGTAGTAAAGGGGATTTAATTTCTTTGCTTTTCAGTAAAAAAAAAATTTAAATGAGATCTAATTTTTATTCTGCCAAGCACTTAACACATATGCCCTTCTGCCTCTCCAGTGCCCTATTAAAAGGTAGGTGTATCACTGCAATCAGCACCAAAGTATTCAGACATCAAAGGGCTTGACTTCTCCTGACCTTGAGCCCCTGGCTGGGTTACAGTCAGGGTCAGTCATGAAAATGCAGTGGATTACCTGGCATATATCCCATTTACAACCCTCTATTTCAAACATTCCTGAATGGCCTGTGTTCCAACTGTCCCTAATCCATGATAAAAATGAATAATCATAAAGTTTTACTATTCTCCACCACCCCAGAGATTGTTGTTGTTTTAATGTGAAATTGTGACTTTTACTTCATAAAATATATATTAAATTTAACATAAAATTAATAAAAGTACCTTACTTGTTTGGTTTATGGTAGAGGGGAGTAGATACAGATTTTCATGGGGGGTGGGGGGGCAGCCTTCAAGATCCAATAGATATCTCTTTAGAGAACAGGATTACAAGCTTTTTGTGTTTATCATGTAAGCTTTTGGCAACATATGAACCCTTCTCAGAATAATGTATTTAAATGTATAAAATGCAGAGAATTAGGAAAGATTTTTTTCTAAGTTTACATATTGAAGGTAAAGAAACTCTCTTAGACCCTTTAACAGTTAGCAGGAAAGAGAATTTCAAGGAAATGGTCTCAATCACTAACACCCTCAAATCATAGCATGTAAGTAGCCACACATCTGCCTAATTTCAGGTGGGAACAAAATGAATTTTTGGCTTAGAGATGAAAGGAGCCACCTAATTTACTTCTGTAATTTTAAATATGAGGAAAATGATACCCACAGAGGGAGTATATCTATATTGATATAGCTATATCTATTGATCAATCTATTTGTATGTATGTATGTATTTATCTATACCCAGAGCCATATGGAAGAAAATAGCAGAGCTGGGATCTAATCCATGTGTCTTAATGAGCAATTCAGATTGTTTTTTTTTTATTTGTTTGATTTTTGTTTGGTGTATGTTTTCACTGTGCTATACTGCATCATGTTGCTTCTGGATGTATTTTCTAGTAAAATCATTTAAAATTCAGAGTTATTTCCATGCCATAATAAAACACAAGTTTAGGGAAAAGTGTGATATGATTCCAAGGATTTAGATTGGGGAGACCTGGGTTCAAATCCTGATTTTTCTACTTAACTCACTAAGCAATCTTGGGTCAATTACTTCACAATTCAAGATCTCAGTTTCCTCATTAATAAAGTGAAGGGATTGAACTAGATGTTCACTAAAGTGTCTTCCAAAATATCATAATCTATCGCTTCAATGACTTTTTTTAATCTGCTTAAATATAATTTTAGCTTAATAGAATGGCTTTTTGATTCACATTTATATTCATAGCATTGTCATGGCTTAAAAAGGTTAGTATTCCATTTAGAAATGAGTGGGGGGAAAAGTTATGCAATTAAGTTATCCTTGAAGTTATTCCTTATTTGCACATACTGAATAGTCAGATAATTTGATTTCCATCTACAAGAAATTTCTGACTTATATAATTAAAATTTATTGACTGCAAGATCAGAAAAAAAGGTTTTGAAGATTATTTTAAATCATTATGTTCATTTTACATAATCTATATTAATTTGTCACACTCTTACAAATAGAATAGTCCCTGACTTACGTGTGGATTTTCTCCCTAATGTTCATTTGTAATTAAATTGTTTGAAAATCAGAATGCATGATTTCATTGATACAGTACTATTAAGAGGAGTTAAGCTCTTATTATAGCACACAAAAGTCCATTGATGATAAAGTAGCTGAACATTTAGGTAACCTAGTCACCTTTTGTTATATTGTACCTCTGGGCAAATGCATCCCAAACTCCAAAAAAGAATGCCAGCAAAGCATCTTTTTTCCCCTCAAACAACACTGATTCGGTTCTGGCAGTGGAACTTCCCTTCCAACACCGGGCAACAACATGACAGGCAATGCTCCTGAGGCTCCCATAACAAAATAAATGCCAGTAGCCACTGTGAGGAGATATTTTTTTAGACAGTTGTTCACATGTACCAGATGTACATAAGTCAAGGACTACTGGAATTTCCATGAGGTCACCCAACAATCTTAGGTGGGAACAAAATGAATTCTTGACTTAGAGATGAAAGGAGCCAACTAAAATTTCTCGCTCATATATAAAGTTTAAAATTAATAAATAGGAAATTGATGCTTAGAGAAATTTTATATTGTAAGAACTTGAATTTAGAAAGGCATATATAGGAGAGAGACCACTGTCCTTGGTATCAGGAGATCAAAATTGAATTTGACCCTGACTTCTAAGCCATGTAAATAGTAAAGAATTCCCTTAACCTCTCTGAATCTCAGTTTCTTTCTCCATAAAATTTGGGTGATATTTGTTCTGTATTCATCACCTATGACTGCAGGAAGGTGTTTTTTTAAATCTTAAAGTACTATATGATTCATCGGGGAGTAGTAGTACTAGTAGTACTAGTAGTAGATGTAGTTGACTAGTAGTTTGTCACTCACTTCAATCACTTTGAGCAAAAGTGATTGAACACAATCAGTGCATTTTTAAACTGCTTAAAATTATTTAGTGTACAAATAATATATAGAACATATAAAGCACTTTATGACTTATGATTTATAAATATCTTAATGTATCTTCACAATAATTCTAGTACATAGGTGTTCTTATTATCCTTATAGTACAGATGAATAGGCTGAGAGAGGTGAAGTGACTTGCCCAGGGTCACATAGCAAACAAGTATTTCTGGAAGGATTTGAAACCAGGTCCTTGACTCCAAAGTCCAACACTGGGCCAGCTATCTATCTCTAATATTTAAGAGACTATTCACAAGAAAAGGGTTAGATAAGCTATTTGGTAATGCCATAAAAGGTGTAGGAAAAAAAAACACATTTGTTTCTACAATAGTTTATTTTTGACGTTTCTAAAAAAAATTTGAATGTTAACTGGTTAATTTGGTGTTATAAAAAAATGATGAATATACTCTTTTTTAAAAGTCTGAACTATTAACAACAAAAAAACAGTTCTCTTTTCTTTTGCATAGAAATCTTTGAATTCTTATAATTTGACTATTATTTGCATATAAATTTGAGCTTATGGAAAAAATAGAAATTATCTGGTCTGACTATTTTCAAATGTGTGAATTATCTAGGTCCCTTGCTACTCTTTCTCCCCCTGGCTAACCAGCTTTAGGCCATTTTACTGCTCATTAAGCCAGGAAAGGAAGATGAAATTCAAATTAGTCAATTTAACTACTAGTTAGCAACTTTTATTAAAGATTTGTCAGAGGGGGGAAGTTAAAATTTAAGAATATGTTTCAGTGGTCTGTCCAACTATGCATTTTATTCCTAGTTCTGATGATTGTGGACAATCAAAAAGTTAATGTATAGTTATCAATAAAGTTTAACCAATTTCTGGTTGCTTCTTTTCCTAACAAAAAGAGAAATGAGAGAGAGGATTCAGTCATTTCTACATCTTTGGTTCAGGATTGAGTTTTAAGTAAGAGTCAAGCTACAAGCAAAATAAAGACTGATGAGAAAGAATTAAGCTCTTCAATGAGGAAAGGGGAGAAAGGAAAGAAGATGGATAATTAAGGTTAATCATGAATATCAGAAAAAGATTCTAAGAGAATTGGAATAATATGGTGTGGCGAAATGTGCACCAGACTTGTCAGAAGAGAACATGGATTTGGAAAAAGAAGACCGGGGTTCAAATAGTCTGTCTTCTATATACCACCTGTGTGACCTTGGGTGAGGTAGTTTAACCTTTTATGGGTCTCAAGCTTCCTCATCTGTGAAATAAAGAGATTCAACTTGACGATTTCTAAATGGTTTTAAAAGTTCCTGAAACAAGCCTCCCCTAAACAAGCTTCTCATGTGGGCTTTGCTCCACCCTTCAGCAAACTCCTTCCAACACAGACTCCATGTGACCACATTCAGCCTATTAAAGGGCAGAGTATATTTTCAAATCAGGGGAAGGTCTTATTAGGTCTTAGGCTTATTAAGGGTCAGGGAAGATCTTCAAATTCCGTTACCATTACAATAATTCACTGTTTATTCCCACTAATTTTCTTCTGTTTTTATCTTTTGGGAACATGAAAAAGAGGAAAAAGTCAACCATGAATTGAGAATCATAAGACTCTAAGTTTAGAACTAGAATTTACCTTAGAAACCACAAACTTCCTCAGAGAGTTAAACTGGCCTGTCCAGATTCACAGAACTAGAAGAGAGAGTCAAAATTCAAATTCAGATCATTCGATTCCCTATTCTGTACCTTTTCCCTACATTGTCTCTCAGAGAGATTATAGGTATTAAGGACATAAAACATTCCATTCTATCGCTTTGGAGTGCAAATGGAAGAGAAGGAAATGATGAAAGAGAATTTTCACTTGCATTTTAATTTCTCTACATCTCACAGAAAGTCAGATATGACTGAACAACAAGATCTCACGAATTGGGCAACCTGTGATAGTTGTCTTAACTCTGTCTCTTTCATTTCAACTGCAAAACAAATAAAGAGGTAGATTAGTTGATCTCTAAGGTGTTTTCTAGCTTTAAAATCTTATGATACTATTGTCATCTTCTCTGACCCTTCTCTTTTTCTGAGTTCTCCTCAATCCATGCAACTCTGCTCTTCCGTTCTCCTTTTCATTCAGAACTTAATATAAGTATTATACCCCAGACCATGTGAGTTGCACTGTTTTCTTGGGAAAGTTTTACAACCCTGCTTGTTGTAACTCAAGAATAGATGTAGACATAACTACTAATTGAGGGGAAATAATTGCCCACTCAAGCCAAGTGGACAGAAGTGTTACATAGACATAAACTACATTGCCATCCAATGTTGGCTCCCTCCAACTCTATAAAAATAAAGAAATAATTGTTATTCTATTCTAATAGGCAGTGTTTGGTTTCTCATTTGCCTATGTCTTTTTAAAGCATATCTATGATTTAATAGGTATAGGAATCTTCTGCTAAGGAGATTACCTTTACCAGTCCAGGTCAGCATCTGCTCTACAATCTGTAATCTTAAAGGGTTGCCTAGGCTTCTGAGAAATTAAGTGAATTGCTCAGTGTCAGACAGCCTGTATTTGTCTCAGATTCCCAAAAATATGTAATATATGCAAATAGTCTTGCATATCAAGATGGAAGTGATTAATGAATTTTCCTATAATTTTTCCACTTTAGAAATACTTCCTCAAATGATAACTGCCTATATTTTCATAGAGGAAAGAATGTGCCTACTCTAAAATATGATTGACTTGATAAATAGTGCTTAAGACCTGGAATATCATTTTTTTAGCAATTGGGGTTAAGTAACTTGCTCAAGGTTACATGGCCAGTTATTTCTGGGTGTGGTGCTGAGTATCTGAGCCTGGGATTCAATCCCCAGGTCGTCCCAACACTAGAGCCGGTGCTCTTACTCACTGTGCTACCTGGCCGCCCCCTGGAATATCATTTTATAAAAAAAATATTCCTAGTTTAAAATTAATTGAATTCCATACTTCAAATATAAATTATCCTTTTTCCCACAAGATTTAGCTTAATGAAATAATTTATGCATTGAATTCACCTGAACTATAAGTATTGAGCTGAATTTGCAGCAAAAAGCTGGATCTTTATAGAAAGTTTCAAGATAAGAATAATGAATTTGTAGCTTCCTTTTCCACTTGACACATCTGTGACCCAGTTTAATAATGTCAGGAACTGGATATCACAAACAACATTCTTTCCCAACTACATTATTTTACTCAAAGCATTCCTGTCATTTTCTAGCAATACATTTATAAATAAATTTGAATGTCATTGTAATGTATTATTATGTTTATTAATGTAAGAAAATTGACTTCTAGGAAAAGTTCAAAGAGGAAATTTTTTTCATATTGCCTAATTAAAAAACAAACTAACAAAAATTTCTACCCAATTTAATTTGGGTTTCAGGTCTGATACTTTAAGTGCTATATAGCAAGTATGATTTCAGGTATGTTAGCATACTCCCAAAAACTCTTTACAATGAAGGCAAGATTCACAATCCATTGTTGAACCATGCCATTTTACTAGCTGATATCAGTTAACACCTTTTTGTTATATTTTTCTTTTCAAATGCTAATTTTGAAAATTTTTCATTTTGGAGAGAACTTGGATGGACTAGTTCAACATGTTGACTCTGAAATACTTGAAGTTACTCCTGCAGTATATTCTCTCTCTCTCTCTCTCTCTCTCTCTCTCTCTCTCTCTCTCTCTCTCTCTCTCTCTCTTTCTCTGTCTCCCCCTATACATATATCATGTATGTATGTATGTATACGTACATGTGTATATATTCGAATATATATTCTCTAGTGTATAGTCCCTTATATTAGCAAATATATACTCAACATTTCAATGGGTCCATGATCTCACTAATACAGTTATCCCTTCCAGGGACGCAACTGCAACTCATTTATGTCTGCTGATACTGTTTAAATTCTCAGCTTTGAACTTCTATAATTTCATCAGGTTATGCTACTTAATGTACAAACAGCCTCCTTCAACTTGTATTGTTTGCAATGGAATCTGTTGACTATCCGAATATCTATTGCTTATTCTTTGCTATTGGCATATGACTGGTTCATTTTTTCTGATAATAAATTTTTCTAGCAATATCTTTTCTATCATTTTTCCTTTGTAATCCTTTATTTAGCCAATATTCAGAAATACTAACTTACTGATTAATAAAATAACACAATACAACATATTTGAAACTTTATATACCAAAAGCCACACACTGGACACTCTTAAAATAAATTTGAATGTCTTTGTAATGTATTATTATGTTTATTAATGTAAGAAAATTGACTTCTAGGAAAAGTTCAAAGAGGAAATTTTTTTCATATTGCCTAATTAAAAAACAAACAAAAATTTCTACCCAATTTAATTTGGGTTTCAGGTCTGATACTTTAAGTGCTATATAGCAAGCTCTATTTCTTCATTAGTAAAATAATACATATGTTTTACTGGTCCCTAGTTCCTTGATGTTGCATTATTTTTCTCTAGTTTATAAAAAAAATTATTTTAGGAAACTTTAAGTTGGAAGAACCATTAACCTGGTCACACTGAAAATAAAAACTAGTCTGCTTAGAGAAAGTGTAAGTTGTTCAGGAAAAAAAAGTTTGCTGAACATGGTGCTTCCCATAAATGGGAAGGAAAATAAGATGCATAGGAAGCCATGTACAAGAAAATATGTCATTTTGTTAGTTTATTTCACACCTCATTCATGAAATATATATTAAACCTGATAGTTATTCTTCTCTAATTGATATTTCTCTGCTTTAGAGAATTCTTTACTTTGTTATAATCTAAGATCAAGTTTTATCTGATACAGTAAACCTATCCTGGCCTCCCAGGGTATAAGTGAACTTCTTCCAAAAATTACTTTCTTTTTAAAATTTTTGTATAATTAGCATTTATTTTTCTGCATGCATGTAAAGGTTAAATTTTCCCAATGTGATAAAGTGGATAGGGTAGGGACTGTTTCCTTTTATATCCTTGTATCCCAAGTGACTAGCAGAGTGCCTGGCTGTTAATAATAACTGAATGAATGAAATAATATGCACATTTGAATTGAAATAATTAAATAATTTGCACATTACTATGTGCAAAGCACTACTCTAAGAACTAGGGATATACACAGAGAAACAAAACAGCTCCTGCTCTCAAGGAACTTACAGTCTAATAGAAGAGGCAACATGTTTAGGAGATTTCATTTGTAATAAAGATGGAAACTTCCCTTGGTCTTTGGAAAACAGAGGCAAAGACAATAACAACATCCTTTTTTAATGTCATTTGCACTGATTAAATCATATTAGTTTATGATGTTGAACCACTTGATAATGCCCAGGACTATAGAGGAGAGAAATTTCTCTTCTGGATTTTCTGTAGCTATGACTGCAGCACCTGCAGAAATACTTAGTAGGCCACATCAGTATGAGGGTTACTTCCTGTGATGATGATTGGAACAGAACTGATGTTGTTCAGGGTGATTGACAAATAAGTGTTAATGATGATAATCTCAAGTCATTGCAAGTCCCTAACATTCTCTTAAAATGATGGAATAAGGATAAACTCTCTTTTAACTTGAACATTTAATTAATATGAATATCCCTTTCCTAAGCCAAGCTGATACTATTGAATGATTCTATTTGATTAACTTATTTAAAA
The DNA here is from genome assembly GCF_028583685.1 of Petaurus breviceps papuanus. Classification (NCBI taxonomy): domain Eukaryota; kingdom Metazoa; phylum Chordata; class Mammalia; order Diprotodontia; family Petauridae; genus Petaurus; species Petaurus breviceps. Next base: position 13,228,332 of record NW_027187351.1, on the reverse strand, counting down.
AAATCTTACATTTCTTTAGATACAAGAATATGACCCAAGCATTAATTGTATGTTCTCCTTTTTATTCTGAAACTACTTTGTAAGTTTTGGACATGGTATCTCCTAGTTTAGATTACCTATTTCTTCTTTAAGATGAAGCTAAGGTTTGGAATTTAGAATTTTCATTATAGATTGTAAACACACTGGCAAATAAATATCCATAAAGGAAAAATTGTGGTTAAATTGTTTGAATTGGGGGTCATGGTAATGATCACATTTGATTGTTCTCTTGACTTCCAAATATTGAAAATCTTGCTCAGGTGAAATGATTTCAGGACTCTTCAGAGGAGTGATCAGATTCAGCTGAATTTTCTTTTCTCTGACTTCCATGCTTGCTGGTTAGAGTGGCTCCAACTTGGAGTGGATTTGAAAGGTCTAACTCAGTACTGAATGAAAATAAGCTTTCTTCCCATAGGGCTCTAGGAGCTCCCCTTACAATTTAAGGATGCTTTTAGGTGATGGAGGAATGACCATAGAGAATCAAGGCTACCTCGCTGGTTTCACTGCTAGCTGGCCGATACTTTTGGAAACATCTCAATTTGCACTAAGTGCTGTTTGCAGATGCCAATAGCAAGCATAACAAGGCTACCTTAGAATAACTGATACTACCAACCCCACTAAGAAATGGGCCATTATCATAACCTAGAGATGGCCAATCAAACAAATCAGCCTCTCCTACAGTTCTATTTTCCCTACACAATCTAATCAATTTCAATCATATCAAAATGATGACACAACTGATTATTATTGCAAAATCTAAGGTTCTAGCCAACACAGAAATAGTAGTTACATAGGGACATAGAATACAGAAGCTATTAAAAAATGTCTATTTGCAATGTTAGAGAGAGTTGGATTAAATGGTGTCAATGGTTCCTAGAGATAAATTATATAAACTAATATATTATTATATATATTAACTAATATAAATTATATAAACTAATAAAATTCCCTTACTTTTTCTTAAGGGAATCCCTAGTTTCCAAGAAGTAATTCAAATGCCATCTTCTACATGAAACCCTTGCTAATTCCCCTTAATTTCTATTGTCTCTCCTCTCCTAATCACCTTGTATTCTTTCTTGCATATCTCATTTATAGACATATATAATATGGGCTTGCATTCTTGAGGTGAATTTATGCAGTATGGCCATGATTTATCAAGTTTCTGATATGACTCATGTTTTCCCCTAGTTAGAGAGAAGAACTTACTAACAATGGACTTGAGTTTAAGGTTCCAGCCCTGTACTAAAAAGGGTTCCTCATTCTTGAGGCATTCCCATTGCTCTCCCACATCCTAGTGTAGTAAATGAAGAACACCAGACAATTTAGACAATCCCAGTCACATGTGCTTGTAAAATCATAAATACCAGCAAATGTAGTTTTCAAACAAAATTTAAGAAACATATGCAATTGGGGCAGAGCTAAGATGGTGGAATAAAAGCAGGGACTAACTTGAGCTCTCCCCCAAGCCCCTCAAAATACCAATAAAAAATGACTCTAAACAAATTCTAGAGCAGCAGAACCAACAAAATGACAGTGAAACAAATGGGCCAGGCTGGTGCAGACCTGCCCCTAGCAAACCTGGAGCAGGCCTCGGGGCAATGAATCACAGGCAGCTGTGATGCTTTCTAGGATTCTCAACCTACAAACACCAAAGACAACTTGGAAGGTCAGTAGGAAAAGTTTGTTGTACCTGGGTGAGAGAGGAGCATGGTCAAGCATCAGCCCCAGGGTGGTGAGTGGTAGGGGCAGCAGCAGTAGCTACTTACAGAGCTCTCCACTCTCACCCAGTGAGGGGATTAAGCAAATGATCAGAGGGGGGTTGCAGGTAACTTTTTCTGGTGTGGAGGCAGGATTCTCTTGCTTTGCTCATGCTTTGGTCTGGGTCACAATCACAGATGGTGGTCCTGGGATGAGGAGGAACACTAGCACGGTAGAGGTTGCGGCAGCAGTAGAGAGTGAATTGTTCTCACAGTTCAAAGGCATAAAAGAGTGCTTGTGGTGACTCCAAGACCAGAGCATAGGCCAAAGGAGGAGTACACATCTCTCCTGTGATCATACCACCTTGGAAGAACACAAAATTTACAGATCCCTTGAAGTATCTCTGCAAACAATTGTACAAAACCCCTGAAGCTTGGGACAGTACACACTCCAAACTGGAAGCAGAGTCAAGCATTATCAAAGAGTTAAAAGTCAAGTAATTAGCTGTTGAAATGAGCAAACAGCAGAAAAAGAAAAGACTATAGAATCTAACTTTGGTAACAAAGAAGATCAGAACATACAACCAGAAGAAGACAATAAATCAAAGCTCCTACATCCAAAAACTTCTAAGAAAAATATGAAATGGTTGCAGGCCATGGAAGATGGCCTTCAAAAAGGATTTTGAAAATCAAGTAAGAGAAGTAGAGGAAAAATTGGGATGAAAAATGGAGCAATGAAAGAAAATCATGAAAAACAAGTCAACAGCTTGCTAAAGGAGACCCAAAAGATTACTGTAGAAAATAGCACTTAAAAAAAATACGCTAACCCAAATGGCAAAAGAGGTCCAAAAAGCCAATAAGAAGAATGCCTTAAAAAGCAGAATTGGCCAAATGCAAAAGGAGGTCCAAAACTCACTGAAGAAAATAATTCCTTCAAAATTAGAATGGAGCAAATGGAAGCTAATGACTTTATTGACAAAGCAAGGAATTATAAAACAAAACCAAAGGAATGAAAAAATAATATAATAATTAAAAAAGACCATTGTCTTTTTAAAAAAAATTTTTAACTACCTCATTGGAAAAAACACTGACCTGGAAAATAGATCCAGGAGAGATCATTTAAAAATTATTAGAATACGTAAAAGCCATGATAAAAAAAAGGAGCCTAGACATCATCTTTCAAGAAATTATCAAGGAAAATTAATCTGATATTCTAGAACCAGAGGGTAAAATAGAAAGGGCAAGAATTGACTGATCACCTCCTGTAAGAGATCCCAAAAGAAAAATTCCTAGAAATGTTGTACCAAATTCCAGAGTTCTCAGGTCAAGAAGAAAATATTACAAGCAGCTAGAAAGAAACCATTCAAGTATTATGGAAATACAATCAGAATAACACAAGATTTAGTAGCTTCTACATTAAGGGATCAGAGGGCTTAGAATATGATATTATTCCAGACGGCAAAGAAGTAGGATTAAAACCAAGAATCTCCAACCCAGTAAAACTAAGTATAATCCTTTGGGGGGGGGGGGGGAGAAGGTGTTAGATGAAATAGAGTGGATGGGGAATGGGGGGGGAGAAGGAGATGAGAGGAATTGAGTGAACCTTGCTCTTATCAGATTTGGCTTATCAGAGATAACAATATACACCATCAGTAGGGTATGAAATCTATCTTACCCTACAGGATAGTAGGGAGAAAAGGATTAAGAGAGGAGGGGATGATAGAAGGGAGGGCAGATTGTGGCAGGGAGTAATCAGAAACAAACACTTTTGAGAAAAAAAAGGGTTAAAGGACAGAATAGAATAAATAGGGGGTGGGATAGGATGGAAAGTAATATAATTAGTCACAATATAGATCCACTATATGACTATTATGGAAGTGTTTTGCATGATTACACATATATAAGCTATAACAAATTGCTTGCCTTCTCAAAGAAGGTGGGTGGAGAGGGAGGAAGGGAGAAAATGTGAAACTCAGAGTTTTAAAAAGAAATGCTAAAAAATGTTTTTATTTGGAACTGGGAAATAAGATATATAGGCATTGGGTTTAGAAATCTGTCTTGCCTTACAGGAAAATAAAAGGAAAGGGGATCAGAGAAGGGGGTGGGGGTGATAGAAAGGAGGGCAGATTGGGGGAAAGGGTAAATCAGAATACACACTGTCTTGGGGTGGGAGAGGGGGAGAGATGGGTAGTAAATTTGGAATTCAAAATCTTATGGAAGTAAATGTTGAAAACTAAAAATTAATTTGTAGAAAAGACAAGACGAATTTGTAAAAAAAAAAAAAAGAATTCTACAATTAAGTAAAAATAATCTTGAGGCTTGATAGGAACCTCCCTTTCTCCTATCACATGTTTTCCTGAATATTTGCTACTATAGCAAATATTCTCTCCTGTATAACATACCGTTCTTCTTGTTCACATAAAATCATTTCTCAGGGCTCTAAAAAAAGAACTGCAGATCTCCTGATTACTGACTTCCATGTTTGTATATGTATATATAGATATAGTTTGGTCCTAATTAGTTCAATTAATGAATCCCTTAAAGTGCTCACATGTACTCAAATCCACATTATTTCAAATTATAATCATGTAAAATATAGTAATTCATTCCATTTCATGAAAATATATAGTGTGAATTCAAATAATAGGTCTTCTTTATCAGATTCATTATTTGAACTAGTCAGGACCTAGTTATGCATATTGCCTCCTCCATTAAAATGTAAGGACATTTAGGGCAGGAACTATTTTCTTTTTGTCTTTGTATCCCTAGTATTTAGAATAGTTTATTGTACAAAGTAAAACCTTAATCTGTTAACCAACTGACTAACTTCCATAAATTCACCACAAAGAACTAGTCAATGCACTGGGACCCTTCCTTATCTTCTTATTTTTTATACAGCACTGGAGTCTCCCATTGCATCCTGGGTCATTTCTAGTCATCCTCATGAATATCTGGCCATTGGACCCAGATGACTTTGAAGCAGAAAGTGAGGCTGGTGACTTTGCACCATGTTCCATCTCTCAAATCAAAGTCAACTGTAAGTCATGTCATCAACAGCCTGATGTCATGCTCCTCCTCCAGAATGAAGGACAAACACAATAGCACTGAAGTTGTTGAGGACATACTAATGATTTATCCTTAGTAGAGGAAGTTTTCACACTAGGACTTTTCTAAATGGAATAAATAATATGTGCAGACCCCATCGAAAGAAAGAAAAGAAAGAAAGAGAGAGAAAGAGAGAAAAAGAGAGAGGAAGGAAGGAAGAAAGGAAGGAAGGAAGGAAGGAAGGAAGGAAGGAAGGAAGGAAGGAAGGAAGGAAGGAAGGAAGGAAGGAAGGAAGGAAGGAAGGAAGGAAGGAAGAAAGGAAGGAAGGAAGGAAGGGAGAGAGGGAGGGAGGGAGGAAGGAAAGAACTATAAAAGTGTCCCTTGCTAATGTTATACATCTATCCTTAGCAAATTTGTAAACAGTAACTATAGTGCATACTGGAAAGTGTGAGGTGCTCTTTTTTGTTTGGGTTTATTTAGCACCTCAACTGTTTCAGCCTATAGAAGGAAGTCTAAAAGCTTTGGACTATAGAAATTGTCAGTTGTTGATACAAGATTCCACATTGATAGCCTTGGGCACATCAGTACCCTAATTACAGAAAGTCTGGCTCTTCACCAATGTTTTATCACTTGATTTATTTCCTGTTCAATTTGTTCAATAGAGTCAGAGTTAATTGGTTTTCCAAATGAGTGTTAAAAATATAAAGATCCAGCTTCATTAATGTGGCTGTACTGTGGGGCTATACTGATTATGCATGAGTGAGTCATAAGTCCATGTAAAGGTTAGTGGGCTTGGATTTCAAGGCTTTGGGCATAAAACCATGCATTTGGATTCCTATTAATGTGGCTAATAACTGATAAATGTCCATCTAGAGTTGATGTCACAGCTTAAAATAAAATAAGGAGAGAAGTTATGTGAATCCAAAAATACCCCCAAACCAAATATATTTAAACAGACCGTGTAAAAGCATTGCATTGTCTCTTTCAAACAATATTCATTTTGTTTTCTTTAGGAAGAGGTATTAGATCTTTTCTGCAGTAGAAAAAAATAGCAAAAACTTAGCCTGTGTCCTAGAAGATATCCTAATAAACTCTTGGTTTCTTATATTGTACTTAGCATTTCTATAATCAGCTTTCTTCTGTACTGCTGCAATATACTTAATGTGGTACTTGGCATCATAAATGACAAATGGGGACATAAACAAAGAAAGTTAATGTTCATTGGGATATTTCTGGACTCCTATATTGGCACAAATACACAAATATATGAATCTAGGAATGATTCCTGTCCTGCCACTTTCAGAAATAAGTGTTATTTATTTGTTAGCCTGAAAGCCATCCTCCATGATGCTGGTTTCATTACTGCACAAAGTATTTCTCAAAAATGTCATCAGCATATTGCCATAAAGCTAACAGTATTCACTTTGTTTCAGGAAATCAAGAAAATTCAGTCTAGGTATAGTTTAGGGAAGAATAAAAGATGTCATGAATAAGTTTAAGATCTCTTTCTCATACACCTTCATACAACAATTAAAAAGATCTTGGGATCATAGATTTAGAGTTTGAATGAACTTCAGAGACCATCTAATGGAAAACTTTTATTTTGCAGAGTTTAGGAACTGAGGACTGTAGACATCAAGTAATTCTTGCAAGATTACACAGTCAAATTTCAGGGCTTAAACTCAGAACCCAACTCTCACTCCATATTTGGTGCTCTTATCTTAGTTGATTCAAACATCCTAACATCAGTGGTTTAATGATTCAGTCCCTTTGTTTCTGAGGGTCATGAGTATTGTCATTACTAAAAATTTCTGTTAGAGGAATAGTCAAATTAAATGTGTTTGTTGTCCCAAAAGTATTGTTGTTATTGTTGTTGCTGTTGTGTTTGTCTTTCATTTTGGAAGAGGACCATGGCATCAGGAAAATTATGACAGGACTTGCAGTTGACTTAGATTTGAGTGAGGGAGGGCTGTGCAGGGTCACCAGCCTCACTTTCTCCTCCAGAGCTATCTGAATCCAGTGATGACAAGATATTCATCAGGAAGACTGAGATGACCCAGGACCCAAAGGGAGACCTGGGCCCTTTTAGGCTAAGACCTTTTTAGGTACTCAGTTAGAGTGAGGTCACACCCATTCAGTGAATAGGCCTCTTTAAGAAGTGAGTGATGACCCCTTTAATTAGAAAAAAGAAAAAAAATCAAACTGGGAGGGGAAGACCCTCAGGGTTGCTGTTCCAAAGAGAACCACTTACCATTGATATTCACTCTAAGCCAGGAGAGCCCAAAATATAGCTATTAAGTGGAGCTTTGGTATCCCAATTCCATTTAATAAATTAACATTTATTAGCATTTACATAGATATTTACTTCAAACAAGAACAAAATAGAAGAATTTCTTTCCAAGAACTTGGGTAGGGTGAATGAATATTCTCCCTGAACCACTCTTCATCTCTATAAAGTAATGTCCTCCATATAGAAAGGTTACATCAGCTGAGCAGGCTGAACAGGTCTATATGTGCAATACCCCCAGTACATTTATTCGACCCTATGAATTTCCAGCCATTAAAGTGATCCCTCTTCTCCCTTTGTCCTGACAGCTTTGGTTCATCCTCTGTCCTCCTTTCAAACTGGATTTTGCTCAGCCCTTCTTCCAGTCTTAATTACATCACCCTTAGTGCCTAGATTAGACCTTCACTCCTCCAGGTTTTTTCTTGCTTTCCACCCACTCCCACCTACTTAATTTTTTTTTCTAACATACACTAGGAATATGTGCTTGTTTTTAATTAAATTCAACAAACATCTATTAAGCATTTTCTACATGCAAGACACTTAAGAATATCTGAAATTTCATTGCCCCCTCTGGGAGAAGTGACTACTCTAGCTTATATTTGTGGTAGAAGCAGGAAGAAAAGTCAGCAGTAGTCTGATACATACACACTATCTTTAGAGAGCAGATTTCAAAGGGTTCAGAGAAAGAATTGGTAGAATTGCATCATAAGGGTTAATATTTGACTACGGGAGTAAGCTCAGGAGAGGAGAGAAGATCTGAAATTAAATCCAAAAGAAAAAAATTCCAAAGAAAAGTAAAAAGGCAAGTTGATTTTAAAAAAAAAACATGGATTCATGAATAATTAACCAAACAACCTATATTATACAAATAAAATAGAAGTATTAAGAGATGAATACAAAATTATGATCTGGTCCTTTAAAAACAGGGCCATGATGATAAGACATAGCTCACTCATTTTGACAGAGAGATGATAGTCTTCAGGTGTTAAATGAATCATTTACTGTCAGACTGGGTCAATGTATAGGGATACTTTGCTTAAACACATTCCTTTGCATAAGGGCAGATTCTATTGGTGTAACAGGAAGGGGACATTATTTTAAGGTGAAAGAGATATAAGAAAAATAAATAAAATATTTCTTAAAAATAGTGTCAGAAGTGAGAAATCTCAGAAAGAACTGAGACTGGAAAAGAAAGCTAAGTACTAAAAAAAAGTCTATTTGTTTTTGTTATGCTACATGAGGGAGCAAAGTGGGACCAAACAAAAAAAGGATTGATACTCAGGATCAGGTTTAGAACATAGCAGTATATGATCATAAGAAAGCAGAGCAATTCAATTCTATCTTTAATTTTCCCTGAACAAGCTGAATTCTTTGGACTGGAAAGAAATGAAAAAAATCTAGCTAATAAGGAGTTGATGCCCAAAATAAATTAGGAAATACTAGAACACTTAATTGCCTGTGATAAATTTGCATAAACTGGTTTAGATGAACTATATCCATGGATAATAAAAAGAAATTTCACATGAGAACTTAGAGTACAATCTTTAATATTTCAATGTCATCTTGGAACAAGGACTGAATTGTAGTGCTTTGGCAATCTGTGCTATTAAAAATTTCATCAATAACTCAGATAAGGCCATAGATCTTATGTTTCTCAGTTTTGTAAAAGACTACAATGCCTAGAGAGATAGCTAAGACATTGAATAACAAAGTTATTATTTTTTTTAAAATAGACTAGGACATTGAGCCAAATATAATAAAATGAAATTTAATAAAGATTAATATAAAGTCTTTGATTTTGATTTTAAAAAAAACAATTTTACACATACATGATATGTAAGCTCTGGCTGGATGGCAATTTATCTGAAAAAAAGATTCAGAATTTTAATGGAGTTCAGGCTCAACAAGAATCAACAGTAAGTTATGGTAGACAAGAAAACTGTTATGTTGTTTTATGGGAGAAATGGCATCCAGCAACAAGGAGGTCATAGTCCTGTTAAGCCTTCCCTGTTGAGAACACACCTGCTTTAATTATTGTGTGCAATAATTGTGTTCAGTGAGGATAATATCCATTTTAGGAGAGGCATTGATAATCTAGTAAGCATCCTTTCAATTGTGTCTGACTCTTCATGACCCCATTTGAGGTTTTCTTGGAAACAGTCACAGAGTGGTTTTCTATTTCCTTCTCCTACTCATTTTACAGATGAGGAAACATAAGCAAAATGGAGTAATTGACTTGCCCAGGGTTACCCTTAGTAACTGTCTAAAGATAGATTTGAACACAGGTTTTCCTGACTCTAGGCCTAGCACTCTATCCAATAAACTACCTAGCTTCCCTTTTGATGTTGTTCAGTGTTTTCAATTCTGTCTGACTCTTGGGCAACTAGGTGACGGAGTGGATAGAGTGCTGGGCCCTAGAGTCAGGAAGACTCACCTTCCTGAGTTCAGACCTGACTTTAGACACTTACTGTGTGACCCTGGGAGATCTCTTAATCCTGTTTGCCTCAGTTTTCCATCTGTAAAATGAGCTAAAGAAGGAAATGGAAAACCTCTCCTGTATCCTACCTAGGAAAACTCCAAATGGGATCACAAAGAGTCAGACATGGCTGAAAAATGGCCAAACAAGAAGTCTCCTTAGGAAGGTTGTCGGGATGGTGAAAGTCCACAAAATCATGTCATATAGAACTGGTGTGGAAAAAGCACCAAATTTAGATCCCCATATTTTGATTCAAATCTTGGTTCCTCCACTTACCACCTGAATGAACTTAGATAATGCACAACTTTTTTGGTCCTTGGTTTCTTCCTCTACAAAGTGAAGTATTAGCCTCTGGGGGTACATTGCAGATCTAAGCTGAAGATCCTATGTTCTTTAATCCTTTTGACTGGGGAAGTTTAGCCCAGAGAGTTAGGCATTGGCATGGTAAATGTCATTGATTATTTTCAGGTTTCCACGTGGAAGAGGGATTATGTTTGTTCTCTTTAGTCCCAGAGAGGAAAATTAGGAAATATGAGTAAAAGATGCAAAAAAGTAGGTTTAATTGTGGTGTAAGTAAAATACTTCTTAACAATTACAGCCATAAAAAGGGAAACATAATTCCTAAGAAGGTCATGGGCTTCCCCTCTTTAGAGATCTTCAAGTGTCATGCATGTTGAAAAGGTGATACTTGTGCAGAATATATGTTGAGCTAGATGCTAATAAGCTCCTTTCTAAGTCTACAATTCTGTACATTGTAAAATCATGCAGCTTAACATTTCTGTGCTCAAAATAATTGTCTATGCAAGTAGTGGATTCTATCTTCATTAGGAGATTGTTAGCATGCTAATTTTGTGGTACTGATCCTACCAATGCTGATGAATTATATTTGTATTGTATTTTTATCATCAGTTTGTTAGTGTGTATTTGGCAGAGGGGAAATGGGAGTAGATAGAGGTGATGAGACAGGTTTTTATATTCCTCATGATTTTTTTAATCCCTACGGAATATTTATTTGAGGACATAGTTGTCCACAGAAGTAGACTCTACTAAATTTCCAATTCTTATGAAACATTAACTGTTTGTTGGGCATTATCCAATGTATAGACATTATTCTTATAAATGAATACATCTAAAGAGATACATATTAGAATAAGAAGCCTGCTAAAGTGCTTGAAGTGAAAAAAGTTAGGTAGAACATTAAGAAAACAGTATGACACAATACAAATGAAAATTATTTTGAGGGAAGATATAAAAGAAGTGGTTGTATGGGTGGCATGACTCCTTCTCTATGCATCTAGAATTAAAAGGACCAACATTACAATAACTTTTACCCCCATATATCTATCTAATTCATTGCAGCAACTAGATGGTGCAATGGATAGAGTGAGAGTTTTGGAACCAGGAAAACTCATCTTCCTGAGTTCAAATCTGGTCTCAGACACTTAGTAGCTGTGTGACCCTAGGTAAGTCACTTAACCCTGTTTTGCCTCTGTTTCCCCATCTGTAAAATGAGTGGGAGAAGGAAAAGGCAAACCATTCCAGTATCTTTGTTAATAAAACTCCAAATGGGATCATGAAGAGTTCAACATGACTGAAAATAACTTGAACAACCTTCCCTGTCTCTATTTTTTCATCTCTTATATACCTGCTGACATTTATTACCCCAACCCAATCTTATTATTTTCAATACTTGACTCGAAAGGATTAACTCCTAACCAAATTAAAAATAATTCATCATTAAAATTTATCATTAATTCAGTGACCACCCATGTCCAGTCCATTATCAAATCCTACTGATTCTTCCTCTACTAGTTGAATAAAATTCTTCCTCTCCATTTCCAAAGTCAAAGTCCAACCCTAGGCATGAGCAAAATTTTAGATATTATATAACACAAATTTTCTATTCTGTATTCTATTATATAAGATACTTTTTCTATTCTCTTTCTCTCAGTCTGACTTGCATGATGTGCACTCATGAAACTAAACCTGGAAAAGACCTGAAAAATCATCTCGTCCAATCCACTCATGTAATGTTATAGATGTTCAAATTAAGTCTCAGCGTGGTTGAGGGACTTCTCTAAGGTCAGTCAAGACTTAAACCCAGGTCCTAAGACATCAGAGCCAAAGATCTTTCCATTCATGCCTTTTCATGTTCTGAGACCATTCTTTTTAGTCTTGAGATTTATGTATTAATCCTCTATATCCTCTTATACTTTGAATAGGATGCTTAACTGTATATATAAATGAATACCATGTGCAGAATGTGAAAACTTTTGTGAAAATTTGAACGAATGTGTTTGATAGTGTTTGAATTAGACTGAAAATTAATATTGGATGCGGAAATCTATATTAATAATCCCCGAAGTTACATCTTTAGGTCCAACATTTTTTCTTTAAAGAAGACCAAAATGGTGCTTTACTTTAGGCTTCACAAAATCTAATGAATTGGTACACATATGTATCATATCTATCTATAGTTGTATCTATACCTATATACATCTATTGCTATATCATCTCTATATAGCTCTCTATCTTTATCACTATCTCTGTGAAAACATGCCCAGATATATATACACGTATGTAGAGAATATATATGCATACATATGTACATATTATAAAGTATACATGCATGTATATATCCAAGTAAATATTTGAAGGGCCCAGACCAGCTATCTTTCATTCTCTTGGTGTCACCATATCAGCTTCACATTGTTACTTACCTCCTTATTTCTTTTAGTTCTCTTTAATGTATTGTTTTTCCTTATTAAAATATAAACTGTTTGAACGTAGACATTTTCTTTCTTTCTTTTTCACTCCTCCTCCTCCTCTTCTTTCACTTCTTCCTCCTTCTCCTCCTCCTTCTCCCTCCTCCTTTTTGTTCTTCTTCTCTGTCTCTATCTCTCTCTGTCTCTGTCTTTCTCAACCTTCCCTCTCTTAGTTTCTCTCTGTGTCTCTCTGTATCTGTCTCTGTATCTCTCTGTCTCTGTCTGTCTGTCTCTCCACCCCCCCCTTATATTATCATATATTTGTATTCCTAGTATTTAGCAGAGTGCCTGGCATACATGAAATACTTAATAAATCCTTGTAACTTGACTTTTCTATTTTCTTTTGGAAGCATGCCAGATGACACATAAACATCTGACTGCCTCTTGGTTGTTTTTATTCTTGAAGTTGCTTGTTCTTTTGGGTTTTTGTCTTTTAAAGCTATGTATTTCAGTCTATTCTTTCATTTACCCCTCAATTCCATTACTATAAAAATTAGACCTAATTCCTTTCATTCTGCAGGTGTTATATTCATATTTCCATCACCTCTTTCTCTCCATAGTTAATATTGGTATTTCTTAGTTTTCTTAGCACCACTTATTTCCTTATTTTTACTATTTTAATCATATTTCATATATATTAAATAGCTTCTATTGTTTAATAACTCAGATTTACTTAGGTTTTAAAGCATTTTTCATATCTTTTGTCTTTAATCTTTATAACATTCCTGAGCAAGTTTCATCCCAATTTTACAGACAAAGAAACTTAGACTAATGGATATCAAATTGTTTGTTTCATCAGTCACCCCACAAGAAAAAATATGTTCATAGTCTTTCTTCTTATCCTCTTTAAACTTCTTATTAAGTACTCTATTAAATATCAATCATATATAATTTTATGAACTGAACATATATATGTGTGTTAGTGTATATATATTATATATATATGTATATATATTGATATGTTAGTACTTTTATACTCAAATCTTTTTTTATTCCTAATACTTAAGATCTCCCATAAGCCCTGAAGCTTCCCATATGATGGTAAAATTCAAAATATTCAGTGACTATTCAATAGAGCACTGTTCCATTTACTCTGTTAAACCAAGTTATTGCATGGAAAATGTTTGCTATATTTAGTTGTAGCGTTGTCCCTTGAAGTGTCATTCAAACCTACTTTTCCAGGCATATCATAAATTATGCCCACTCTTTGTTATCTAGCCAAACTCCCCTGCTTTTTAATTCCCCATGCCTGACATTGCATTGTGGTGTCCATGTCTTAGAGTCAGTTCATCTTTCAAGCTTACCTCCTACATAAGACCTTTCTTGATCTCCCCAGCTGTTAGTGCTTCCTCCATCCCTCAAAATGACATTGCATTTCCTTATATGTGTTCATATTATCCCATAAATAGAATGTAAGCTCGTTGAGGGCAAGAGCTGTTTCATTTTTGGCTTGATATTATATTTCTAGTGCCTAGCAAAGTTCCTGACATGTAATAGGTAATTAATATATGCATGCTAATTGATGGAAAATGAGAATAAAGAAGACCTTGGTGATAATGTCTTCAAAAAGTTTTCATCAAAAGTCATCAGGCAAGTTTTTGATTTAACATTTCCTAGGCATAACATTCGAAACCAACATTGGTTGACGAAGCATAACAAAAAATGCTTTGCCAGTCACATTAGGCAAGCTATCAGTAAAACATTGCCCTGTGACACCATTAGTGATTTGATGTAGACAGACTCCAAACAAAGCACTTTGAAGGTCACTATTCTCTTAAAGTACTTTTGCAGAGACCTGTTATAAGCCATCTCCTGTATATTTTGAGCAGTTAGATTCCCTTGCATGACAAACTTGCCCAAGTTTCCAGCTAACTAAATGTCAAAGTACATACTTGGGCAGTAAACTAATTGGTAGCAAATCTCATTAAGAATTCTGGATGCAGTAATAGCTTTTCTTCAATTGCTTCTACACTTAATGAGAAGCAGCACAACACAAGTCACATTACTGGTCTGACAATTTGTTCTATTGATTTATTATACCTGCTTTACTGCCACCTACATGAAAGAACTACAGAGTACTCTTCTGATATTAGTGCATTTTTTACTTCTGTGAATTTAGCAAAAGTATTATATTCTTAAACCATGAGGGTACTTATGCTTGGCATACAGAGTAATACAGGATCATAAAATTACAGGATTATAGAGTCAGAGTTAGAAGGGATATTAGAGGTTATGTATTCCACTCCCCTCATTTTATAGATGAGGAAACAGGCCTGGAGAGGTTAAATGACTTCCCCAGGGTCACACAGATAATACCTCTAGCAGAATTCAAAATCAGATCTTTCTAGGCAGCTAAGCAGGGCAGTGGTAGAGATGGGACTAAGAGTTAAGAATATTGCATTCAAATCCTGCCTTGGACTTTTGGTAGTTATGGTAGCCTGGACAACTTACTTAAAATCTCTGTGCCTCAGTTTCCTCATCTGAAAAATGTTGATAATAATAGCACCTACTTTGCAGAATTATTGTGAGAATCATAGGAAATAATATTTATAAAGTTCTTTGTGAACCTTAAAGTTATATATTAATGTTAGTTATTATTATTATATTTTATTAATATTCCTGAATGTTACTATAATACTCTATCAACTCCACCTAGTAAAAATATAGGAGCTAACATGCTGCATATACCTAATCAAGGTTCACAAAATACTTTACAATCTACAGAGAGTTTAAGGTGCAGGATGTTATAAGACTCTCACAACAACCTCTCAAAATTAGTTTTATTGTGATCTTCATTCTATACATGAGGAAAATGTGGTTCAGAGTAGTTAGGTGATGTGCCTGCAGTCACACAACTAGTAACTTTCCAAGATAAGATTTGAACTCAGGCCTTTATGAATACAAATCTAAAATCATATCACTTTTGCCACAAGTCCTCAGATTCTAGAATATCCAGAAGTACTTTGCCAACTGTATAAAGGTGGATGTAGATGTACATTAGGTTTTTTAAAATCAATAATTGCGATATTTTTCATTACACCTTTTAAAAAATATTACCATAATGTTATAAGGGATGTTAATATAACAGACCTGAAATGATTTTTAAAAACCTAGTGCTAGAAAAGTTGAATAATAAATTAGTGTAATTAGGTTGTGTGTTATGCATTAAATATATTTATTAAAGTTATTTTATTCCATTTTTTTTTTCTAAATAGGAATATACCTTATCTTTCATTGAGCTTATTATGAATAAAGTACTCCTACATCCTGGATTTTTTAGCACCATACCAGTTTCAAGTTAAGAAAATTTAATTTTCGTGAGATCTTGTCAAAAGAATATTCTTTTGCACATCATAAATACTGACTAAAGATGTGGAAAACCAAATGTACTTAAGGGCCCTGAGAAAACAGCAAAAGAAGCCTCTCATCTAGAAACTGGCTGCAGATATTTGAAATTAAGTACTGAGTAAATCTGTGCAATTTACCACAATTTTATACCCTATCTTCAATCTTACAATGTTCTATTTTTCCCTTTAATTACAATTACTCTGAGTGGATTACAGAAAGTTAGATTGTAATCAAAATCAACAGCTAAGAGAGAGAGAGAGAGACCTCAAAGAATGCATTTCTGACTTATCCATTTTGCTGTGTTTCATCTTTAATGAGCACACACTGCAAATATGTACCTCCTGAAATGACTCCTTAGGTACCCTTTTATAGGCTTATATTTAGTAGAAAATGGATCATGTCACTGAGAGAAATCACATTTACCCTTTGGTCAATACTTTTTTTTTTTTCCTTCAGAAATCAAATGTTAAGGTTCAGGTTCATTGTAATTATACTGGTTTCAAGTTAAAGCAAATTTAAAATGGCCCTGAGACTACATTTTTGGATATAGATTCAATTTTCTCTTACATCAGTTTATGAAACCTAATTTTTTTTTCTTTATTTGTTTTGCAATGATATGTTTGATTTCTCCAAATACATATTGATACACATTTTCTGCTGGGTGGGAATGTACATGCATGCTCTTCCATATGCACATCTATGTGACTAAATGAAGCCTGCTTGATTATGATATGAATTTTTTTTATGTATTTTCCTGAAACTATAGAAGAAATGGGAAAACAATCCTACATGTGGAAACTGGTAATGGTGAGCAAGCTTAAGTTCTGTTGTATTTATTTTTCAACTCGATTTTATGTAGATTGATGTATTCTTAAAATCATGAAATAAATACATTTGCTGGAGGGAAAATTCTTTCTTGAATAAGATACCTACTGAGTTGATGAGATGGTACCCATCGAGTGAGCATTCAAGCACAAGCTTTATTTGAGTGACTCAATGGGAATTTAATTTGTTCTTCAAATCTCCCCTGTAAGACAGCTGATTTAATATTGTTATCAACAAGAGTTCTTCTGTCTGTGTTGTTTAGAGTTCTCTGTAGATTTCTTATTTTTAAATGGTACATGTTAGGCTTAAGAAAAATAGTATTTTGTAGGACAAAAGATGTATTTCATCTTGAAGAAATAATGGGCCACAGTTCATACACTGAATAGATTCGATGAATTGCAATGACAATCATATTTGTATATCTCTGCTCTTGATAAGTTTGGAATATAAGCCATACATTGGATATACAAAACACACACACACACACACACATACAGCATATTGAAAATAGAAAGGATTTAGCTTTGTGTTATTTCAATATTCCGAAAATAATTGTTCATACTGAGAGTATTTCTTCCATTTGAAAAATCATAACAGTTATGCTAAAATATTCACATAGGATATGTTTGAAATGCTGGGAAATCAGCAGAACATCCATAATTTATTTGTATAAATAAATAAGTTGACATGTATATAGAACATTTGCTAAGCATTTTATACACTAATGCATCTTTTTTTTTTTGGCACAGCTGTAACCATATTAAAAACAACCTTAGAATTGGGACCATGTGGCATTTGAAACATGGGAATTTCATATTGAGTCAAATCAGTGGTCCATTTAACCCAGTAACTTATCTCTAATGGTGACACTGATGAGCATATTTGTTTGATTGAACTATAAACTTTTAGAGAACAGGTACTCTGATGTTTTTCATTTTGTAGGGACCTAACACAATGCAGTAAATATAGTAGTAATTTTATAAATGTAAATTGACTTTAATTTAGAAATATTTACATAAATGCCAAATAAAATCATAGATTATGTTAGATAATCTATCATAGAATAACATAACTCAATAGGAAATTAGAAGTCATTTAGTGCAGCTACCTCATTTGTAGATGAGGAAAGTGAAATGGAGAGATGCAACTTTTTTCATACATACATCTAGTAAGTTTGACACATGGTTTGGACCCAGGTCATATTTGATTTCAAGGTTCGAACCATTTCACCAAGCTATTCATTTTGTTTCATTAATTCCATAGAATGTGAATTTGCTAATATTTGAAACAATATTACATTGCCAATCTTCCATGGAAAATATATTTCATATGATGAGGAAATAGGCTAAGAGAAAGAGAGTGAGTTGTGCAAGACTACAAAGGTATTGTGTGCCAAAGGTTACTTTCAAACCCTCATTAAACTCCAAATAAAAAGGTTGGACTAAATGACCTCAAAAGTCAAGGTCTTCTAGCTCTAACATGTCATAATCATTCAAATGATGATAAAGAAGAGCTATGATATCAAGTTTCAAGATAATAGAAGAAAAACAAATTTGTATCTACCAAAAAAAATTCAGCAAGTTAGAGTCACATTTTGTCATCATAAAAGAGCAATCTAAAACTTGATTCTAGAAAGATTATTTTTACCTCTGCTTCTATCATTTCTTATGCTCCTTCCTTCTCTCACACATTTAATTACCTATATAATTAATCATTACTTATTGAAGATAATGTTTTAGTGGTTAAGGATATAATGATCTTTGTATTCGTGAGTTTTCATCTTCCTCCTCATCCCCCTCTTCCTTTTCTTTCTCCTCCTCCCCCTCCCCCTTATCACTGGATTTGGAGTCAAAGGATCTGTGTTCAAATTCCAACTTTGCCATTTTATATGTAAGTGAACTTGGGCAAGTTACATATTATTTCTGAGCCTCAGTTTCCTCATCTGCAAAATGAGGAAGTTACCTATAAGTGACCACTAAATTCTTAAACCTCAGCCATAATTTACTTTCATATATAGACAATGTACAGAAAAATCATCAAAGCATATTTAGTAAATTTTCTATCATGTCTACCTCAAATTTATGTTTGGCATCATTCTTCTGACATTTTCTACTTCCGCCTTAGAGTACCTCTATCAGATCCAAAACAGAAAGACAAGAAAACTGACCCCCGCAACAATCCCTTACCCAAAAGAGACTGAATTGAAAAAAAGAGAGTCAACATGAGAATCATGAAGGCAAGCACACTTCTCATCAGAATGTGCTGTGTGAAGTAGTAGAGGAAAAAAATACACTTAATACTCTCTGAAAAGCAGGGGAGAGAGGAGTGGTGGTTTTTACCCTGTTATATTCTCATGCCAAATAACTTGAGGGAACAGGATCAGTTTGTAAATAAACCCATATTACTATATAGCTTTACCACCCTCCAAAGCCATTTTTTTTAATTCAATGCTTTGTACACTTTAATCAGAAGTCTAAGATTTTTCACAACAGGACTACTGTCAAGAAGGAAAATTGAATTTTTGCAAGGTTTTTCAAAAAGGATTTTCTTTCCATGTTTCTATCATGATGTCATTAAAAAAGGAATACCATAAACAAATATAGAATTGGAATTTTTATAAGGGAAGGAAAATTATACCTCCTGATCCCCAAGATTTGTGGGCAGACTCAGAAATTATGAATATAACATGAAAAAGTATAGCATGAAATATAGCATTATTGTATAACTATGGCAAGACTATGTTTAACATTTATAATGACAAAGAATAGTAGAGAAAAAGCAATTGACAGCTCACTTCATTGGATGTGAAATCAAATTAAATAAAAGAAAAGATACATTTTGAATATTTCTGTTAACTCTTTTGTGGTGGCAAAGAATTAGAAATTAAGGGTATACCCATCAATTGGAATGGACAAACAAGTTGTGGTACATGAATGTAAGGGAATAAAATTATGGTATGAGAAATGATGAGCAGGATGATTTCAGTAAAACCTGGAAAGACCTTCATGAACTGATACAAAGTGGAATAAACAAAACCAGGAAAACAATGTACACAGTACAGCAACATTGTACAATTATCAGCTATGAATGATTTAGCAATTCCCAGCCATACAATGATCCAAGACAATTTCAAAAGTCTCAGGAGGAAAATTGCTATTTACATCCCAAGAAAGAACTGATGAAGTCTGAATATAGATAGTGACATACTGCCTTCACTTTATTTTGTCATGGTTTTATTTCATTTTTGTCTGTTTCTTCTTTCACAACATGACTAATGTCTTATTTTATTTTACATATATGTATATGTGTTTATGTGTGTGTACATATATGCTTGTGGGGGGAGGGAGAGAGAAAATTTGGAACTCAAAATTTTTAATTGAATGTTAAAATTTGTCTTTACATGTAATCAGAAAATTACATACTATTAAAATTTTTTAAAATAAATGTAAAAAAATATTTTTTGCTATCTTTCTCCAAGACTATACCTTTGAGGATATAACTGTATAAAGAAAGCAATGATTATATCTATATGCAATGATCATTGTTTAACATACTCCAAATTCTTTTTTTTTTTTGCTTTTTGGAGGGGCAATTGGGTATACACCAAATTCTTAATGAATTTTTTAAAAATATTTAATTTTTGAACACAGAACATGCAGTATTCAGTCAAAGCCACAAAAGTGATCGCAGTTTCTATGACTCAAATATTTAAATTTACATAATTACTATAATAATATTACTTAAATGATCTAATGAATCTGTGCTCTCTTTGATGTGAATGTTCCTTCCAGTGGTACAGGTTGCAACCCATTCATGCTTGCCCTGTCTTATACAATTCCTTCTCAATATCCACTCAGTGTACTAGAGATCTTTCTCACTTTCTCATATAACAAGGATACTAGTGGAGGAACTCAATTTATCTACCTGAAACTACTCCCTCTTGGTATGTGACCAGCCCATGCAGTCAGACAGCAAAAATAGTAGAATATATCCTGGAAAAAAATTGATGTCTACTGGGATTCTTATTTTCAAAATCCTGCCTGTTCCTTACTATGGCCCTCATCAAAACTGTCCTTTGTACCTACCTATATAGCTGATTTTCTTTTTGAATAAATATAGAAATAGCAAAGTAGTCTATAGGTTCATAATTATTTGCTCAGTTACCTTTTTAGAAGTTTAGGCTCTATATGGTTTGAGATTCCCTCCCCCCTCCCCCCATACACATATAGTTGGTATCTTTCTCTCTTTGGAATAGTATGATGATGATAGCTAATCTGCAGATGATTCTTCAAGGTTTACAAGGAACTTTACATATGTTAAGTCATCTATTCCTCACAACAACCTAGGGTAATAGGTGTTATTAGTATTCCCACTTTACAGCTGAGGAAGCTAAAGTAGAAGGTGGTAAATGACTTGTCTAAGATCATACAGCTAGTGTTTGAGGCAGAATTTGAACTGCAGCCTTCCTGAATCTTAAGTTCAGTTCTACTTTCAGTTTGCCTCCAAGGGCACTAGATTAAGTGAGAGCCAGGAAATCTATTTTCGAAACTTACTTGCTGGCATCTTAAATTCTCAGTTGTATCATATGATATCACTAATATGTTTGCTATAACTTTCATAGTCTGTGATTCTATCTCTCTGTTTGAGTGTGTATGAGTATGCACAACTCACCTATGTTTTATATTACAATGCATTTGGAGAAAATAGGCAATGGAATGGACTGAATATAGAATTGGATGTCATACAACTTATTTGAAAGAAAGTCTGAAACTGCCTTGAAAAATATCTTTTTGAATAAACCATTCCATTCTTTGTTTGTTTTTTGGAGGGGGGAAGGCAGGACAATTGGGGTTAAATTATTTGCCCAAGGTCACATAGCCAATAAGTGTCAAGTGTCTGAGGCCACATTTGAACTCAGGTCCTCTTGACTCCAGGGCCAGTGCTCTGTTCACTGCCCTATCTAGCTGCCCCTAACCATTCCATTCTTGTATCTCTATTGGAACAATCAATTTCTCTGTCTTTTTGTATCTCTGACTCTGCTTCTCTGGATCTTCATCTCTGGCTCTGTCTCTCTGCTGTCTCTGTGCTTCTCTGTCACTCAGCCCTTCAGTTAGAACCTTTCTTTGCCACAAAGGGTAAGATTAAATCACTAGAATTGAAAGAAACATAAGACTTCTGTAAAGGTTTTTTGTTTTTTAATATGCCAATCAGAGTTACTTTGTAAAATTCTGTTGTGAAAAGAATAACTTATTAATGATGTGTCAGAAAAACAAGATCATATGATTATTCCTTTTGATTTTATTTTAAAAACCTATATATGTTTTTACATTTTCTTATGATTTTTAGATCCTGGTCTCTTTCTTTCTTTTTTTTTTTTTTTTTTTTAGCAATCGGGGTTAAGTAACTTGCTCAAGGTTACACGGCCAGTTATTTCTGGGTGTGGTGCTGAGTATCTGAGCCTGGATTTGATCCAGGTCATCCTGACACTGGAGCCGGTGCTGTTACTCGCTGAGCCACCTGGCCACCCCTAAGCAATTGGGGTTAAGTAACTTGCTCAAGGTTACATGGCCAGGTGTTTCTGGGTGGGTGCTAAGTGTCTGAGCCCAGGATTCAATCTCCAGGTCCTCTCAACACTGGAGCCGGTGCTCCCACTCGCTGTGCCACCCGGCTGCCCCGATCCTGGTCTCTTTCAAAAATCATGATTATAATATTGTTTGACTATCTTATGAAAAGCAAACCTTATTCATCAAAATTGTTCATTTTGCAGGAACATATGATTATCTTAGAAATGAAGTGAATTTTCTTAGCTAAAAATTATTATCAATCAATAAGGAAAAACCATGAAAATATTTTAGATGATGGAAACAATTTTTAAGAGACATTTGGGTAGTATAATGTTTACCAGCTTATTCCTAGTGTCATCTGTATAATCTTTTTTAAAAGATATTTTTGGACAGATATCTTGGGGATAAAAAATATGCAGTTTGAAAGTTACTTTACTATAATCCATGATTGATGCTGTGAAGCACAGTGAAAACAGAAAATCTGTAAGTTTATGTTCAGAGTCTAGACTATCTTTTCACTTGTTCCTATGGCTCTCTTTTTTGAACATTTAGTCAAGTACTCCAGAAAATGAAAATCAGATGTTTTCACACTCTTTCCTCTCTTTTTAAAATATACTTCCACTAATTTTCCCATCTAACTTCCTTTATTCAAAAGGTTCTTAACCTAGAGCCCAAGAATATGTTTTTAGTATTTTGATCAATTTATTTCAACATAATTGTTTCCTTTATAATCAAGTATGTTTTACAAATTTTATCCCACTGACAAAGACCAAAGGTTTCATCTTACTACCAAGTGTCCACAACCAAGAAAAAAAGTTAAGAACCCTTTTTCTATTTGAATTGACCATTTTATATTGTTTTAGTCTTAAGTGTTAATCTATACATGCAGTTGAAATTCTTTTCCTTTTTGAACAATCTGTTTATTCAACATGTTTATTGTATCCGAAGCTTACCATTTTTTGTTTTCTGTTTGTCTCTGTTAAACATTAAATAAACTAAAATGCCTCATTAGCTAAGACATGAATATAAGCATGAAAAAAGATAATTATTTGTTTTTATAGGGCAATTGTGGTAGTTAAATCAAATAACTCTAACATTTACAATTTAGAGCTCAACTCTGACTAGCATAAAATTGTGTGGGGTGCTTTTTTTTCAAACTAAAGAAGTTAAAACACATTAACTCTAAATAAAGTTTGTTTATTATTCTTCTTAAATGTTCCCTCTAATGTTCTCTAACTACTCAACAAATCCTAAATGATTTCTCTAATGAACTCATATAGTTGTAGACTTATTCCATCATTACAAAGCATAACAGAGTAACATGAATTAGCTCTTGCAGTCAAGAACACTGTCCAAACTTTTGGATGAGAAAATTTCACATTTCCAAGAAAAGTTCTCTCTGTATGTTCCTACCCTTTCTGAAGGCTGATCTCATGTAAAGTCATAACATGCTATAACTTAAGGGACTTCTCTCCCAAATCATATCCACTAATATTACCAATAAGCATATTGTCTTTGGATAACACATTGAAGATACCTCTTAAAAGTACATATATTCTATGGTAAGGAGAGCATACCTATGAACACCATCTCCCCTCTCCCAAACCAATTTTTCAAATTATAACAAATTATCTAGCAGTTTAATACCAATGGAATGGGACACAGAACAGCTCACTTTTCTTTTGGGAGGAGACAGCATGGTATATGAACTAGGGAGAAAAAAAGACAGTTAGGGGAGGAGGGATTATGATTCAGGATCCTGGCAGAATTATGACATTAGGAAGTAAAGAATAATATTCAAGTTGTAGCTGACTTCTTTCTTCTCATGCCAAACTCTTTGGAAATATTTCCCTCTTTCTCCAAAGTGAGCTAAACAGTCTCAAACTCATAATTCATTTTGATAGCAAAATCATTAGAATGCTTTAATTTCAAAATATAATCTCACTCTAGATAAATTCATGTGCTCAATATTAATATTGTTAAGTACTCATGTTAGGTCCGCATGTCTCCCATTATTCCACACATTTCCAGAGAATAGTAAAAAAGTTTCTATTAAAGCTTTGTGCCAATTTAGTCTCTTCCTCAAGGTCTCCTCAAATTTTCATTTTTCAATTTCAGTACAATTTACATGTATATCCAAGACAGTTTACTTAAAGTATTGGGTCAATAAAACTATAGCTATTTTCAAAATCCTGCAATTGTACCCAATTGCCTAACTATCAATTAAATTATTTTCACAGTCATCCTTGTATCATGAAATCAACATGAGAATTTGTGTAATAAAGAGCCTTAAATGAAAGCCTATAGCATACTTTGAATGGCTTTGGAAAGAACAGCAATTTCTTCTTCTGCATCTTGATGAATAGAAAAAGCAAAACAAGTAGCTACCAGAGTGATTCACAATTCAGAAGTTTATTACCATAAAGAACAAGGCTACCCAGTTTATTGGCTATTAAATCTCAACCAGATTAATTAATCTGAAGAGATGCTAATATTATTACCCATGCTTTTCATATAAAAATAAAATACAGATAGCTTGGGAACCCAAGTTCATTATCAATATTTGTGTGAAGTAATAAAGAGATAACATTAAATTATGGCAAGTCCTCTTAGCTTATGATATACTTTAAAGTGTTACCATCTGGTTATTGTAAACCAATGCACTAATATACAAAAAATAGTACCAAATTATCATCCTTTGAAACTATGACAAGTGTATTATGGCACTTTATGAAAATATCCCATATACATTGCACAAGTTAGATTAAGAAATCATATATTTTTCTTCTTGCATTGAGCAATTTTACACATGTACACAAAAATGGAGGATATATTAGCTACAAAATATATTTCCCATTTCCACAAGCATCTGTTTCAGGTTTTTTCCCCTTATTATCTACTATATTTTAGAGTTATTGCACATTTTCTTAACTTTAGTTGTTTTGTTTGTTTTTTTCAAATTCTTCACTAGTGGTGCATTCAAATAATTTCAAAGTAAAATAAATCAGAAGGGCAAGCCCAAGAGTTTAAAAAAAAGTAAATATACCAATTGGTTCAATCAATCAGAAAGAATTACAATACATCTTGAAGATCACCAATAAATTAGTTTCTCATTAAGTGAGAAAATAAGGAAATTCACATGCTCCTGGAAATTTGTTTTAACCATTCAAACAAAGTAATTCTGTCATTTCCATTAAGAGAAAAAAAACAAGAATCATATTTTGGGATTATATTTTTAATATTTGTTTAAAAATGGATGCCTGACTTTGCCTATGTTTTGGGAATTCACATCAATTTAAACTATAAAAATACATTGTATCTGACTCAAATGGAACAGGAAAGATATCTACCTCCCCCATTGTAATTTATAGCACAAATCTCCAGGCTACTCCATACTATTAGGGAAAAGGCATATATTATCCAAAAAGTAAATTTCATTCAAAGAGGCTAACAAAGCAAGTAGAGTTACTGATGATGATTATTAGTGTTGAAAGTTGAAAGCTAAGAGGACTTGCCATTATTTACCCTGGATGGAAAAGCTAATATGGACAACCTAAACAGAGATAAAAGAGAATGGTCCAAACCTAACAAGAAGGAATGAGTGTCTTAGAACTTGTCATCACTGCATTGTGGTTGTTGGTACCATATAGCTTTTTTTGTCGAGATTTGTGATTTATACTAGTATTAGCAAGTCCTAAGAGTTGCTTAAAAGGTGAAGAGACTGCTAACCTGGGAATCAGGAAGGATTAGATTCGAGGCCAGCCTCAGATACATTGTCTGGGTGACCCTGGGCAAGACACTTACCCTCTTAATAGTCCAATTAACTCTTCCAGAACAGGTGCCCTTTGATTTGGTAGAGGAAGTTTCCTTACTGAGAATTCACTATGCTAATGAAATCATGGGAACATCCAAAAATAGGGAGATTACTTCCAATTGAAAACTTCTGTCATTGGAGTCACCATAAAATGAAAAGGTTGTCAAAACCAGAGAAAACAAACACAGCTTTTTTCCCCAAATAAATAATTTTAATTTTACCAGAGAAGAGTCAAACTTCATAGAAAGTACTAAATAAGAGATGAATTAACCTGAAGAGGTAATAAAAAAGGAAATATCTACCATGACACTGTAGGGAAAAAAATAGAGAAAAATACTGAGATCTATATTATTGATTTCTTCTTTGGCACAAATAAGCATTTTTAAAAGAATTTTTTAAACTAGATTTTAGATGACAGCCATTCTTTCAGCTAAAATGGTTTGGGAAGCAGGTATGGCTCAGTGTTTGAGAGTGGAAGACAGAGGTATAGCCAATATATTCCACTCTTTACCAAAAAGATTCATGAAAGGAATTAATTTAGAACTATTCTTTGAAAAAGGGGTAATTTGAAGGATGTTGATAATATCCTATTTATCCTTTCAAGTTTTATTTATATTTCATTTGAGATGATATTATTAAGTGAAAGTATTCCTAAATTGCATCTTTACAGTGGAAAGACTGCTGGACTGACAATTAGATGACCTTGGTTCAAATCCAGTGACTGAGTAAACTGAAGCATACCTCTTAATCTTTTTGGACATCAGTTTCCTCACATTTAAACTGAGACATTTGTCAGCAACTCCTAGTATTAAATGTGCAATGCTAAATCCAACTTAATTCTTTTGTTTCATTTGAATCGTTTTTCAAAATCTCATGTCTTCTATGACCACGTAATTATTCTTTTTTTTTACTTTTCAACTACATTTTCACTTTTTTTGTTTGTCATACAATATATATTTCACTTAATTGGTGCTTTAGCACCAAAACATGACAAGATATTGAGATCTCATACAATTCACAGATGATGAAAATGCTGTTAGTAAAAGAATTGTCTTCACTTAAAAAAAGAATTTTGAAAGAACTAACAAATGACAACTAGTTTGAATGAATATATTTGTTTATTCTACTTAGTATGCTATAAGGATAGAGTATGCTATTGCTTAGTTTCCATGTAACATTTTTTTCCACCATTAAAGCACTCCAGCATTTTGAGAGTTCATATTTTCTTAAGACTGCTATAACTTATTTTGTACATAAAGTAAATTCATGTTCACTTCTTATGCAGAATTCAAAGACTGAATTTGAATTATTCAACTAAGATTGAATCCATCCATCTTGTGTGGGTGAATTATTATTGTCATGTGGTTTCTTTTGGTTGCAATACACAGCATTACCATCTTTCTTATTCAAAGATGATATTACAGATACTGTTTACCTATGTGTCCCTGAAAAGACAAATGTGAATCCACTAATCACAG
The DNA here is from genome assembly GCF_028583685.1 of Petaurus breviceps papuanus. Lineage (NCBI taxonomy): Eukaryota > Metazoa > Chordata > Mammalia > Diprotodontia > Petauridae > Petaurus > Petaurus breviceps. The sequence continues at coordinate 13,200,994 of NW_027187351.1, read as the reverse complement.
AACTTTTATACACAGGTTTAAAATTTTTTTTAAGTCCCAACTTTTGATTTTGGGTCTCTCTAAATACATGCACAGGCTGGTGCTGTTTTTGACCCTATCTTTTGAGCTCTTACTTGGAAGGAAGTTTTTGTGCCAAAAGACTACTCCTTCCCCAAATCTGAATGTTCTCAGGCTAGGTTGAACCCCCTTAATGCTGGCATAGTTCATAAATTCAATGATTTAAGAACAAAACAGGAGAGAGAAAGGAGAGAGAGTCAGAAAGACAGAGACTGTCAGAGGGAAGGAGGGAGAGAGAAGGAGGGGAGAAAGGAGGGAGGGAGGAAAGAAAGAAGGAATGTAAAAATTAAGGAAGGAAGGAAAGAAGGGACAGAGGGATAAAGAATGGAAACTTAATTCCCTATGTAAGATCTTGGGATCAAAAGATCACAGATGTGGGTTTGATGAGACCCCAGTGCTCATTCCCAATCTCTCACTTTTATAATTACTTCTTTTAATAATAATGGTATCACATCATCTTCTTCTCTTCACTTCTGTGTACTTATTTAATTGAAGGGCGTATTCATATAATCTTTGGACTGGTTTATTTATTTTTGTTTCTCCATTTCTAATTAGCTCTGATACTCTCACATATATTTCTACAGTTTTCCCTATTGCTATTTCCATTTTTTCTATATCTGTAGTTAGTTATTTCTACCCTTTTCAACTTCACTGTTTGTGCACTCTATTCTTCCCTCCTACCTTCTTTCCTCTTTCTAAGAAATCTGGGACTATTGTGTTTTTAAGCATCTCTAGATGTTTTACTGTTGTAGATTCTAATATTATTTTCCACTAATAGTGTTTTGCCAAAGTAATCATTCAATATATTTATCACAATTATTTATCTTTGTTATGCAAAAAGAATAGTTTGTTTTATAATTGATATATTTAATGGTATATTTCTTATACTCATCTACACTTAGTATGTTAATATGTTCATTAAGAGGCTGTGCAGTATGATAGAAAGAACATTTAAATATGAATATAGAGGACTTGGGTTCTAATCCTGTCTCTATCACTACCTGTGTGACTTTATGTAAGTCACTTGATCTCTCTGAGTCTCATGCTCTGTAAAATGCATAAAATGAGGATTTGGGGAGGAGGTAGTCTTTTGGAACAGAAACTTCATTCAAAAGGTAGAGCTCAAAAGGTAGGGTCAAACTAACTATCATAAGTGAAATTTTTAATAAATTGTGTTCCCTAGTTCTGCCTCTAAGAAAGTCCACCAAAATGTCAAGCCAGAGATAGCAAATATTATGCAGGAATCTACTGCAAAGATAAAATTCAAGGGAAGCTTTTTTTTATTTCTATTTTGCCTCAGACCTAAAATGATTGTTTCAAATTTCTCTATACCTGCTAAGACTGACCAGGAATTAATTTAGACATAGCTTTTTCTGATGCAAAAGTACACATTCTCTTTTTATATCATGGATTACTCATGTGATCAATGTCATTCTTTCTAATGAAGCTAAATGATAACACATTATGCAAATGAAATTGTAGATACTCAGAACTAGATAATAAAGAAAACTTATTTTAAAAAATAGTAGAAATTCATGCTTCAACTTGTCCCTGCATTCAGAATAATCTTCAAACACTGTAGGTTACCTAAGATTAAATGGCATTATAGGATCATATCTCTATAGTTACAAGAGCCTAGAGGCTATCTAATCCAAAACCTTACTTTAAAGATAAGGAAGCTGATTCTCAAGGTGGGTGTAACTTATTCAAGGTCACACAAGAGTAAGACTAAACTTAGGTCCTAGGACTCAAGAGACAGTGATTTGTCTGCTACAGCTAACACTCTACTGATATTGAAATGAAAGATAACCCAAAAGTCCCTCTATTTAAAATGCATCATATTGTTATTCCAAGCAAAAAAAAGAGGGGGGAATAAATTTCTCAAATGAATCCCTAGTCAAAATTAAAAAGAATGTAATTATTCAAATTGTAATAAGGTTGGAACAAAGGTTATGAACTTGACACCAAAGCAGAATGCTAGGGGATCTTTCTTTTATAGTAAGTGGTCAAAGCTGGTTTTAAAGAGAAAAAAAGATATTCCTCAGCAAGTGGAATCCAGAAACTCTCAGTATAAAACCTTTGAAATTTGCCCCAACCAGCAGAGATAACAGAGAAATCATTTCCTTCCAGACTCAATTTCAATCCAATATTCTGTAAGAGGCCTTTCCAGTCCCTCAAGCTCAAAGCACTTTCCTTTCTCAAATAACCTTCCATCTATTCTAGATATATCTTGTATGTAAATAGCTTTTAAAATGCTGTTTCCCCCATTACAATGTATGTTATTATATGGTTAGTACTATGTATTTCTCTCCGTGTATTCAGTGTTTATCATGGAACCCTACCATTAATAAATGCTTCCTTGACTGACTGACTCCATCACTTATGTGTTCAATTATTCATTCAACTAATGCTTATGAAACACTTAAAATGGATTATAGAACCTTTCTAAGAATGAAATATAAGTTAGCAATCATTTCTCACAATAGGGGAAGAGTAGTCATATTTGTCAATGAAATCATCAAGGTTTGTTTGTTTGGGGGGCATTGTTTTATATTTATTCTTTGGGATGTATTTGTTTTCATTTTTAACCTGGATCCAGTTCAAGAGTAATGAATGCGTGAAGTAGTACCAGTCAATGTATGATGTACTAGTTCGTTCACATACATGGGCTCAATTGAATGAAATGGAAGAAACAAATGAGAGATTAAGGGAAGGTAGGTCCATATGGTATTCATTTGACTTCCATGTCTATTGCATACTGATCTCAGTAATTTCCTTTTCATTCTTCTTCCATGCTAAATCCTCACTGCTAATTGGCTAATTGTGTCCCCATTCCAAGTTTCTCACAAATTTAAAAACAAATACAACAAACAACCTACTACCAGTTTCTGCCAATTTCTCCCTTTCTTTCTATATTTTGATGTGTCCCTTCCATGTATAACAAAAACTTTTTGATGATTTATTTTACTATATGATATAATGCATCTAGCAGGTGCATATTCTTATTAAGTCTTATGAATAATTCATTTTAAACCCTTAGTATCAGGATTAATTAGATAAATTTACAACTCAGTTCTTGCATACATATATATATATAATAATAATTGAGTGTATATTTATCTAATTAATCCTATATTATGGATATATCTGATAATAGTATCATAGATTTAGAATTAGAAGAGACCTTAGAGACCTTCTATTTTACAATTGAGGAAATCAAGGCTTAGAGAGAGTAAGTGATTTGCCCAAGGTCACATGACTAATAAGTCTCTGAGGTTGGATTTGAACTCAAATCTTCCTGATTCCACATCTGCTGAATATCTACTATACCACCTAGCCACCTCTCTCATATACTTATAAATACATAGATCAGACCAAACTCTTTAAATGAAAATAATTGCAGACTGACAGCTATGCTGCATTTTATAATTCCAGACAGTTGCCTGGGCCTTGATAAGTTAAATAATTTATTCAAGGTTACAAGATCAGTATGTGTAAGATGAAGGACTTGAATCCCAGGAATTCTTACTCCAAAGCCAATTCTCTATCAAGGGTTTTCATAGAAAACTATGGCCTGCAGCTACTGTTTTTATAAAAGCCAGAGAACTGAGAATGGTTTTTAGATTTTTAAATACAATCATTTCTGCTCTAACCAACACAGATGTGCCCATAAATCATCACACCATGCCAAATCATATAATAAAAGCCAAAGGATTATGTGGAAAGTAGTGAAGAGGGCAAAGCAGTCAAAATCTTTATCGGTGATAGAGTAAAAAAATAAAGATAAGAACCTAACAAAATGATGCCATTTGCACATGTTAGATGGTTATGAAATACATGAATACAACAAATAGTGGTAATGTTTGCAGCCTCAGGCTGCTCCTCAGTCTGCATCTCAGACTCATGATCACTGAACTGACAGAGTAGCCTTGTTGTGGGCAAGAGGGCAGGGCCTCACTGGGCCTGAAGTCCTAGCTGGGGCATCTGCCTTAGTGGAAAGTGGGGGAGGTAGTAGAGGCCATCCAGTTTTTCTCTGGCCAGAATTCCTACTATACCAGAAGGTATACAGTGAATATAGCACTTTATCTTATAAAAGACATGGTTTGCTTGTGGAAGTGATTGTTGGAAAAAATGGCAACTTGTGAATTTGACAATTCTTGCTTTTCATAAATTAGTATTATGTAAATTCCACTCCCCCACAGGCAGGCAGTAGGAATTCCATTTATCTTCAAGGTTCTGGCTGCTACCAACCACCTTCCACCTGAAACAACAATGCTGGTATAGCCCATTATCCTTGCCCATGGGTCCTCTTCTCCAGTCACTGAAGCTCCTGGGGGAGCTACTAGAGGACCCTGGGAAATGAAGACCCTGAAGACCCTATGGTTGCAGGGGTGGGACGATACTTAAAGTCTGCCAAAGATTCCACTTATGTTAAGCAAAAACTATCTGTATTATAAAGTGTTTCTGTTTTCTGCATTCTCTTATTTTTTTTCTCCTGTAGATAATTGTGTATAAGCAAACACAAAATTTGAGTTATGATCAAATTATTCCTTAATATATCAATATCGTGTTTCCAGAATATGTATTGTGGCAGAACTCACTGTGCAATTATGTATAATTATATAAATGATTACAAGTACACTGTGTACAAAACAGGCAGCAAAATGAATTTGACACTGGGACTAGAGTTTACTAATCCCTGCTCTACAGCACACCATATTACATCTCATATATGGAGTGTGTATATGCATATTATATATATGAATGTGGCATGTCTATATATATGCATATATGGCAAATATATGTGTATACATGTTGTCATCCTTTTATATGGTATTTTACAAATGAATCTGTTTTGATCTAATGTCTCATCCCAGCCTGAAGGTGACCCTGGGTTCTTGAATACTATGAACATAGAACACAAGTTCCAAGAGGTTCTACTATTCTGGAAAGATGGTCCCAGTAATAGACTAAATCTGATATAATTGCTAAATGTAAAAAGAATTATCATTAGTTCATTGGCCATTAGGTGATGAATTCCTTAGCCATGAAAACCCATGAAAGGAAGAAAAAAATTAAAGAATCCTTAACCTTTTTAAACCCCTTCTAATTCTACAGTAGTGCTCTTATGTATGGTAGAGTGGAAGAAGGGGGAAGAAAGGTGCTGAGAATCACAGGTTTTGACCATTTTGACCATTAATTTAACTGAAAGTAATTAACAGGTGCAAAATGTCAGAAGACTAAAATTTGTAGTATATGAATGTAATGTAATATTAACTTACAATAAATGTAAATATGAAGAAACAGTGGTAAATAAACAATTCATAGTTGTATGAGAGGACATATGAACTAATGTATAAAGTAAGCAGAACCTGAAAAAATGGAAAAAGACTTAATACTGTGTAAATATAATAACTAAGCACTATCCTGAGGTACTGATGTGACAATATGTGCCCCTCCCTTCTTTACAGAAGATTGGGGGAAGAAGATTGCTATGGATGCTGCATACTCTGTCAGATTAGGCTAGTTTTTAGGCTTACCCCTTTTCCTCTTTCTTTTTATATTCTTTGTATAAAGCCTGTTTATCTAGGACAGAGGCAGGTTGATAAGAAAATGGTCATATAAAAACAAAAGATCAGTTTTTAAAACCAAATTATATTCAATATTCCTTCTGAAAATAATAAAAACAGGGAAGAAAAACAAGATGACAGATAGAGAGTGGTTGGAACCATGGCGTTAATGGGAGTAATAAACTATCATAAGCAGTGGTGGTGCTTAGTGTTGCTGAAGTAGATGAGGATGTGGATAGGGTCAGGAATTTTGGTTGATATTTAGGCATTCTTTATTTTTTTCAGCTTCACTGAAAGCCTTTATCATAAACAAGCTATAGACTTCATAAGGATCTTGCTGATTATTTGGTGGGTATTTGGGGCTAGTTGTCCAACTATTGTTTTAGCCCTTAAGGGTACTAAATGGTACTAAAATGGTACAGATTTTCATTCCATAAAAAAACTTTATAGTTGTGCCCTAGTTAATACTATCCTAACCAATAGCATTTAGTAATAGTGTCATAATATTTCATTAATATCTCTCCTTTCCTCCATGAACATCTGATCCAGGGATGCCACTAAGAAATCTGTGGGAACATGTGAAATCCAAAATTCTCCAGACCCTTTGAAGCTCAAAGCTTCCTGCTTTGGCCCAAAGCCCAAAGTAGGGGAGGTGAAAAGAAAACCTTCCATGAGATCAAAAATGAAGTCTTTTTTTCTCCTCCCCTTCCATGAAGTAGTCCTTGATGGAACAGGAGTAGGTTACTAGAAAAGAGCATTGGTTCTAAGATCTAGAATAATTCTGCAGGCCCCATATTAAGTTAGAAAACTAGAAACTGACATTACTTATGTTATTGTATTTTTACCTATTTTTGTTAAACATTTATCAACTGTATTTCAATCTGGTTGGGGGAACAAAGGAGCTTTGCTGTATGCTACACATATAAATAAAGTTCCTAGCCGATCAAAATGATTCCTTTGCAAAATCATTCCAGTTCAAAAGACTTTTTTGCACTTAATCTAAAGTCTATGATTAAGATTGCTTGATCAATTGAGACTAGTTCTCACCTCCTTAAGATATCAGGATATCTTATCACTTATTCTAAGTGAAAGTAAGGTGACTTGAGTGCTTTACTCATTTTGACATTCTTATCTTAAAATATTTTGCAACCAAACCTTAAAACAATGTTGAAAAAACCTCCCTATGACAGCATTTGCCTGAGATATAAATTTTAACATTTTTCCTATAGAATTAACCGTCCATTATGTTTCACCAAAAATGTTTTCTGAATCCAAATAGCAATATTAAGCAAGGTATGCCTACATTTGTAAACCATTGTAAGTACCTATTTAAACTTGTTTCCCAGTATGTAAGTCAACTATAGTTAAAATTCCATGAAATGCTCACTTCCTCATACTTAAAGGATCCAGGATTTCAGTGGTATTTGTATTTTTCTTTCTTTTAATACCAAATGCAAACTTAGTGAATAGAACATACTGAAGCTGGAGTCAAGAAGACTTGTTTTTAGGTCCTCTTACACTTGCTGCCTATTTGACATTTGACAATTTGCTTAAAAGCACACTTACTGGAGGGAGAAGTATAGACCCTGCCTCTGAGGAATAGTTTTATGTTGGACAATGAATTAACTATATTTGTGTATGTATATTCATGCCTATGTATTTACATATACACATACACATATATGTGCATACACATATATGTGCTTACAATGTACAGTGGCCTGGTGATATAAATAGAAAAGAAATTCTGATTTAAAGAAGCTTGTGTTAGAAGGTGAGGAACAAATCATATGCAATGCTTAAGCTTCAAATCAGATGCAAAAACCTATGGTCCTCAGGGTGCAGCAGCCAAAGTGATAATAATGTTTTTTTCCTTTAATATCATTTTTACTAATAAAGTCATATCTTTTTTGGATGTTGAACCCTTTACAGCATCAAGGTGGCAAGTACTTTCTTTGTCTGAGTCTTCTTGAATTGTTGCTGTTGAGGCAGCAATTGTAGCACCTGCAGAGACAATGGTTAGACCATATCTTCATAAGAGTTGATAATGCCTATCAGTGAATGCTAGGCTAAATAGACTTTTGTAAACAATTTTCTACAGCATATTATACCTTTATCATGATAATATTGACTGAAAGTTCCAGAGAATAGGAAATCCCACTGTGTTTATTGTCTTTTGATTACAAAAAGAAACAAGCAAAATATTTTTTACCCAGGAGAAGAAAGCCTTTAAGGCTTTCATTCAACAAAGGGTCTTTCCTAAGCCTACAAGATTTCTTAGTAAATGCAAACACAGAGGTAACTCATTTCACTAATCTTCTAATTATCACTTGCAAGCAAGGCATGCAATAGGAAGCCAAAGACATTCACCATTATCAGGAAAAAAAATATCCTGTGCTTGATCCAAACAAAAGGAGGGCTTGATTCCTTCTTATTCATAATGTACTCTAGATAATCATCTCTACAGATGATGATTATCCTTATTTTTTTTATTTTCCTTATTCATATAAATATATATTTTTTTTATTTTCCTTATATTTTCTTTATAATATTACAGAGCCTTGTCGAGTTCCAAAATTACTCAAAGGATAGCTCCCTAACAATTCAGGAAGGAAAAATCTAAATCATTAAAAAAATACCTATTGTCCAGAATTATGATACATAATTGAATGACTAGTCCCTTCATATATATGGGAGAGGTACTGTCAATAAACCTGGACCCTAAGCACTGAACTGGTATTCAAAAATATAGAAACACCTCCAGGAAAGTAGGCATTTTATGTTGTATGGATACAACAGATAAATCTTCTGCACAGGGAGAACATGGGTAAAAATTGCATAGAATGAGAAAAGGTTAAGTTCTAATCTTCCCTGATGTACAAATATACCCCTTTGATCTTATATATAGCTATACAGTCTTATAGATAGTCATCTTAAATAGCTTCCTGGGTCATTGAAAGAATAAATTACTTCCTTAGGATCATACTTCTGGTATTCTTCAGAGGTATGACTTGAACTCAGGTATCCCTTCCTTCTTACTCCAAGTTCTACCCTTGTAGTGCCAGTGTAATATTTACAGCACCCATAATCACTAGATATAGACCTGAATAGTGCTCAGTCACAAAATATAGCAGACTTTCCACATATAAGATAGAAATAAAACATTTATTCAGACACCAGAAAAGCAAATCCCAACACCAGGAAACCGAATCCATCATAGCAACATAGAAGTTAATGCACCACAATGCAGCAGAGAACCACACCATCCTTTAGCCTTCCCACAAACCAACACAAGATAAATATTTTACTCACAAACCTAACACCTTGCCTGAGTGTCCTCTCTCTCCCACCACCTGTTGGACTCTGACTCCCAGCTTCCTGTGGGCTCTGCTCCACCCTTCTGCAATGTCCTCCCATCACAGGCTCCATGTGATCACATTCAGCCTATTAGAGGGCAGAGTTTATTTTCTTTTTTTTTTTGGAGGGCAATTGGGGTTAAGTGATTTTCCCAAGGTCACAGGGATAGTTGTTTGTGTGTGTGTGTGTGTGTGTGTGTGTGTTTGTGTTAAGTATCTGAGGCCAGATTTGAACTCAGGTCCTCCTGACTCCAGGGCTGGTACTCTATTCACTGCACCACCTAGCTGCCTCTCAGAGTTTATTTTCAAAGCAGGAAAGATCTTTAAATTCCCATTACCATTAGAACCCTATATTATGTTGCCTCAGTGCCCTCTGTAAGATTGTCAGTTACAGATGACTTGTTCATTTTCATCAGTGGAGGGAGTTGCAATACTAGGTATTCTATGCCAGTAGTGTCAAAATGATATAGAAATGAAAGGCATTAAACAATACATACAGATCCCTGAGGGCCTTGCAGGCCATATATTGATTTAGAAGAATACATGTTAGCATTATCTATATTTTACTATATTTGCATTTATTTTTCTTTATATTTTCCAATTATATTTTAATCTATTTTGGGCTGCACTCAGTAGTCTTATCAGTCACATGTGACAGGTGGCCACATGTTTGACACCACTGTTCAAAACTATAATAAGAGCACCTACTTACCAGGATCATTGAGATAATATATGTAAAGTATTTAGCAAAATGCCTAGCAAGTATTGATCGATAAATATTTATTGCCATCATATATACTGATAAAATTACTCATCTGTACCAAAAATATTAATGATCTGTGACCATTTAAACCTGTATGGACACTATTGTATATATCAACTTAAGATATGTGTGTGTGTGCATTTGTGTGTATGTGACCAGATATGTAACAAATTCATTTTTGTCACACAATTCATCAGTAATTAGAAATAATCTGATATGTAAATGAATAAATACAAAGATACATACATGTGTGTTTGTATACATATATATGATAATATGGATGTGTATATATATATATTAAACTTCAAAGCTCAAAATATTCCCAGTTCTCTTGCTTTAAACATGTGAACATTCATTGACTTCCAAAAACAAAATTACATGGGAGTAGAGAGGATCTATACAAGAAGAAGCAGCTCTCTTTCTATTTCATTTTGAACTATATCCTCTTAAACACAAAGAATATTTTTTTAATTAACAATCAAGCATGTTTTGTTGAGGTGGAAAAAACTAACATTCTCTTTTCACCTTTCTACATAATGACTTAAAAAGCTTAAAATTATGTGCCTTCACTGGAGGTCAGCCATGAGATTTTGGATGAGGAAAGCTACATGTTTAAGAACAAATTTGAATGGAGTGCACCTCTCAGTTCTAAGCAGCATTCTCAAATATGGCAATAATTAATATAATAAATACTTTCTAATTCCTAATAGAGAAGCTTCCATCCAAAACATGAAGTCCATAAGACTATTAAAACTCACCGATTGTCAAAAGCTTAAAGCCTTTTAGGATAAACAGACTTTTGTTAATAAATCAATGTGCTTTATAAAAAATAAATCCCAGGGTCTAAATCTTCAAATAACTCTTCATAAAAGCAATTTTCTAATATCTTCTTCCATTCAAGAGCTTTTTTGATGTTCAGAAATTCTATTGGAGGATTTATTAAATAATTATAGCATTTAAGTTTTTTTAATTCTCTAAAAGCAAGACTATACCTGATATGATTTTCTCTTTCCTGTACCTTCCACTGAAGTGGAGAGTTGTGGTTTAATGTCTCAAGGGTGAATTTGATTAGTGATTTTAAAGTGCAATACCCACCCCTGGTATTAGCAACCATAACCCTCAACAACCATGGATTTAATAAGAATTTATCTTTCCTACTTCTCTAGTTTTTCAATGCTTTGTATATAATTAAACACAGATACTATGCTTCTGTAAGTAATGGCTACTTTTATAAATTGTTTGCATGTTCTACAATAATTTTTTAAAGTAGGTAATAAGTTTGGAGTCTTAATGTATATGTATACATATACATGTAATATACATATACTTTTATCACTTTTTTAAAGAGAAGAGAGCATATGAAATTACATTGTAGCAGAACTGAAAAATCTGAAAAAATATGGAAATATTTCTTCTTGGTATGAAAATCGGTACGAATTCTTGTATTAGGCTATTGATCTTATAATTCTTTTTTTTTCACTAGTCCTTAAGAGAGGTCATATTGTAGTGTATTAAGAGAGAGTCATTAGTGTTCAGTAGTCAAACTTGGATTCTAGTTCTGAATCTGGTACTCACTCATCATATAACCTCTTTGGAACTGAGTTTCTGTACCTATATAATGAAAGGGTTGTACTTCCCTATTTACACTAAGGGTACTACCATCATTTCATATCTCTAGATTCCTCACTTCAGAGCCCTCAACTCTATACTGTCCCTCATCCTCAATATTCAGTCAGCTGCCATGTCAACCCATATATGTTATTTTCATTCTTCTTAAATATCTTTTTTATGGGCAATTCATATGGATTATAAGATTCTGTGATAATTTTATTCATAACAGATTTTTAAGAAGTTCTCTCAGATAATTCACATTGTCCTGCAAACAAACTTATTTTTCTAGATCTTTCTTCAGCATGTTTGGGAGTTGATGAGTTGGATTTATGAATCACTCCTTAGGCATATCCCACATCCCACTTGTGCATTGAGAACACATTTGTCCTTTTGCTAAAATTGTATCTCAACTGCTACTTCTACTTCTTTGCTACTGAGATGTTCCCCAAATCAAATTTCCCTGGATCTCCCTCAGATTTTGAAATGCTAGGGCTCTCATGCTGTTCACTTTAACAACTTGACTCTGTCATTCATATGACTATGCAAGCTGCATAGACAGTTATAAAGTATAGCTTTTGACTCACAGTCCTGTATACTAGTAGATAGAACTGGGCTCTAATCAGAGCTGACACTGCATTTATGCAGGATGGGTCTGGGCATACCAGCACCAAAAAGTTCATTGTTTTATTGACACCAACAATCTTCAGGAAATTTAAAAGATATTTCAGTGTATCCTAGGCATATATAGCTTTTAATAGTCATTCTTCCAAGATCAAAACCTTCAAGAGGTTGTATTGTTACTTCCTTCAAATGTTTATCATAGAATGACAGAAACACTGGTCACTTGTGCTCTACTCTGTAGGGTGGCAGTATAATATACATTCTTAATTTTCATAGTCACCACTCTATGATGTAAGACCCCAATGAATCTTAGATAACAGACAAACAAAAACAGTGGAAATAGCTGACAAAGCTATAGTTAGTGTTTACAGAAACAGGGGAAACCTCCTGCCCACACCTCATCTTCTTTTCCCAAAGCAAGTCCAAGAGCTTTCAACTTTTCTACCATAAAAGTTATATTCTTTCAAGTGCATGAATGGCTATCTTCTCCAGGATTGTAATGGAGCAGGTGCCTTTTGTTATTTCTTTTGAAGTGATATTCATCTAATAGGCAATTTTGCTTTCCAACCCTTTTCTTATCATTTTTCTATATGGAATGGATTTGCCCCCTGGGTCCTTCTTTCCCTGTACCTTCTGTAAATCCCTTCACTTGAGTCAATACCTGCAAGGCTGTCCCTATACTTACTTACTTACTTTTCTTGTATCATGAGTGAGAAAATATCTTTGATATGGTTAAGAGTCAAGTATTTGTCATATGAGATATTTCTTGACTTATCATCAATGTACTCAAATGATCAAACATAATCTATCAATTAATCATGGACCAATATTTGTTTCAGTACTATGAAAGTGTTTATAGATCCTTTTAGTCTGACGCCAGAGGCTTGAGGCTACTTGGACCATATTGGACGAGTCTCTGTTCTCTAGGGTTAAGTACCCTCCTTGCTGTAAGTCTGGATAAGTGATTATCCATCCATGATAAAAATTGTGATGGCAGTTTCCCTCTTCATTGATTTTGTTTTGTCCAAATTGAATCAGAGACACTATTTCCATTTATCCAGGGCCATAGAATAATGTGAGTTTGCATATGGATTCCAAATATGTGAGTCCACTGTTTCATTTCCTTACCTTCTCCAGGTGTCTAGAGGCAGGATCTTTAAGGCTTTGCATTACACATTGCATCTAATCATTGTCAGAGGCCCAGTTCTGATGAACAACAATGAAGTTGTTTATAGCAGTGGTTCTCAACATGTGATCTGTGGACCCCTGGAGATCTCTAAGACTCTTTAAGGTGGTCTGTGAGGTCTTTACTCTTTTCCTAATAATACTAAAATATTATTCACCTATTAAAAAATTTCTTCCTTTTCCAACTACATAGCTGTGTAAGTCCCAATTTTCTTCAACTAAATTTCAATCAAAGTAACAGATCACAACAGATAATAAAGAAGTGTATATGAGTAACGGAATTCTATCAAAACATAGATTTCCAAAAATAAATTCCCCAAAATTCCAAAACCCCCACTTTTCTCAATAGCTTTTATTTTGTTTTAGAAAACAGTGATTTTTCATTAAAAATATAAATTATGTTACAATACAGAGGGTTGTTTTATTATTTTAAAATATTTCAATATTTTAAATTTATCAATTTTAAATTGTAATATGGTAGAAATCAATCCAACTCATGCAAACAAAAGTCTTTTGAGGTACTCAATAATTTTTAAGGATATAAAGGGATTCTGAGACCAAAAAGTTCCATAGAATCTTCCTTATTGGGAATAGGGAACTCCTACAAAAATTTTCCTAGATTTTATCTTTTCTAGCTGTAATAATGCATACAATTTTCAGTTTGTCCACAGGTGATGCTTTTTGTACCTTTCAAAGGAAATGGCCACAGGTTGGTGGAGATGATTCTGTCTACCAGGATGGAACTATCTTTGGGTGTTCTCCCTGAAGCCACATTGTTACTTGAGTTGAGGGAAATCAAATCCAATTAATGTCTAAGTGCTAGTAGGGGAAATATATTTAGCCTACAGAGTATAGAATCAGCATCAAAAAATATGTTTCTTCTGGACATAATACTTCTTTAACCTTCTTTAGAGGTAAGACCACAAATCTCTTTTCAAACCAAAATTTCAATCATTCAGTTGTCATTATTTCCATTGATTTATTCTGCAAGTTTATTAAAACTAGCAGGGAATTCTGACAGAGATAAATAAATATTATAATCTAGGTAATGTAGGATAGGAAGAGAAGATAGGATAGGGTTGGTCATATGGTGAGAGGGAAAGGTGACTGGTGAACAACCAGATTGGAGTATTCATAATCGTGTGATGTGGGAAGCAGTCAAGGAAGGCCTCCAACATGTTGAGTTGACCCTGTATGGCAAACTCTTGGGAGGACATTGATAAAAGTCTCATAAGATGAACAGGCATGAATAGGTTATCATCTATATCTTTGGAGGGAATACTCAAATCAGTGACATCAGAGATCACTTTGAACATTTGTACAAACAAATTAATTTCTTTATAGATTCCATTCTATAACATATATGTATATATAAGTATATATACATATATGTTAGTATGTAGTAATGGAGTTTATCACAGCAATTTTTTTATGATTTACCATAGAAATCCTGATGCTGCATTTCCTGGAGCTTGTGATATGCAGGACTCTGGACCAGAAGTCAATCCAGTAATGAATTTTAAGCAGATGTATTGTACCCCATCAGGACTATTATGATTGAAAGGATGAATGGATATTGGAAAATATGCAATACAAAAGAAAAATTGGCTTATACAGTTCAATTTTATTGAATGATTTCAAGGTGTTCGTTCTCAGAAAATGATTGGTGCCTATAGAAATCTTGATTTGGGTCAGGATGTGAATAGTGTTAGGATGGATTATTATAATATTTAAATATACTAAATAATGGTTGTTTATAATATATCTTCAACTAAAATCCTATTCTGATACCTCATCATGAGATTGAGTGTGACCCTCACCCAGGCTTTTCTCAAAGACTATTCTAGCAGAGCATAAGCTCTGTGAAAACTCCCCAAGATGGGAAAAGCCTCTGAGATGCTTTATTCACTCAGTGCTAACCCCATTAATTATAGTGCCTTCCCCATTATATTGACTCCGAATGACTTTTCCATGTACATAGCTGTGTGCATGTGGCTTCCCTGAAGGAAGGAATGTTATTTTGTCATTATAGATTTGATACCTCCAACACTTAGATCAATTCCTTTTTTTATCAAATGCTTTATTAACTTCTAGCTTACATCATTCATTTCTGTAAGATTTTGAGTTACAAATTTTCTCCCCATTTTCCCCTACCCACAACCCCAAAATAGCGATCCCACTGGATATCCCCTCCACCAATCTGCTCTCTCACATATCTTCACCCATTCCCCCTCTGACTTTTCAATAGGGTACGGTGGATCTCTATGCCCCAGTGACTAAATGTCTTATTTCCCAGTTACATGTAAAATACTATTAATATATATTTTTTATTAAACATTTGATTTTAAACTTTGAATTCCACATTCATTCCCTTCCTCCCTTGTCACCCACCCTTACTGGGAAGATAAGCAATTCAGTATAGGTTGTACATGTGTAGCTATGCAAAACATTTCCATAGTGGATATATTGTAAAAGACTGACTATATTTCCCTCCATCCTATCCCACCTCCCACTTGTTCTATTCTCTACATTGATCCTGTCCCTTTCCAAAAATGGGTGCTTCCAACTTCCCTCCCCCCTCCAGCATGCCCTCCCTTCCATTATTCCCCCTCTCATCCCTTTTCCCCTACTCTCCTGTAGGGTGAAATACCCTATTTAGTGTGTATGTCATTTCCTCCCTAAGCCAAATTCAATGAGAATAAGGTTAACCCATTCCCTTTTGCTTTGCTGTTCTTCCCCTCCATTTTAACCATTTTCTCTTGCCTCTTCTATATGATATAGTTTACCCCATTTTGTCTTTCTCCATCCCCTCTCATTATATTCCTCCCTCACCTCTTAATTTTACCTTTTAAGTATCATCCCTTCCTACTGAATTGTTCCTGTGCCCTCTATCTATGTATACCTGTACACATATATACACACATTCACATATGTATTCATATACCCATAGCCCATATACCTTCCTATATAGACATGTATATATGTATGTATATATATATAACTATATGTATGTGTGTATGTGTGTATATGTATGTGTGTGTATATATATGTATATGTATATGTATATATACACATTTCTATTCCGTTCAATTATTCTCATACTGAGAAAAGTTTCATAAGTTACAATTATCATTTTTCCATGTAGGGATGTAAATAGTTCAACTTTGATAAGTTTCTTATGATTTCTTTTCCCTGTTTACCTTCTCATACTTCTCTTGCTTCTTGTATCTAAATGTCAAATTTTCTATTCAAATCTGTTTTTTTCATTAAGAATGCTTGAAAGTCCTGTATTCCACTGAATGACCATATTTTCCCCTGAAACATGATACTCAGTTTTGCTGGGTAGGTGATTCTTAGTTTTAATCCCAGCTCCTTTGAGCTCTGGAATATCATATTCCAAGCCCTTGGATTCTTCAGCATAGAAACTGCCAAATCCTGTGTTATCCTGATTGTCTTTCCACAATATTAAAATTGTTTCTTCCTGGCTGCTTGTAATATTTTCTCCTTGATCTGGGAATTCCAGAACCTGGCTATAATATTCCTAGGAGTTTTCTTTTTGGGATCTTTTTCAGGAGGTGATCCATGGATTCTTTAACTTCTGTTTTTCCCTGTGGTTCTAAAACATCAGGGCAATTTTCCTTAAGAATTTCTTGAAGCATGATTTCTAGGTTCTTTTTTTTGATCATGGCTTTCAGGTAGTCCAATAATTTTTAAATTCTCTCTCCTGAATCTATTTTCCAAGTCAGTGGTTTTCCCATTGAGATATTTCACATTGCCTTCTATTTTTTTTAATTTGTTTGGATTTGTTTAATAGTATCGTGATTTCTCATAAAGTAACTAGCTTCCATTTGCTCCAATATAATTCTGAAGAAATGATTCTCTTCAGTGAGCTTTTGAGATTCTTTTTCCTTCTGGCAAATTTGGCTTTTTAAGGCATTCTTCTCCTCATTGCCTTTCTAAGCCCCTTTTGCCAACTGAGTTAGTTTATTTTTTAAGTTGTTATTTTCTTCAGTCAGGTTATTGACTCTCATGTCATAATTTTCTTGCATCGTTCTAATTTTTCCTCCACTTCTCTTGTTTGGTTTTCAAAATCCTTCTTAAGGTCCTCTGTGGTCTGTAAGAAGCTCATATTTTTTCTTGGAAGCTTTTGGTGCAGGAGTTCTTACTTCATTGTCTTCCTCCTGTTCCATGCTTTGATCCTTTTTATCCCCAAAATAGGAGTTTAAAGTTGGGTTGCTCTGCTTGCTTTGCTTCCCTCGTTTGCTCATTTTGCCACTCAATTACTTGACTTTTGGACTTTTTGCCAAAAAACTCTGCTACCAGAGAGGGGAGCTTGTCCCAAATTACTGGAGTTTTCTTAGCTCCTGAAGGTATTAGTTGGGTGGCCTCTCTGAAGCCTCCACACACTCTGGCAAGCTGGTCACATATGCCAGGACCTCCACCCTAGACCTCAATCCTGAATCAAGCAGTTTAAAACAAGAACGATTACCTCTCATACTAGTTTCTTGGTCCCCTTACAATCTGCAGGACAGGAGCTGAAGCAGTTACATGGCTGTGACTGCACAGGCCACTCACTGTGCCTCAGCCCCTTCTCACCCTGGGGGCAAAGGCTGACCACACTTCCGAACTACTGGATTCTAAAGTCCACACTGCACTGACCTCTCATTTTGTCCTTAGCATCTATGTGATGATAATTCTGGAAATCACCACAGCTTCTGGTGGTATGAAGTCCCTCCAAACAGTGGCTGATAAGGCCTGCCCTAAGGCTAAAACCTCTGGCTCGAGCAAGGCTGGGTTCAGCACCCAGAGCCCTGTGCTGGCCACTTCCTGCCAGCCTGCCAGGCTGTCCTCAGTTGGAGGTTAGCTTCTCTGTGTCATTTTGTGGGTTCTGTAGCTACAAAGTTTGTTTAGAATCCCCTTTTACATGAATTGGGGGAGGTGGAAGCCAGAGACCCAAGGAAGTCCTGTTTCTACTCTGCCATCTTGACTCCACCTCCACTTAGATGAATTCCTGAAACAAAGTAAATACATGATGACTGATCCTCTCTCCTTATCAATTTTACCTTCCTTTTCCCCCTCCCCCCATCCCTTGAAATCACTAAGTACTAGTTTTTTGCCAAATACAAAGCTTTGAACTAAATTTTGGAAGGCTTAGTTCAAACTCCAAGCAAAGGAGTTTGAACTTTATGTAGTAAGCAATCTTCCTTTTTGTATACTTCCCCCTTTAGCAACTGCATCTAGAAATTCTCTCTCCCTCCCTCTCTCTCCCTTTTTTCTCTCTGTCTCTGTCTCTCTCTCTGCCTCTCTCTTCTGTCTCTGCCTCTCTCTTTCTTTGTGTATATGTGTGTATGTGTACACAGAGAGATATGTAGTCATAGATAGATACAGACGAATATCTATATCTTTATATTTACATATGGGAAGATATTTGTGTTGTGCAGAGAAGAAGAGGGAGGCCAAACCTGGGTTCAAGGTAAATTTATTGATTGTGGATTTATTGATCAAGCGTATGACTACCTGGAGTATACATTCAAATCAGGCAGCCCCAAATGAGGGACCATATAATGCTTATAGAGGCAAAAACCACAATTGGGGATGGTAGCTGGTATAAGCAATGATGTACAGAAGACAAGAATAGCCATTGATTGGATCTATAGTTCAGGGCTAATTTGGGAAACATGGCGCAAGGGTACAAGGGCACTACCTTCCTTGTGACAGGTATCCCTCCTAGAACAGTGTGGAGGGTTCAGGGTGGAGGTCACAGGGGGAGTGGAATTCTGGGGTAACAGGCCAGGGTCATGTTCTGGGTGAAGGGTGTGGGGGACCCTGCTGGGTCAGCATTCTGTGTGGGGACCTTGCTTGGTCAGCATCCCAGAACTGGATGGTCTCTTACATGAGATAGACTAGCCCCATGATACTTGCACCATGACCCTTATACAAAATGCTGCTTCAAGGCTTACTGATTTAGGGAAATACTAACTCAGGGAAAGATAAGGGAGCAGGGGACTATGCCTTGGGTGATTCACTTTTACCCAGTACTATGCCTTTAAGCTGTTACAAGTGGTTACAAGGTTTAGGATAGAGACAAAGGAAAATATAAAGGGGCTTAATTGTGGGCTCCAAATCAGAGGGCATGTGATTTGGGTTAGGTTACAACATATGCGTAATGTTTCTGTGTGTTTACATATTTGTATATACATACATATATACATATAAACACAGTGCCATGTGTGTCTATTTACATTTATAGAGTCCCTCAATTTTTACAAAATGGTTTTATTCAAGGCAAGGTAGATCAATCTCAGAGATATAAAATTATTTGCCTCGGTTCATACAACTAGTAAGTTTTATATTTGGAATCTGAGCACAGTTCTCCTGACTCTAATTCTCTTTCAACTATACTCACTAGTTCCCTGATTACCTCTTGATAAGATAATATTATTCTTTGAAGGAGGAAGAATCATTTGTATTTACCTCCACCTTAAAAGATTATTGTACAAAATATAACAGACATTACTATTTTTGCTTATATTTAGTCTTTCCAACTGGAATTCCAGCTACTTTGTTTATTTTTCTAAATAACATTGTTATTCTAACTCTCTTAAATTATTTAAATCTGCATTTTGTGATTTCTTTTTTCTGTCTGGGAGTCAACAATAACTTTAGGGCTGAATAGACTAACCCTTGGCTTTTTTTTTCATGTTTCTCCATTTGTTCTGTTCTCATAAAGACATATTCTAGTAAGTAACTTTTCTCCAAGAGTGTGGAAGTTGATATAAAATTCATATAGCGTTTTCCATGACAGCTTTGCAGTATCTATTTCTTGCCTTTGAGAGCATAGCCCAGAAATTCTGGAAAGATACCAGGCATATGGTTTTATTATATTCCTCCCCAAATTAAAGAAAGGCTTCCTTTCCTTGGAGGGTTTTATCATGAGAAAACATAGATGTACTGAGTAATTTCTTCTTTTCATTGATATCTGTGGATTTTTTTTGTTGTATCACTATAGCTTTAATGTGTTCTTCCAAAACTAATATAGAACAGTTAGCAGGATCTGTTGTTGCTCCCCCTCCTAGAATCTCTTGGCAGTTTATATAGCCATCTTTATTTGCTAATGAGAAGCAAATGACTAATTTTCCCCATTGTTGTTGATAGCCTCAAGTATTGCTACTTCTAATACACTGCCTCTGTATTAATGGGCACCATAGTAAAGCAAAGCCCTTTCTACCACTGTAAACAGTTCTTATTTAGGGCTTCTAATTAAAAATAGTCAAGGTTAGT
Organism: Petaurus breviceps papuanus; assembly: GCF_028583685.1. Lineage (NCBI taxonomy): Eukaryota > Metazoa > Chordata > Mammalia > Diprotodontia > Petauridae > Petaurus > Petaurus breviceps. The sequence continues at coordinate 13,180,550 of NW_027187351.1, read as the reverse complement.
CATTTATTTTATAAATTCATAGAAAAATATTGATTAGGGCCATTGTAGTTAAGAAAAGTTCTATGGGGAAGGTGAAACTTGAAGAGGTGGGGCTTAATGATTTTCAGTACAATTTATATAGGCAAAGAGAAACAAAGAGAGCAGGAAAGAAAAATAACCTGAAAAAGTCATGGAGGTGGAAACAATTGTAGCATAATAATTCATGGTGCAGCAATAATGCTGGTCTGGTTCAAGTAAGAGGCATTTCTTTGGAATTAGTAGGACATGATATTGGAAAGGCAAACTATGCGGTCATTAGCTAATTTAAAACTTCTCTTGACAATATTATGTGGTGGCAAAGAATTAAGAGCCAACTAGATGCATTATTTAGGGGACAACTCAGTAAAGTATAGTGCGTGAATATAATGGGCTATTAATATTTTTTTTAAGAAATGAATACAGGGAATACAGAAAAAAACATGAGGAAACTAATCTTGATGAATGCAGAAATATGTAGAATCAGGAGAACAATATACAAAATGACTATATCTAAGTAAATGGAAAGAATAAAACAATTGAAACTGAATTCAGCAATATTATGACTAAACTTGACCCTAAAGAACTGCTAAGAGAAGATATCTTTCCCCATTTCTTTGTATATCTGAGAATCTCTGGATATGGAAATTTGCATATTTTGCATCAGTTTTTTTTTCAATATTTAAGTTACATTTACTGAACTGATTTTTTCTATCTTCCCTTTTTCCTCCCTTTGTATAAAGGTGGGCTTTCTGGGAAGGAAGAGGAAAACTATATGATGTAAAACAAAGGATATTATCAAAAATTATTTTTAAAAATTAAAAATAATCTATTTCCATTACTAAGAAAAAGTGCATATATTTATCAAACACTGTGCCAAAAACTGTGCTAAGTCTTCTGGAATATAAAAAGGAAATCTGTAACATAGTCCTCAACATAAAATTACATAAAGTCTTGTTTAGTCAACAGTTAATCAGTCAACAAGTATTTAATAAATGTTTGCCATAGTCAGGTAATGTGCTCCTATAGCAATGGGAATACAAAGAGATGAAAAAAATCCCTAAGCTCCAGGAGTTTACATTTGAATGAAGGAGATAGCATACATACAATATGTAAACAATGTGCACAAGATATAGACAGGTAATCACAATGACAAGAGCTGGTAGTGGTAGGGTGGAGAAGGAGACTGGGAAAGGTTTCTTATATTTGATGGAAAATGACTTTAGTCTTAAAGGAATACAGGTAGCTGTGAGCTGAAGTAAGAAGGTAAAGCATTTCAGACACAGAGAAAATAGCCACTGAAAAGTCAGGGATTTAGAAGATAAACTTTTGTTCTTGGGGACAGAAGAAAGCAGGTGTTCCTAGACTGTAAAGAATACATTGGGGACAATATAGGCAGTCAATAGAGCTCATTGAGTGATAAGATGTAATTATTGCTTTCATACTTTAGGGAGAAAAAAAAAACATTTTGTCAGCTGAGTCAAGGACAGGTCTTAGAGGAGAGAGACTTGAAGAATGGAGATCAACCTGAAATCTATTAAAGAAATCCAGGAATGAGTTGGTGTGAGCCTGTACCATGGTGGTATCTGTATATGTAGAAAGAAGTAGGACTATATGAGAGATGTTATGAAAGTAAAAGGTATGTCAACAAATTACACACATGAAATGAGTACCAGAGAGAGGTTGAGAATGAGGTCAAAGTTTCTGACCTAAGTGAGTAGGAGGAGAGTGGTTCTATTAAAAGTAATAGGAATATTTGGAAAGAAGATAAGATTTCAGGTGAAAGATGAGTTCTCTTTTGAATATTTTGAGTTTGAGATGCCTAGGGATTCATTTCAAGATGTCTAAGAGGTAGTTGGTGATGTGAGAATGGAGCTCAGGAGAAAAGTTAGGGCAGGTTCCCTTTAAGTCCCAAATAGAATCTCATCCTCTGTAGAAAACCTTCCCTAACCCTTCATAACTCTAGTGCTTTCTGTCTTTTAAGTAAATCCGGTTTATCCAGTATATAGCTTGCTTTGTATATATTTGTTTATATGTTATATCCCCCATTAGATCATAAGCTCCTTGAGGACAAAGGCTGTTTTTTTTTTCCTCTTTTTATATTCCCAACACTTAGTACAGTGTCTGGCACACAGAAGGCTTAATAAATGTCTGTTGAATTGAATTGATATACTAATCTAGTTATCATCTAGATAAATATTATAATTGAGCCCGTCAGAACTTATGAATGAGATAATAGAAAGGGAGAAGAGGGCCCAGGACAGAACCTTAGAAATGTTTAGATGATACAGCCTAAATGTAGAACTAACAAAGGAGACTGAGAAGGAGCATTCAGACAGGTAGAAGGAAAACTAGGAAAATCAAATGTCATGAAAATCTAGAAAGGAATATGAAGAAGGTGATCAGCAGTCTCAAAAGTCGAAAAAGTTGGGGTGGCTCGGTGGCGCACTTAATAGAACACCAGCCCTGGAGTCAGGAGGACCTGAGTTAAAATCCAGCCTCAGACACTTAACACAAAAACTAGCCATGTGACCTTAGGCAAGTCCTTAACCCCAATTGTCCTCCAAAAAAAAAAATCTGAAATATTCTACCTTCTTACTTCAGCTCATGGCTGCCCTTTATTCCTTCAAGACTAAGGTCATTTTCCATAAAATATAAGAAACATTCCCAGTCTCCTTCTCTACCCCAACAAAAATGATGAGGATTGAGAAAAATCTAATATATCTGGCAATTAGGAGATTGTTGGTGTTTTTTGGAGAAAATAGTGTCAGTCAAAATGGTGAGATCTGGATCCAATTCTACTTCGATATTAATCTTTTCCAGTCAAGTGATCCCTCCCTCAACTGGACACCTATACCATATATTTACTCAATCTGTCAAATGTCACTTATCACTTAGGTCTATTGCATACCACCTTTGTGACTTGTATAAGTCATGTCACTTCCCTAAGACTAAATTCTTCATCTGCAAAATTAGTGGTTTTTATTCTAAGTCCCATGATCAGCATCTGTTGTTCTATAGACTATAAATCTTTAGCATGAATTATTCAAGAAGGTAAATATAGCCAGAATCAATCATAATGCAGATTCCATATATAAGAAAGTTTACAAAATTTGGGGAAAGGATTTACCAATAAGCCAAGGTATATTCTTTGAGGTTGACACAAAAGGAATTCTATTGATAATCAGGATAAAAATAACAAGGAGGATGCTACTAGATTTGCTTATTAGAAAGAGTACATTCTCACTTTCACGTTGAATTGCATTGGCTCATGACTTCTGGCAATGTGACAATAATTCTTGTAAAATATTTTTTTTCATTGCCTCTTCCTGTAGTTTATCCAGGACTGTTCTGTTCCATTAGGGAAATTAACAAGTAGGAGAAAATGGCAAATATTTAAGCATGCCTGAAAAATACAACCATATGCTCACTCGTGACCTAGAACACAGGCAAAGAAATATGATTTCAAAAGATTTCTTCCCCTCACTTTCCTGTCTTTTTACTTCTCCCTTTCCCCACTCCCCCCAAAAAATGCATTATAGAAAGATGGAACATTTTTAGCTTGTCCCAGTGCTTCACACCAGAATTCAGTGTCTTCCTTTTCTTCTGGACTGTACTTTTGCTTTGTGCTTCCTCCTTTCCTGTTCTGAGTGACATGTGTCATGTTTCATGGATCCCTTTTATGATCTATATAATCTTTATTGATATGTATGGCTAACTTCTCCTGCTTTTGCAAATACAAAGTACACCAGCTCCTCTCCTATTATATTAAGTCTTAGATAAGTGAAAAAAATGATGATTCTGGGGCATTAGATTGCAGTGCTTTGAGGATAATATCAGATGTTCTGATATTGTAATTGATGTTGTTAGATACTATAGACAAATTTGAAAACTAAACCAAAAGAAAATTAAAAGTTTATGGGATGTGGTGGTAGGGAATGGATGGATTTTTTACTTTTTCATAGTTTTAATGACTATTAATCCAGAAAGGAATCTGAAACCCCTTTCCCAATGTGTTTGAGGAAAATATCATTTAGTTTCTATTTGTTTTGGTGGATTACAATTAGCAGTATTAAGTATTTGTGGTAATTTCTTATAAGTTATATTGATGATAGGCTTATTATTTAATATTTTGGAGCTTCAGTTTTCTTATCCATAAAGAGGGAATAATGTTATCACCTACTTCACAAGATTGTTGTAAGGTTCAGTGGAGATCAGGTTTTAAAATATGTCAAATATTCCATAGACCTTAAAATGCTAAATAGATATAAACTATTTTAACAAAAAAGTAACCTTTTATAACATAAAGAAATCTGAACATTTACTCAAAGAATAGAAAAGTATTTTATATGACATTTTGAATCACTGTTACATACAATTTATTGTTTTTTGTTTTCACCTATATATAAAAGATAGCATGTATTTCTATCACTTCCCAGTTTGAGTTCCCTGCTGAATTTCCTTCTACTCTCTTTTGTGTATGTTTAAGTATGATTGACACTATTTTGGAGGGAAGGGTAATTACTATCCCTACATCTCCACGTCCCTAATAACTCTTGCTGTCACAATTCTCCCTCTAAAGAAAGAAGATCCCTGTAATAAGTAAATATATTTGAAATATAAACAAATCTACATACTGGCTATTTTTAAAAAATGAGTCTTATTTTTCATCTCCATTACCTCTATACCAAGAGATGGGAGGCATGATTTATTATCAGTTTTTTGAAGTAACTTTTTTTCTTTACAATTATATAACTTACTGTTATATATGTATGCAAACCTCCTCCACCAATTCACATGTGCAATTTCTCTGTCTTACAGACCTGTCAAGAGCTTAAATGACTTATCCAAGGTCTCACAACTAATGTCTCAAAGATGGGTGAATGCATATCTTCCTGACTATAAAACTATGTCTCTAACAGTTAAGACCACGCTACGTCACATATGGTTAAAAAAAAATCCCAAAACTCAAATTAATCACTATGGGCCTTACAAACTTCTATCATTGGCACACTATTATTGCAAGAGAAATAAAAGGAGATAAATTACAAAATCAACTATCTCTTTAAACAAATAATAAATAAAGAAAAACAATTTTGTTTTCTCAAATATCCAAAGAGACTACCATGTATCGAACAAACTTTTTGGTCAAATTCAGAGCCAAGCAGCCTGACTGGATTCCAAAGGAAGTCAATCACAATGACTGTCATTGCATACTCATTTGAATTATTCCACCACACCATTCACTCAATGACTGGATATTTTCAGAACTAGGACATAGTTTCACCATATGCCTTTCCACATAGATGCCAGAAACAGCTATCTATTCTGGCATGTCTGTGAAAGAAGGCTATTGAAACCACTACTAACCAAGTAGACATTGTAAAATTTAAGATGCTGCAAATTTCATTTCTAATATGCCTCAACTCTCCCATTTGCATAAATATCCACCACTAAAAATACCTTTGATATGAATAATGAATAATATGTGAAGGAGGATTCTTGAGGGAAGTAGCTTCTGCATCCACTCAAGTAAGCTTTTCTTCTTGGCATTTTGGACCATGTATCATCAGCGTCATAAGGCAGCATATCTTGTGCCTCCCAATGTTTGGATTTTGCACCTAACAGCAGGAATTCTAAATCATAGAATTTATAAAAATGAACACAATTTTGATAGTCAACAAGCTTTATAAAGAAGACAAATTTCCCATCTTGCCTCTGACATTTATTTGCTGGTTCTGTAACCATAGTAAAGTAACAAAAGCTCTCAAGGAAATCTCTAAAACTATAAGATTCTGTTCTGCTTAGGTGGAGGGAATTTCCATAAGGGAAGGTCTGTATACTGATGAAATCAAAGGCATCAGGAAGATTTGACCATATTCAGAGACTGTGTTCATTTGTTTTTGAAGAGTTAAAGTTGTGAAAGGGAATAGCTTAACATCTATATTTATTTATGCTTCCTTATTTTCAGCTAATTAGTTTGCTCTTGGAAACATTTCCTTCTCCTGCTCTCAAACCAATTTTTGCTCGTGTCTGCTTTTACTTCCACAACTGTTTGCACTACTTTTTTTTAAGGGGGACCTTGTTTGAGGCTTTTAGAAAAAAAAAGGTTTCAATTTTCCTCAATTCTACTTATCTACCATTTGTTCAGAGACTTTTTCAAAGGGTTACTTAAGCATGACCTCCCTACCTAAATGGCCTGGTTATGAAATGGCGCAGCATGAATTTTAAATAACAGAGTTTGTTCTTTTTACATAAGGCTCAATACTTCATCATAGCAGAAAGGGAGAGATGAAGGCTGTCTTCTAAGGCACTGTGTTTTTGTTCATTTTTTAATGCTAGTTCATGTGTACTCTTCTATAGCTACAAGATAAATTCCTTTCAGGTCCATCAGTCATGCTATTTAGCATCAACCAGCCCAAAGGGTAGAGCCTAAAAGAAATCATGTTTTTTGCTAAAAATAAAAATTATTTAAAGGTGAAACATAATCCACTGTACTAGATCAGATTTTTTTTTGCTTTTGGAGGGGGGAAGGTAGGGCATTTGGGGTTAAGTGGCTTGCCCAAGTTCACTTGGCTAGTTTTTGTGTTAAATGTCTGAAACTGTATTTGAACTCAGGTCCTCCTGACTCACAGGCCATTACTCTGACTGCACCACCGAGCCACCCTAGATCTGATTTTGATTGATCCTAATTTAAAAAGATATTTGTAGAATGTAAGTTCCTTGAGATCTTATGAATTTTTAAAAACATGCCACTGTTTTTAAAATCAAGACTGTGATGACTTCTGAAATCTCTCGGCCAAACTTAGCAAACCCAAGCAGACAGGTATCTTCAATCTCAATAAAACTTAGAAAGAGACTTAGGTATAATAAATGAGATGCTAGAATATTACTATAATGTTTTACTTTATGAAATGTTGGATTTGTTAATGAAAATTCATTCAATTTGATGTCCATTTGGGTATCACAAGAAAGTGAAGAACAGGTAGTTTGTCACAAATCAGCTTAAAATAGAATATTTGACAGAAAGCCACTAGTGGCTGGATAGAAAAGAAGGCAATTAAAGTAACTGGGGAGTATGAATGTGTTTGATGTGCCATTGTAAGTTAAATTATTGTTTGCACCTATCTTGCTGTCAAGTAGAGGAAAGGTGATTACACAGCAGATATAGTCAGGAAGTATCATATTCTATTCTTGTCTCTGAACACATGACATTAGATGAATATGCTTTTATGTTTCCATTGTACCTCTAAAAAAGATTAGAGCCTTTTGACAGCAAATGCTCTATTTTCAAAACTATAACTTCTATTAGTGTTTCAGGCATAAACCCACACATTTTTTTAAAATAATAGGATTCTACATCCTCCCGATGGCCCCATCCTATTACTAAAGGGGTATGGCATGGTCTGTGAAATATAAGTTTTACAAATATGGAAACTGAGATAAATCAAATTCTTCATTTCAAATCACATGGTTAGTACCAGAGACATTGTCTCCACTCTACTGTTCTTTTTCTTTTTCTCAGAGACCTTAAAGTCTTGTTAATCATGTAAAAGAAAGTATAGCCCAGGGGTGGCTAGGTGGTGCAGTGAGTAGAGTGCTGGCACTGGAGTCAGGAGGACCTGAGTTCAGATCTGGTCTCAGACACTTAACACACACAAACAAAAAACCTAGCCATGTGACCTTGGTCAAGTTACTTAAACCCAATTGCCCTCCAAAAAGCAAAAAAAAAAAAGTATAATCCTGCTATTAATGACTAAATAGATATAGAAAATTAATTGTAATGTTTATTATAAGCATTTTAATTTTTTAATCATAATCTTTTATTATCCTTTCTTTCTCTATGCTTTATAACACTTAACCCTGGACTCTAGCTTTCCCATGACCTCTAATCCTTTTACTCCTCAATTATTTCCCAGGTCATCACATTGGCCCTACTTAACTCCTTTCCCTTTCCCTAGCTTGATTCCTTGGTAAATCATTTCAATTCTAAACTAACTTCTATTTTTGCCCCTTTTTCTTATTGCCTATCACACCATAATGAACCCTATATTTTGAGTACTCCCACCATTCCCCTCCTTAGCTCTTATTCACATGTTGCTTAATGGAGCTGGAAAAAATCATGAATCATGCTAAACCAGAAGATGTCTATATAATTATTTCTCCATCAGTTATGGTCTGAAATCACAACTGGGTCCTCATTGCAGTAAGACAAACCTTTTATACCTCACTAATTAGTTATCTACCCCCACCTACCACAGTGGCTATTTCAAATTTCTTATTACTTTTCCTCAAGCCTCTGATGACACCCCCCCATCCACTGAGACCTTTGATTCATACTTCATTCAAAATATTGAAGCCATTTGTCATGATCTTCCTCTTTTCTACACTTCTTCATTTTGCATCTCTCAGATATCTTCCCCCAGTCCTTCCTTTGTCACTTCTCTCTTACATGAGAGATAACCATCCTTTTACTATATCAAACCCCTCTAAATGTAAATTTAATCCTTTAACCTTATGTCTTCTCTGGCAGACTGACCTCACTATCATCCCTATACTCTCTAATCTTCAATGTTTCCCTACTTTCATTTTCCCTGCTATCCACAGATAAATACATATCATCTCCATAAAAAAACAAACAAAAACCCTTAATCCAACCATCCCTTTATCCTCCTCAGCTAAATTCTTTAAGAAAGTCCTTTTAAAAAGTCCTTTAAAAATCCTCTGCAATCTAGTTTCTTACCTCATTATTTAAATGAACCTGCTTTCTCCAAAGTTAACAATGATCTCTTAATTTTGGAATCCTCTGTCATGTTCTTAATCTTTATCCTTCTTGACTTCTTTGTGTCCTTTGACACTCTTGCTCCCCATGAATTACTGAATGTTCTGTCCTCTCTAGGGATTTGTGACATAATTCTCTCTTGGATCTCCTCCTATCTGTCTAATCACTCTTCTGCCTACTTTGCTGGATCTTGACCCAGCCAATATCCATTAATTTTTGGTGTCTGTCAAAATTCTGCCTTGAATCATCTTCTCTCATCCCTCTATGCTCTCTTGCTTGGTGACCTCATCAACAATAAGTCACAGTATCTGGGAGATAATCTAGGAGCATTTTGTAAATTTTTTTTACATTTAGATATTTGGCAAAGTTTTAAGGTAAAGGGATGAATAACTAATAGGGCAGTAAGTGACTTAATGCATAGAGCATTGGACTTGAAGGTAGGAACAACCAAGTTCAAATTGTTCTTTAAATGTTTAATAGCTGTTTGACCTTAGAGAAGTTACTTAACCTCCCCTAAACTCAGTTTCCTCATCAGTAAAATTAATAATAATACCTATCTTGCAGGGTTGTTGAAATGGTTTCACCAACTATAAATAACTATGTAAATGTGGACTCATAATTATTAGTATTTACTTTGGCGAATTTTCTTTATAGAAATAGTTGCTTTGCTAAGATGCAATACCCAAAAAATTCCTATTATTTATATCCCGAGAACCTGTTCCTTCCTATCAAGAAGAATCACATCCAAAAAGTAATTTCCCATTTTTTTATTTTTTCTACGTTATGAAGGATGAAATAATCATCAAGACAATTCAAGAGAGCATCAGTTGCTTTGATTTTGGCAAAGAGAATTCAAGTAAATATGCATAGCGAATTAAAGACACTCATCATGATAATATGACACCTCTTTGCCCAGCTTGTGCCATGATTCCAAAAGTGCTTGACAATGTTACTTCTCTTTTTGCTTCAATACTTTACCTTAATATTCACCTGAATATTCTCCATTATGCCTCTGCAGTAAAAATATCTCACATGATTGTGCTTTCTACTTAACCAATCAATATGCATTTATTGATGACCTACCATGCTTGCCCACTGTACTAGGTGCTAAGGATTCAAATAAAAGAATGAAATAATGTCTGCCTGTAAGGAGCTTACATTCTAATGAAAAAGAAAACAATTACACAATAAATGTAAGGAGAATAGATACAAAGTCATTTAAAACACTGTCATTTGAGAGAGGGGGCACTAGCAGGTTTGTATTAGGAAAAACTTAATGCTGAAGGAGGCACTTGAGTCATGTCTTGAAAGAAGAGAGGAATTCTGTGAGGTAATGGTGAGGATGGAGTTCATGTGGACAAAGGGGTAGCCAGTGTAAAGACATAGAGGTGCTACATAGATTGCTACATATGAAGAACAAGGAGAAGGTCAGTTTAGGTAGAAGAGTATAGGAGAGAGAAGTGTCCAGTGAGGCTGAAAAAATAAGTTGGGACTGGGATGTAAAAGATATTGTAAGCTGGAAAAAATTTATATTTTATCCCAGAGGCAATAAGGAGCCACTGAGTTGAATGAATGGGAAAATAACACAGTCAGATCACTTTGGAAAATCACAGGGTGAATTGGAATGAGGAGAGATGAGACAAAGAGAACAGTTAGAAGACTATTGAAATAATGTAGGTAAAAGTTGATCAAGGTTTGAATTTAGTTGATAGCAGTGTTAAATGATTCTCTTCCCATACTCCAGGTTTAGGTATCCTTTTCTGTTTAGATAAACCTTCCACTCATGAGTCTTATCTCAGCAAGTCTCACTGACAGCTATAAGGTCAAATTTATTTTCTTGCATTAGGAACTCTAATTTTCCTTGTTTGTATACCTACAGGACTATGCTGTACATTTGTAGATAGGCAGGTGAAGACCTTTTTTGGTTTCTTTCTTGGATTTTGTGTCTTCAGAATTTGGGAGCCTCTGTACTATTATTATTCTTCCTACATCAATTCTCTGCCCTTTGTGCTCATTTCCAACTGATAAACAATACCCAAAAAAAGCAGGTTTTCCACCAGTCAGTACTACACCATCTGTACATAGAACCATAGATTATACCAGACAGAGAAATTTTGAATGCTATGGATAAATTCTCTTATTCCAACAGTATATTTTCCAGGAATGTCAATATAGATAATAAGGTTGATATACATGTCTCCAGAGCTAGACAAAGCATTTGGAAAGCTCTGAAAGAAAGTGTGCAAGAAAAAAAGGTATTACCAAACTGAAGGTGAATAGAGCCATTGTGCTGACTTTTCTGTTATATGCCTGTGTAACCTGGGCAGACTAACAGCACCATTCCAGAAAACTGAACCACTTTCTCTTGAATTGTATTAGGAAGATTCTGAAGATAATGTAAGATAAAGTACTGGACACTTGGGTCTTCTTTTGAGCTAACTCCCAAACATTCAACTCCCAAATAATTCAATTCAAACATAACTCTACTGCAGAAAACACAACTCTGAAGGACTGGCCAAGTATCCTGAATGCCAAACACATGGTTACCTAAAAGACTATTTTACAGAGAACTCATACAAAACAAGCACTCACACAGAGGTGAAACATGGGAGACTCTGGCCCAAGAACTCTTGGCATGGTATGCCTGCATCTAAGTAGCTATACTCTAGGAGAAAAGCAGAATCATGGTAGCCCAACAGAAACATGAGCTGTGCAAATCCTGAAATACTTCCATCCCAAATGTTCTACCTGACTTATTGTGTTTGACCTGTGGTAGAATCTTCTAAACTCATGTTGGACTGATCAGTCATGGCAAAACACACTGTACCCTGACCCCAAAGTTGTCATGTCATTGGTTTTAAGGGGCAAAAATAAAAAGGCAGAACATTGACTACTCTCTATATAATCAAACTTTCTGGTTAATATTATGTAATTTATCTCTTTCCCTTTCTCTTAATTTAAAGCTCTTTAGTTTTTGAAAGACTAAGGAAAATGAACTTTTACCATACAATTTCATTTAATTCAATAAAAATTTATTAAACACCTATTATGTGCCAGGTCCTGTGCTAAGCACCAGGGATACAAATTAAAAAACAAAACAAAACAAAACAGTGTCTGCCCTCAAGGAGCTTACAATGTAGTGGGGGAAGACAAGACACAAAAGGAAACTAAAAAGGGAAGGGAGAAAATGACCTCTTTTGCTGGACAGGACATACTCCCTGCATGGGGTAGGAGTTAAATGAGACAAGGCAGAACTGCAAGAGCAAATTGGATTAAACTGTAAGTCCAAATTCCATCCTCTTACAGGAAGGCTTATGGAAGAGTTTAGTACTCCAATCTTCAGCCTTCTAATCAAAGGGGAGTTCATCATGATGCTTGAGTCAGCAGCATGATGATGAATTGGAAGTGATAAGCTTATCTTGGAAGGTGCATCTTATGCCACAAAGTTGAGATTTTAAGGTGCACACTCCATGCATGGCCAAGAGTGTTTAAACTCTGTGCTTTAAGTTTCAGTATAAAATCCAAATCCTTTTGGGATAAACCAGCTTCTTAACTGGCTTTTCATTTCCCATATTATTGTTTTCTTTTCTCTATCCATTGACTTCCATAGATAGCAGTGAGGAAAATAAAACCTATATCTCTACGATCTTCATTTTCTTGTAAGAGAATTTGAAATCCTTGGTAATAGGTACTAGATTCTTTCTGCTATATTCCCTTTTAAGTTGTAGTCCACAAATCAATTGATGAGATAATTATATCAATAGTTATCACATATAAAACACTCTAAAGTTTTCAAAATTCTTTACATATATTTTCAATTCCAGACAAAAGGAAGCTAATGTCAGTCCAAAAGGTGAAGGGACATGAGATGTGTAGAGGGTGTAGAACATAGCTTACTTTAGCCAGAACATCCAACAGGAGTGGAGAATTTGTGGCCTCAAGGCCACATGTTACCCTCTAGGTCATCATGGATTCAGTCAAAGGGCTGCACTTGAGGAGCTAGAGGGCCACATGTGGCCTCAAGGCCACAGGTTCCCCACACCTGGTAATACGTTTTGGTTGGTGAATAGTATAAGGTAAAGCTGGAAAGGTAAGAATGCCAGATTTGGTAGTCTGAATGCTAGGAAAATTAATGATAATGATGATGATATGATGATGGTGATGATGATGATGATAAAAATAACAAGTATTTATGTAGTGATTTAAGATTTTGCAAGTATTTTACAGGTGATATCTCATTTAATCTTTGCAGTACTGTGAGATATATGCTATTATTATCCTTATCTTACAAATGAGGAAACAAAGTCTGTAAGAGGTTCAATGACTTGTCTAGGGTCACATACCAAGGCTAGTCAGTATCTGAGGCTAGAATAGAACTTAGGTCTCCCTAAGTCCAAGTCCAGTAACCTATCTACTATACCAACTATCTCTCTCTACTTGACCTATATGCACTATTTGATACTGTTAACCACCATTTCCATCATAGAACTCTATATACTATTGACTTCTATGACAACCAACTTCTTACATAGTTTTCTCTTTACCTTGCTTCAAATAATTTTGTTTTTCCTACCTCTTCTCCTATAAGTAATTAGTCCTAAATATTGTATTATCATCTCTCTCCTTTTTTCTTCATGAATCTTCACCTCACTATTCTTATTCACTTTCAAAGTTGCAACTCTGTGGAGAAATCTCAATCTATCTCTAACTGAACTCTCCCTCCTAAGTTCCAAGTACCTATTTCCAAATGATGTCAAATATTGCTACCTGAATGTCCCATTACTATCCCCTCAAGTTCAATATGACTGAAACCCAATTCATTACCTTATCCTCAAAACCTATTTTCTTCTTGATTTCAACATTGCTACCACCACCCTCAAATCAGGCAGGCTTAAAGCCCAGATGTCATATTTGACTCCTTTCTTATTTCCCCACATCTAATGAGCTGCCAAGTCCTACTGATAGAACTTCTCCTGTATACTTCAAATCTTTCTCTTCCTTTATATTCCTTCTGCCATTCCCTAGTTCAGACCCTCTTACCTCTCACTTAGACTGTAGCAATTGCCTTCTGACCAGTTTTTATCACCTTATTTTCTTCTCCCTAATTTTCCCGACAAGATTATGTTAGACTGATCTTTTTTTTTTAAGCAATTGGGGTTAAGTAACCTTACATGGCCAGTTTTTTCTGGGTGTGGTGCTGAGCATCTGAGCCCAGATTTGATCCAGGTCATCCCAACACTGGAGCTGGTGCTCTTACTCGCTGAGCCACCTGGCTGCCCCTAGACTGATCTTTATAATGTGCAAATTTGATCACATCAACCCACTGCTCTAAAATGTCAATAAATCCTCATTTCCTAAGAAATTAAGTTCAGCCTCTTTAGTGTTGCATTCAAAGTCTTCTGCAGTATGTACCAATCTACAGCTCAAGCCACCATCCTGAACATATTCTAGATCCTAGGCAATTTGTACTAACTTAGCATTCTATAAATTGTTCCTGAGTATTCTCACCCATTTTGGCATGTCTTTTTTATGACTTTTTGGTGTGATACTTGACTTTGGAATATCCTCTCCCATCGATAACTGTCAAAATCCAACTTATTCTTCAACACTTGCCTCCAAGGCTACCTGATCTTCTGGTTGTGAGTGACCTCACCCATTTGTTTTATATGCTTGTTATATTTTTTTGTGTTTGTGGAAGGAGGGATAGGAGTTGATTTAAAACTGTTGCATGCATGTTTTATTTCCCCTGCCAGATTATAACCTTTTGAAAAATATATATCATTTATCTTTGTATTTCTTTTAAATGTGCTTTGCTTTTGACATGTGCTTTATAAATATTTCCTGAATCCCCATGACTGTTGTCTTCTCTTCATTTTAAAATACCATTTTCCCTATCCCCTAATATCAGAAATATAGTCAGCTTGAAAATGTTACATCCAATTTCTGAATTAAAATATCCTTGTATAATCTCTTGAGAGTCTTCTAGATAGCAGCTTCATAATGTGTGGCTGAATTGATAGGCAGGACACTTGTCACTACCTGACTGTGAGACATGGGGCAAGTCATACTTGTCTGGTCCTCAATCGAAATGAAAGGATCAGATTATATTATCATAAATCTTTAGAACTAGAAAGAACCTTAAAGATTATCTAAACATTTGTATATAGATAAATATATTTGAAATATTGATTTATCAAGTGCATATGGGTTGAAAGTCACTTTAAGGATAGAATATAAAGTATAGCAAAGATGTCATCCTATTATTTTTTTAAAGAACAATGTAGACTACAGGAGCAATGCCAACCAAATGATGGCCTTTGAATAGCAACCCTGACACCAAAGATAACTTGTATATGGGTCTAATCTTTTTATTCTTCATTTTTATTATATTTTGAAAGTGATTATGCCAAGGACAAATGTTGTTTCCAGATCAAAAGAAACAAATATATTCCATTTTTGCTAAATCTCTGGTTGTTCCTTGCTTCTGTTTTTATTTGTTTGCATATTGAAATTATTTTTTTTTCAAAAATACAAAGAAGACAAATGTCACTAATGGTATTTTCATTTCATTGTGTGAATGAGGCAGGAGAAGTGAGTCATGAAGGAAAATACTCTCTGAAAGCCTTGAGCTTCTATTAGTTGTAAAGAAAAAAGTCACTACACGCAAAATAACAAAAGAAAAAAACAAGGGTAATTTTTGTAATAAGAAAGATAAAGACATGAGGAAAAACATTTCAAAAGACAACTCTATTGTTGCTATCAAAATTGACATCTTTTGCTGTATAAATCCCAGTTCTATACAAAGGACCATCTTGAACCAAGGAAAAAAATAGGTTTTTCAAAGAAAAAAATGATAAGCAGTTGAGCCAGTATTATTATTTCTTTTATGTCTGGTAAGCTACAAGTATACCTTTAAATGTGTGAATACAACATGAACTTGAACTTTGTGTACCTACAATTGTTATAGTTGTTCAGTCGTGTCTGACTCTTCATGACCCCATTTGGGGTTTTCGTGGCAAAGCTACTAGAGTGGTTTGCCATTTCCTTCTTTAGCTCATTTTGCAGAAAAGAAACTGAGGCAAATAGGGTTAAGTAACCTGCCCAGGATCACACAGCTAGTAAGTGTCTGAGGCCACATTTGAACTCATGAAGATGTGTCTTCCTTATTCTAAGCCCACTGCTTTATCCACTGAGCCCCTGGCTGACTGTACCTACGATGACAGATGCCTATTTGAGAGAGCAATAAACCAATAGAAGGAGACCTATGTATTAGGGAACAGAAACTTTATCTCCCCTCCTCTCAGATTCCAGTGGGTACTTGGGTTCCATTGTACAGAGGGAAGTTGTCCAATCCCAAATGCTCATTATTGGTACTCAATGGGCCAAATTGTTCCACTGTAAAACAGAGAAAGAAAATGGTGGACTAAAGACTGGTGCTTAACCAGAATACCCAAACTGCTCTTCAAGATATGAAAGATGACTTTCTTTTTTTCCCCATTTAAAAATAAGACACTAAAGAAAAATCAGACTTGAAACTAAAGCTTTCAAGAGTATCTTTGTCTAGAATATTAGGATAAACTGCTTTCCTTATCTTTAAAAACATATTTCTCCACAGACCTCTGTTGGGAGTAATATAAATCAATACTGTGGGGGGGGGGAGGGGGGAGACTACTGTGGGGCAAAGGATACCATATAAGTACTCTTATTCAGTTGTTTGGTTTTTTTTTCCCCAAAATCTGCAGCAAGGACTAATGGGAAGAATATTGAAATTTTGGTGATAATTTCTAAATTATATGTGAGTAGATATAAGTCTGTCACTTCACTCAGATAACAAGGCCATCCTTATGGCATAAGCCTTTTAGGATTTGTTTCCTTATAAACTAGAAAATCACTTTAGCACAGCAGAAACAACAGTTGCAGCAGCAAGGTTATACAGATCTGGTTGACCTCAAAGGCCTATTTTCTGAAAAATATCTCATATTTAAGTGATTTTACTACTGGGTAACCATCATTAGAGAATCATTAAGAAATGGAATTCTCCTTATTGACAACATTTGATCCTGAATTTTACACATCATGAACCATCTTTGGTTTTGAAACTTGCTCCTATTCTGTGTTAATGACAGCAGAACTACTTTTGCCTGATTCTTTGTGGTGAGTTAGAAAAGAAAGCCTTGAAGTCTGTCACAGTCTGCTAACTTAAAATTCTTTTGCTTTTGGTCCTATTTAGGTACTTACCTTGAAAACCTTACACAAAGCAGTAAAACATTTGAAAGGAATATATTAGTAAATTATCACTAGGTATAGTGCCTTAAATTGGCATTTTAATTAGTCTCATATAGGCCTTTCCAAATGGACTTAACATATTACTGTCTGACATTATAAATTGGGTGTTCATGTACATGTGTTTTAAAACCCTTATAAAAGAGCCTATTAATGATTAAATTAGATCAAAATAAGTTAGTTTTTTTTAATCTTATCAAAAAGGTGAAGGAAATTGAGAGGGATCAGGGCCAAGAAATTTAAGATATATATCTAAAAGTAGTAAAGTATATAGCTTAAATGATTGGATAACAGAACAGAAATTTCCTATAAAACATGTGTTGTACTTGATTCTCCGCCTGCTCAGTTCCCTTGTCTAGGAAAGATGGGCAGTGTTTCTATTTCTTTCTTTTTCTAGGAATTCATGTTTTAAGTTTCTTACCAGTTTTCCCCCACCCCCACAAGTTTAATACCTACCAATTTACTGTGCATGGCTAAGAATCAAACTACTTGAAGATCCAAATCACATAAAATCATTTTGATTGCCAGGGAGACAGTTTTAAATGGGCTTAGGGATTAGTACAAATTTCTAAGGAAAGTCTAAAAAATTCATTCCCGTAAAAGACAAGCAATTTCAGATACATTGATAGAAAATGTAAGTCCTCTACATCCCTTGGTGAGTTCATTTTAAAACATGATTGTCTTTTAGGAGATGGTCTGTCCCAGTTGACATTATTTATGGCTGCTATTAGAAAGGATTATTGTCTGGCACAACCCTTAGGTAAACAATGATAGAAGCTATATTTGTACCCTAAGGTATAACAAAGAAGGGAAGACAACCCTCTTTTGTCCAGAACCAAAATTAATGACACTCATTGTTACCTGGTGAGACAAAGATACAGAATATTAAATAAAAGAGAATCTTGACAAGTCTGACTTTCCTTACTAGTCTCCTTTAAACCCAATCTAATGATAATGGTAATAGCTAGCAATTATGTAGTCTTTTCAGTTTTGTAAAATACTTTATAAATATTATCTCATTTGATCCTCATAATAACCCTAGGATATAGGTGCTGAAACAACATATGAAGTTATACTTGCTTCATCCTCCAACACAGGTAGCATAAATTTAGGAAGGTGGGGGAGAGTGAATTAGAAGACATATGAAACTAGCATGGATTAGTTACAGTCACCTTCAAAAAACTAAACTGAAGATGAAACAGTCAGGAATGTCAGGGCAAGATTGTTCAATTCCACAATCTTTCTGGGTACCATATTCACCTGTCATAGCTACTCTATAAATATTTGTTGAATTAAATTTGAAGTCAAAGCTAACATCAACTTTCCTCCATTAAATAAGTCTCACCTCTCTCAATTCATTCAAAGCAACACATTTATGAAGTTTCTACTATGTACAAAGAACAAAGAATATATTAGAAGTTTGGCATGGAGTGTAAAAATGTTTTTTTTTAAAACCAAGCAAAATATTTCCTACCCTCAAAGAGCTTACATTCTTTTCTGCCAAAGTAATTAGCTTTTTAAATTATTGGAAGAGTAGGGACATCGGATGGGACTAGGTGGTGCACTGGACAGTGCATGGAGCTTAGAGTTAGGAAAGTTCATCTTCATGAGTTCACATCTGGCCTCAGACACTTAGTAATTGTGTGATCCTGGGCAAGTCATTTAACTCTGCCTCAGTTTCCTCATCTTTAAAATGAACTGGATAAGAAAAGGGCAAAACCACTTAGCTTTGCTAAAACAATCCCAAATTGGGTCATAAAGAGTTGGATGCAACTGAATACAAAAACAATAAGGACAATGGTATACTGGTATATATCTAATAATTGACTCCTTGAAAAAAAGAATGTATGCAGAAAAAATGTTTAAGTTTAAATTACATTATTAATATTTTATCCATAATTTCCTTTAGACCAGATAATCAATAAAATAAGAAATCAAGTCCTGATATGTAATATATCCCACCATCTGAGGTATTGAGTTTCCATTGAAAATTTAACAGTTGGGTCTGGCAAGCCACTTCAAGCTTATTCCAGTACACCACTTAGTAGGGAATAGAATTTTGGTCTTTTAGATCACTAGGGTATATGTGGCTAAAGGCAATACAATATGAGTGGAACATTTGAGTTTTATTTAGGAAGACCAGCACAAATCTCACCTCAGTCATGTGAAAGATGTCTTTGTGATCTTCTGAATTATTAAATGACCTAAATGAATTATTTTGAAATCTCATAATTACTAAAGCACTAAAAGTCCTGTCATGATATCAAAGAGGTCTCTAAAAGAGCATATGTGGAATTGGTAACTGATTCCAGTCTGTGTTGGATATAAGAAGGTCAAAATCAATTCAATTCAACAAATATTGATCATGCAATGTACAAAGCTTTTCACTAAGTATTATAGGTGTGTGTGTGTGTGTGTGTGTGTGTGTGTGTGTAAATTTGTTCCAGATTTGCAATTTCATTGGTCTAGGAAATCTCTGATTTTTTTTTAAATAAGGAAGATTAGTAACTGTTCTGAACTTATAGGTTTAGGGACTTGTCTGGGAGCCATAAGGGAATGTGATTTTCTCCAGGTCACAAGGTAGTAGGTATATGAATAGGTTTAGGAAACATAAAAGAATAGGAGATTGTTATAAGTGAGACAAATTCTAAGATCATGAGGATAGTAGAGTTCTGGGTGATGAGGCCAAGAGTATGATCATCCCTGTGGTCACAATAGTCCAGTTTTATAAATATAGCCAAAAGCAAAGCAATAGCAACAAAAGAATAAATAGCAAGTAGGTTTACACCTCCATTTAAAGTAAAATTGGACACATGGTGGAGGCACTGAGAGTTTGCCCTATGTGGCAAATAATTCTGTTTGAACAGTGGAATTTTTCTTTTGGGTTATGATTTTATATTATTTTGACATGTAATTCTGTTTATGACTACAATTAGAACGTTGAAAGAAGTACTTATATTTAAAATCTTTGGTCTGCTTTGGCTTTTTAAAAATACTGTAACTCCTTAGGTGATCAAAGAGATGAATGAAAGTAATGACTCTCCCAGAAATTCAGCACATAAAGAAAGTTGTGAGGTAGATGAAAGAGAAGAAAAAAAGAAACCACTCAGATTTAACAATTATTGTTTTGAAAGAAACAAGTGAGCCCCAGAAACAAAGAAATTTTACATAAAATAGGCATTCCTATTCATTTTTGCTGTTGAAATGATTAACTGAAAATAAAATAAGCATATGCTTAAGCATTAGCCACACTTCATAAAGAAAATAAAATCTCAGGTTCTGATCTGACCAGTTAATTTTCTTCAATATTGCTAAAGGGCAATGTATGCAAATCTCTTCTGTGCTTAACATTTGATGGCTTGTACAGGGGAAAAAGTTATTGCCTTGATCCAAGTACCTAAATTGCCAGCAATCTAATTTGAAAATATCTTTCCTAGTTCTTAATTCTGATTACATGTTCCCACTATTTTTCTGTTGAAAGGAGGAAAATATATAAAATGTTAGTTTTATGCATATTTTCTTAGAAATATAGCTAACCTACTATGTAAAAATAAAATACAAAAGAAGACCACTTTTCTATTGTTAATTTGTCATTGAGGCCTGTCATAATTGTGTGTTGGAATGGTCTGTATTATCCATAGCATTATTTTTAAAAGCTACATGTGTTCAATGTGAAGATGCCTTTTCTCTTTATTAATTAATTAAATTGAACTTTGATTTCCAAGTGACTCATTTATCCCATGGTTATTTAGACCCTTCTGAAGCCATAGGTATTTATGATTTACAATAAAATATAATAAATATTTATTAAGCATCTACTATGTGCCAGCACAGAGTACAAAGCCCTGGAGAAATAAATAAGTAAAACAGTCCCTGCTTTCAAAAAGGTCACAATCTTATGAGAAAGCAACAAACATAAGGAAGCTGAAAATCGGGGGTGGTGATGGGACATCAGGAGTACCCAGCTTGAGGAGTTGATGTTCTATGGAGTCCAAATCATAGAGTTGTTGATGGAAAATCGAGAGCTAACTGGAAAGTTCTGATCCCAGCCCTCTTATAAAGAAAAACTTTAGGAGTTTAGTGTTCCAGCCAATATCTCTCCAATCAGAGAGGAATGAAGGTTGAAGGAGTTGAGGAGGTATTGAGTATCCAAAACTGAGTCAATAAGCATGATGATGAGATTGATGAGTGATTAGTTTATCCTAAGTGGACTGTGAAGTTTTGTGGAGTCCAGACTAAGAACTTTTGAAGGAAAGGATTTCTACCTAAGTGATATCAGTGTCCATTCTTATTCCCATATATCAAAACATAGCAAAAGTGTCAATAATGTACAAAAACAAATCTTGGAAGGTCGGGTTAGCCTTGAATACTCAAAATGCATCTGTAATCTTAATATGTGTATATATACATATGCTTGTATATTTATGTGTCTCTATTCATACACATATATGTGTACATACATACACATGGGGTGGTTGGTGTTTGTGTATATTTCCATGTGGCTATCATCATTGAAAGGATGAATACTCCTTATGCAGTTACAAATTCTTTGGTTTGCCTGGGTGCTATATTTGATTACAGAATTCCACATGGTGGATGTCCTAAACTACTCTTCTCTCCTAAAATCTCCTATAACATCCAGTTCACTAATGTCTCAAATGAGTGTGTCTCATGTGAGTGTGTCTCAAATGTGTGACCCTAAGCAAGTCATTTAAACTCTGTTTGCCTATGTTTCTTTAGCTTTAAAATGTATCTGCTTTCCAGGGTTGTTGTAAAGATAAATTAAATAATATTTGTAAAAGCACTTAGCAGACTGCTTTGTTCCCTCTGCTGAATTCAACACATTTGACTTCCTTCTCTTCCTTAATTAAAAACCCTGAAAAACCTTCTCAGGGTTTTGTTATATTATTCTCTTCTGTTTCTGCTCTCAGTATTTTGAAAATTTCTTCTTAGTCACCTTTGTTAACTCATCCTCCATATCTTACTATTAAACTTCAAGTATAACCCAAATTCTGTCTCAGGGTCTTTTTTTCTATATATTTTTAGTGACTTCAACAGTTCCTTGGGTCTATAGTAGGTGCTATATAAAAGTTTATCCCTGTTCCCTCTACTTGCCACCACTACCACCCCGGAAATACAGTATATTTGCTGGACATTCCTTCTTTTCCTGTTCTCTGAAACTGAAAACTTCTTGTCACCACCCACTCCCTTCTCCTTTCCCCTAGTCTCTTACAATGAAGTGGTCCTTCTCCTCATCAGGATCAACTCTCTATATGTACCCTTGACCCCATCCCCTCCTGTCTTATCCTTCAGATTGCTCCTTCATCATTAACCATCTTTGTTTAGTCATTTCAGTCACATCTGACTCCTCATGACTCCATTTAAAGATTCTGGGCACAGATGGTGGAGCAGTTTGCTATTTTTGTCTTGAGCTCACTTTCATCATCTACAGATGAATAGAATGCTAGACCTGTAGTCAGGAAGACCAGGGTCACATATAGATGATAGATAAGATAGATAGATAGATAGATAGATAGATAGATAGATAGATAGATAGATAGATAGATAGATAGATAGATAGATAGATAGATAGATGATAGATAGATAGTCAGTCCAGGGTCATAGGGCTGGTAAGTCAGAAGCTGGGTATAAACTCATTTCTTCTTCACTTGCTGGCCTGGAACTCTATCCACCTAGTTAGCTCCATCTTTAATTTCTCCCTTTCTACTGATTCCTTCCCTGCTGATTTCAAAGATATCCATACCCTGATCCATTACAAATAAAATTTAAATTTAAAACTTCACTAGATTCTCTATTTTCTCAAGCTATTTTCCTATATCTCTCTTGCTCTTTGCTCAGCCAAATTCTTAGAAAAAGCTGACTACATTTGGTGACTACACGTTTTTTTCCTCCCACTTCTCAACTTTTTGAAATATGACTTCCAGGCTCATCACTTAGCTAAAACTGCTTTCTCCAATGTTAGCAACAATCTTTTAATTACCAAAGTCCATGACTTTTTCTTAATCCTCCTTGTTCCCTCTGCTGAATTCAACACATTTGACTGACCTCTCTTCCTTAATTACCTCTCTTTTTAGGGTTTTGTTATATTATTCTCTTCTGTTTCTGCTTCCAGTATTTTGAAAATTTCTTCTTAGTCACCTTTGTTAACTCATCATCCATATCTTACTATTAGCTGTAAGTATAGCCCAAATTCTATCTCAGGTCTCTTTTTTTACATATACTTTTTTAGTAACTTAAACAGTTCCTTGGGTCTAATTTTCATCTCTATGCAAATAACACCCAGATTTGTATTTCTACCACCATTCTCTTTCAAAAGCTATCATCTTTTTTTTTTTTTAATTAAGTATTGGACTTATCAAACAGTCTGTCCCATAACACCTCAAACTCAACCAGTCTAAAACAGAACTCATAATAATTCTCTCCAAATCCACTTGTCTTCCAAACTTCCTTATTTCTGTTGAGGGTATAACTAATACTTCTAGTTTATTTTTCCCCCTTGGCAATATCCTTGATTTTTCATTCTCCCTAACCCCATATAGTCAAGCAGTTGTCAAATTTTGACATTTGTATTTCTGCAACATATCTTATATTTATCCCATTCTTACTACTTAGCCACCACTTTGGTTCAGGCTCTCATATCAATAATTCTTTAATTGGTCTCCCTCTTATTTTCCCAACTTAATCTATCCTTCATATATCTGCCAAAGTAATTTTCCTTATGCATAAATCTACCTTCCTTCCTTACCTTACTTCCCTACTCAATAAACTCCAGTAGCTTTCTATTGCCTCTAGGCTAAAATCTTAACTTATTTGTTTGACTTTTAAAGCCTTCACTACTTGACCCCAAAGAAGCTTTCTAGCCCTTCCCATACTCTATGATCTAACCAAAATGGCTTTTTCTGTTATTCACATAAGGCACTCTACCTTTCAGCTACAAGTATCACCATTTGCTGAACATTATGTCACACCTTGGTAATTCAAATGTAAGGAAGCAAGACAGTCTCTGTCCTTAAGCAGCTTACTTTCCAGGAGGGAAAATGAACCTATATAGGTAAATTGAGTTTTGGTCCAAGAGGAGTGTATGGTCAGAGTAATGGCATGAACATGGATTGAAAGCAGTAGGGTGGTATATCTAAGCTGAAGATAGAAATGATGAACTCTCACCAGAGCCCCACTATAGATGCTGTAGTGCAGGATGAGAGAAGGAGGTTAGAGCTAGAACTAAGTATTGTGGCATGAAGTTAGTTAGCATGAAACCTTTCCTAATCCCATTAATTGTTAGCACCTTCCCTCCCTAAATAGTTTGTATTGATATTGCATTTATTCTAAATGTAATTGTATATGCACATATTCTCTTTCCCAAGAAAGTATAAACTACTTGAGAGCAAGGATTGTTTCCTTTTTTTCTTTTAATTTTGTTTTGTTTTGCTTTATTGTTGTTCTTCATATCCAAAGCACATAGCTCGAATCTTGACACATAATGAGTAATAAGTTTATGTTATTATTTAATTAATTGCTCAGTAAAAACTATAATTAAATAATTTCAGGCCCAGAAAAGAACTTATTATTTAATTTAGTTCAAAAATGTCTCACTTTATATATTAGGAAAATGAGGCATAGAAAGGTTAAATAATAACTATATAGTACAGTATGATTCACAATGTGCTTGCTTGTAACAACATTGCAAAATAATAGTAGAGGTATTATCATGCTCACTTTACAGATGAGGAAACTGATGTTCATAGAGCATACATTGAGTTTATTAATTGTTTAGCTAAAACTAGAATTATAGGAGTCATGCCATTTTTTTGGACATTTTTCCTCAGTTTCTCTTAAAATCACAAAATAAAGTTGCACTATAAATCTAGTCATAAAGGAAATTAGACCTATACTTAGAAGAAATGTAAAATTCTTCTATTGTTTTATTTTCCTTCATTTGAGTTTACACAGAATGTTGTGCCTAGAAGGAAATTGAACCAAGATATTTAATATAGAGCTACATACCATTCTATAATTCTAAGATCCTTTTAGTACTTTCAATAACTATTCTCTCAAAATAACAATAAAACATATTTCTGTAGTGTTGTAACAATAATGATGGACTTTCCTCATGACAATCTTATGATATTAAAATATTACTATTCCCATTTTGTTGATATCGAACCTGAGAAACCCAAATTGCTTTGAACCACAATGTTCTCTCCACTCTGCCATTCTGATTTACTTTTTGTAGAATGCTCCAGTTCAATCACTTGTTATGGGAAGGGGAATCTGAAGATCTTCCCTGACCTTAGCCCTTTGATAAGCTTAAGTGACTCTGAGAACCTTCCTTGATTTGAAAATATACTCTGACCCCTATAGGCTGAATGTGGTCAAATGGAGCCTGTGGCAGGAGGCTTGGTTTTCAGGAATGCCCACACCTTGTTGCTTTGTGATTGGGCAGTGGGTCAAGCAGGCTGTGACATTCTTTGAACCAGGAGAAGGCTATATATACCCTGATGTGAGCTTTTGCTTTGGGGTTCACTTTGAAGAGTTGTGTGATTTGACCAGATGAGACTCTGGGCATATGTTGAGACCCCCAGCTTTGAAAACCCAGATGTTGGTGCTTCCCTCTCTGGTAACTAACTAGGTATGGATGTAATGGTCAGACAGCTGGAAGCCTGTCTTCTGATCTGTTTCTCTCTCTGCTTGTAACTTCTACTTGTAACTTGTTTGTATTCTCTGAAGTTCCCATATATCCACAAATTCCCATATAATTTCTCAAATTGTTCAGATGGATACGGGTTCCTTCCTCTTCAATAAGATAATGAGAAACTTAGAAAGGATCAGGTTAAAAGAGAAACACCTGAAAATTGTTTAAGTCCAGGATATAAACACTTTGAAAAAAAAACACTAAAAGAAACCAGTGCCTATTTGTCCTAAAGAAGAAAAGTTGGGAGACTTTGTAATTATCTTTAAACATGTGAATAAATATTGTATTAATGAGGGATAGTTGCTATTTTGTTATTCCCCTTCTATAAATGCATGACTTGCCTACCTTGACATTTTTTTATGAAAAACAACACATTTCTTCATTTTAGATGGAGAGAATTAAAATTAGAAGAACTCATGAAAGTCAGAAATAGATAAAAATAGAATAGTCTCTGAATGTAGTATTACCTATACATATACACATATGTGTAAACATGTACAGATGTATATATGCATGTATCTATCTATACATACATCTATATGCATACATATATACACATACATACACATATACCAGCACATATATTACCAGAAAATTATTGAGCTGACAATGAAGATATTTATTCCTATATTAAAAATAGCTAAAAGTACCTTAAAAAGTAGCTATGTAGAGTTCCTTTTGAGAACATAAATGAGACACTAGTGCTTACCACATTTAGTAATGTCCTTTTCCTTTTAAATAGCACTCATTTTTTACTACTCATCATCCAGCTAGATTGAGAAAGCCAAGTATCAGTCTATTTTCCATGCACTGGAGCATGGTATAATGGAATTTACTTTTGCATAAAGCAGATTACACTGGCATAGTGGAGATAACATGGTGAGTAATTATTTAGAATATTTGGGATGCTATGTGATGAGCCAAAGGTCACAGTAAGAGTGTGAATGTGTATATGCACACACACACACACACACAAACATTATATATATATACACACACACATACAGATACATGTAAATACATAATAAACCCCTGTAATGGGAATGGGAATTTAAGATATTCCCTGCCCCTAGGCCCTTTGATAGGCTTAAGTGCACCTGGAGCCTGTGGCAAGAGGCTTGGTGTTTTGGGGAATGCTTTTTGATTGGGCAGTGGGTCAAGAGGGTTGTTATATTCTTTGAGCCAGGAGAAGGCTATATAAACCCTGATGTGAGGCTTTGTTTTTGGGCTCACTTTGAGAAGTGTTGTGTGATATGATCAGATGAGACTTTGGGCAGCTGTTGAGCGCCCTGGCTTTGAAAACCCAGATGTTGATGCTTCCCTCTCTGGTAACTGACTAGGTATGGATGTAATTGTCAGACACTTGGAGGCCTATCTGCTGATATGTTATTCTGTATTTGTTGTCAGCTTGTAACCTCTGTATTCTCTGAAGTTTGGGGAGCTGACTTTTTCCCTGAACTAGGTAAATTATATGTTTGATTGATTAAAGCAAGATTGTTAACCCATTTTGAGTTGGTGTCCTTTAGAAAAACAGATCTAGGAACCTGTGTTGGCAGCCACCCTGGGTATGCTGGGGTGCTTGCTGCTACAACCCCCCCCCATATATCCATTGTGCTGTATCATAAGTGTGTATGCATATGCACATATGAGTATATGTGTGTGCATATGTATATATGCACACACATATACACATATTATATACACACACATATATTAGAAGCTTCCACCAGGTTAGTTTGTTCATCAAATATGTCAGAAATATCAAAGAAGCAATTACAAGTATGCTACTAGACTATAACTATCTGTGGTCATAAGATGTAATTTTGCTAAAAAAAAAACAGGGAGGATAAATATTAGGGTAAAGAAATCCTCTTATTTTATTTTTAATTTTATTATATTATTTTATGATCTTTGATCCTTAGGGTTTCTTCCTTCTTATCCGAGTATTTGTAGTCCATCTTCTAATAATAACTAATCCTTAGCATCTATTTAATGTTATTTACAATGATCATTTAAGATACCGCTTTTTAGTTCTATCTCATGCCTCTCCTTTGAGAACTAGTGATTGATTTACATTGTCAGATGAAATGAGGAAAGGTCATTCCTAGTTGTTCCCTTCCATTTTGTCTCAGACCGTGGGCACATCTATTATAACACTATTGCTTTTTATGGTTCATGAAATTAGGGTTTGCCACCAAGAGTTTGGCTCTGTTGGTTCTTAATAATTGCTCATAAAATAAAGGTGAGGAATCAAAATGCCATAACCCCCCCACATACTCGAATAATTATAGCAATGCTGTCCTGTGCATACAAAGATAGCTCTCACAATTCACCATCTGCAGGTCAAGCACTGTAGATTGTTTATTTTTTCCAGTCACAGTGAGAACTCAGTACTAATCCAACCCTATGCTCTTACCAGCTCTTCCTTGTGACCTGTGAAACATGGTTGAAACAAAGTTGATCAGGATTAAAGGTAAAATTAGTTGCCATATAAAGAGGCCCTTGGAGTCCCTTATATATTGTCAACTTCCACATTCTGAAAGGAAAGACTATATTAGATTTTGAATGAATGAAAAAGCACTTACTATGTGCCAATCATTGTACTAACCAAAAAGGACACAAAAATGTAAGGGAAAGAGAGCACATAAAAATAGGGTGAGATTATACAGATTATATGCACATTATCAGTGGCCAGGGTGGAGAATTTTTGGTTTGGAAAATGAGGTTTAGTGAGCCATAGAGAAGTAGGTTGAAAGATGCTTTCCATAAACTCATGAAATCAATCTTTCTGATTCCAAAGCCAGTGCTCTATCCACTGTGCCACCTAGCTGCCCCCTACCATCACACTTAGCTTCTACTGTGACAATTGAATTTTTAAGTACACTTCTGTTTAATCTATTGGGAAGCAGTGGAAAGTAGGCTAAATCTAGAGTCAAAGAACTCAAATTCTACACATGACACTGCCACTGACTACTTGGATAACCTTAGAGAAAACAATTATTTTCCCAAGGCTACAGTTTTCTCCTCTGTATGATGAGGGCGTTAGGCAGTATGGTCTTTCAGGTCTAATATAGTCTTTCCATAAATTATTATCATTAAAAGCTTAGAAAAATAGTTTTCCAACTTTTATTTTTGCTCATTCTTTGATGTGAGGAATCTCAGCACAATGAATTGTCTAAGCTGTGAAAAAAAGAAGGGTTCTCAAGCACCTGGGACTAGAGACTTATTGCTTAGGCCTTGAAATTTCTCAACTTCTTCTTCCTTCCCTGACAGGGAATTTATTTCTCTGTTTCTCCAGGTTTCAAATTTTAGGCTTTGCACCTCTAAGGACAGAGGTGCTATTGTGATCTTCCAATCAGAAAGACATAAGACAGCAAACTGCAGTTGAGGACAAAGGCTGAGGAATGTAGAAGTCACTGAGAGCTTGGAGGAGTAATTAAGCTACAAGAAGTAAAGACTATAGTTTGAAATAGATAATGATTCAGAGCATAGAGCACTCAACCTGGAGTCAGAAAGCTTTGGAGACAAAACCCCTCTCAGCCTCTTTGTCTGAATGTGTGACTCTAGGCAAGTCTAATCTCTCTGTTCCCCATTTTCTTCATATGTTAAATGAGAGAGTAGGACTTAAGTTATAATATCCTTTCCATATCCAAATCTATGAATCTCTTGTAATTGGCATTTGGGGGGCAAGGGTTTCTGATGGTTCATAGCAGTAATTACAAGCTCAATAGGAACTAAATTTATGGAGGAGGCTAATGTGGGCAATTTTTAATTTATGAAGTTTGAAATGGATATGTAGAGAGCAAATTTTCATGAAACACCTAGCAAAACTTGTAATATACTAGGGTTTCAGTGTACCCTTTGAGAACTGCAATCCTAGAACACTCAAAAAGGGAAAGCTATTTATTTATTTCAGTGATTATTTCCAGAGATCACTCTCTCTGTCTTTACTGAATCTTGACCACATTTTAAGGTAACTGATCATTATGGCTTCATATTTAATCCCAATATTCTTAATGTGACTATGAAATAAATATTATTACTTCCATTTGCTAAATTCAGACTGTTCATTGGAAGGATAAATGCTAAAGCTGAAGCTTAAATACTTTGGCTACATAATGAATATACAGAACTCATTGGAAAAGACCCAGATATTGGGAAAGATTGAAGGCAAAAGGAAAAGGTAACCACAGAGAATGAAATGGATAGATAGTCATGGAAGCAATGAATATGCATTTGGCCAGACTTCAGAAGATAGTGGAGAATAGAAAGGCCTGGGGTGCTATGGTCCATGGGGTCGTGAAGAGTTACGACACAACTGAATGACTGAACAACAACCATTTGCTCATCTTACTGATTGCTAGTCACTCATAAATGTTAGCAAAAGAACATATCCCTTGCATTCCCAAAATTAACATTATGTTAGCATAGGTATGTCAGACCATTGAAGTCACTTTGGGAAAGTTTAGAGGTTTTCACACTAGAAGCAGAATGACCTGTATTGGTACATTTTACCTCATGCAGAGAAAGAAGCTTAACTTTAGACACCTGAAAGAAAAAAGGCAAAAGAAGGGAACGTTAGGATCACTGTCACCTGAAAGAAAAGGACAGAGCAATATTGGGATTGGAGGGTGGGGTGTATTATAAACAGCATACTGACTTTGGGTGTAATGATCTTCAAGCAGAAGAACATCAAAGTTCCAGGAGAGAAGCATCTTCCCGCCCTGGCACCCTGTTTATGCACCCTGTTCTTCAGAGTTGGAAATTTAACTATTCCAAACTATGCCTAGGGAAAACAAAACAAAACAAAACACTATGGTTTGAATGATAATTTGTTGTCTAGCCTTTGCTTAAAGATCTCTAATGAGGAGAAACCTATTATCTTCTGAGACAATCAATCCTACTTTTGGAAAGTTCTCATGTATGGATTTTTTTTTCCTGATTTCTAACTCAAATTTGTTTCTTGCATCTTCCAGCTACTGCTTCTAGTTCCCTTCTAGGGAGATAAATAAACCAAACCAAAACAGAACAAAACAAACAATCCAAAAATCCCAGGGCAAATTGAGTTCCCCTTCTTCTTGACAACTCCTTCAGTTCTTTAGTGAGGGTTACCTGGGGTATCCTAAACTAAAGGCTTGAAACCAACATGATGAACCCAGGATTGACAGGAATGATTGGAGTCAATTGTGGGATGAGAAGATAGTAGGACCATAGCTTTAGAGCCAGAATAGACCTCAAAGATCATCTATCTAGTCTAACCCCTAGGAAAGTCTCATCTCTGATACCATAGGCAAGCTGTTGCCAATTGCTTAGGATCTAGGGATGTTTCAAGTATATAAAAGATGTAGGTTTCTAGGGACTGGGCAAGGCAGAAATAGCAGGAAGGAGTAAAATTCTCTCCAAAGCAGAGGCAGCTTGAAGCAATAATACACTACTTCGCCAAACAAGAGCTTTTTCAAACTACCCCAATGGTTCAAAATTCTAAACACACCATGGGCATATTTCTACTCTGAGGTATAATTGAATTTTGTTAATTAATAGACAATTTCCAAAATTATAATATTTAATCCATGAAGTTCTATAGTTAAGTTACATGTACTTACTATTCTAATATAATTTGTACAGTGATCACTGTGAAAAGGAAAGAAAAAAAATCTACCTTCAGGTCTCATCTTATATTACCTCATTACTGTGGAATTGCAAATTCCTGAAAATTGATTTTTGCTGAGCTCTCTCTTTTTTCCCCCTTCTTTAGGGATACGATGATGGCTACGGGGGTGAATATGATGACCAGAGCTATGAGGCCTATGATAGCAGCTATGCGACCCAAACACAAAGGTAAAATTTGGATTTCATGAATGATGGATTTCAAAATTTGATGTAATAATACTTTTTCTTTAATTCTTTCATCTGAACGGCAGATATAAGATGTGAGATTTTTTTAACCTTTATGAATCAGCTAGTCTTTATACTGCATTACATGAGGGGTCAAATTTGCTAATATTGCATAATCAAATTAAGAAATAGCAGGGCCTTCTTTAAACACAAAAATGAATCTTAAGAAAACTACTGTCCTGTTGTGTACCAAAAAATAAACAACCACTTTAAAGAAGAATATAGAAATGAAAACTAGGATTTTCATAATAGGATGTTTTGATCATAAATCAATGCCTTAGTTATTTTTGATGGACAGGGAGGTATAGTGGATGGGAACAATTTTGATTTTCAAGAAAATGGAGTTTGTGTTATATTTTCCTACCCTATTAGCTTGTCTGTTTTTCTCTTTGTTAAGGACAAGGCGGCAAAGACATATACACTCAGTTGAAGTTGAAAGAAAGAGACTCTTGAGACATCTTAAAGTATGAAACCTGGTTTTCCTTCCCTTATATGATTCTTAAAAATTATTTAGTTTACCATTGTTTAGATTAAGCCAGAACATGTGGTCCTACAATAGAGATGTTGCTGTTGTTGTTGCAGTTTGTTTTGCTTTTTTAGTAGATGGGAGTTTCATTTACTTTTTTTTTTCTTCAGAAAATCACAAGAAATTCCCATGCATAAAACTGTAATGGGAGCATAAATATTATTCCACATGGCCGTAAATATTTTTGGATAAAAAAACAAAAAATAAACTGTGTGTATTTCTTCATAGTAAGACATGGAATAGTAAACAATGAGAACTTATTGACATAAATAGATAATAGAACTTTCTCTCTTTTTTTTTAAGCAATTGGGATTAAGTAACTTGCTCGAGGTTACACAGCCAGTTATTTCTGGGTGTGGTCCTAAGTATTTGAGCCCGGATTCGATCCCAGGTTATCCCGACTCTGGGGCCAGTGCTCTTACTCACTGTGCTACCTGGCCACCCCGATAATAGAACTTTCAGTGTTTCTAGTGTTAGTTACTCATAAAAAAACTTTATTGGCACTCCAGTAGACTAGGCTGGATTATGGCAATGGAGATACAAATAATCTGACATCTGATAAGATGGTCAGAAATGTGATTCACATAGAACTTCATGCTTAATAAGATTGTCTGAAGCATGGAGGAAAAAAAGCATGATCTTTAGAAAAAAATATATTTTTTTCTATAACTGAAGTAGAGGATAGTGACTGGACTTGTGTGATTTCATTGGTATTGGGAACTTCTAGATTACTGAAGTCCATCGATCTACACAGGATAGGACCTTTTCTCTAATTTATAGCCATAGAGAGTTGCCTAGAGCAATGAAAGACAAAAAGACTTGGCCAGGGCCATATCACCAGTTATCAGAAGCAGACCTTGAATTCAAATCTTCCTAGTTCCAAGGCTGGCTTTCATGTCTTATCCAGTGAAATAGAATGTTGGGACTAACATAGGAAAATGTTCAGAAGTAAAATGAGAAGCAGTATCAAGGTTTATTTCAGCAGAATGGTGTCCATAACTAGTGACAAGTGTAAAAGTAAGTTAGACTACAGTGTATTGATAGCTCTTTTTTTTTTGGCTTTTTGGAGGGAAATTGGGGTTAAGTGACTTGCCCAATGTGATAGCTTTAAATTGAGGTATAAAGACTATTACAATTTCAAATAAGATGGGCAACTTGAAGAAGTTTATATACAAAAGAAATAATGTGCTCAAAGTTTGATTGTGGGTAAAATTTTATTCTTTCTAATTATGCAATTTAAACAGAGTCAACATCATTAACTTACAGGGGAGTCATGTCCCTAACCCCTGAAACGTGAAATGTATATGCATATATATACATTTATGTATGCTTATGTTTTTATATAGAGAATTTAAAGAAAACATATTAAAACAATGAAAATGTTCTACAAATAAAGGAAAGTGTTTAAGCAGTCTAGAGGATCATGTATATTATTTAAAGTGCTACTATGTCTTTGGAGTGAGGTCCTGAAGAAGGTGAAATTGAATTTTTCTCTTTCCCCAGTCTGTTGTCAGGTGAGAGACCTAATGAGCAATGCACAGTAAAATGGGCAAAGGTAGCCTGAGCAGAAAGGGATGAGGGAAAGCAAGGCACCTTGATAATTCATTCTTGACAATTGCTAGTTGGCTCTAGGACTGCAGAATAAAAGGATAAACGGAAACTGTGCTGGAAAAAAGTCTTTAGAGAAGAATATAGAAATGAAAGTTTTCATCTTTTCACAATAAGCAATTTCGACTGTAAGCGTTCATTTCTAGTCCGTATGTACTCTTCGTCCTCATTTGTTCATTCGTTCAATGGCTACTTACTACGTGCCAGGAAATTTGGGGGTTCAGAAGAAACAGAACTTGTCCCTCATGCTTAAAGATTCCCCATGCTTGGGGAAATATTGGTCTTTACCCCCCAAATATTTAACTGTGGAAGGAAAATCAAGACCCTAAGAAGATTCAAGAATGCACTTGGAATAGTCCTTGATTACAAAAGTTATTAGGATCTACAACTATTATTTGCAAAAGCTATGTGAGGTAGACTCCCCCCCCAAAAAAACACAGAAATTAAAACTACCCTCTAGCAGGAACTAGACTAGATGGCACACTGGATAGAGTGCCAGGTCTGCAGTCAGAAAGACTCCATGAGTTCAAATCTGTGCTCAGATGCTTACCAATTGTGTAAGCCTGGGCAAGTCACTTAACTGTATGCCTTAGTTCTTCATCTGTAAAATGAACTGGAGAAGGAAATTGCAAACCCTGTAGTACCTTTGCCAAAAAAAAAAAGTAGGGTAATGAATGATCAGGCATGATTAAAATGACTTGAACAAAACAACAGCATGAGCAAAAATTTTTTTTTCCCTCCAACAAATATGGATTTTTCTCCTGAGATTTCTAAAGTATGTATGTAAAGTATTTCGAAAATATGCATGTAAAGCCACAGGTACAAGCTGTCCACAATACATTGTTAACTAATAGTATATTTATAATTTAGGAGAATAGAAAGAAACAATACAATTTATCTTTAGAGAGAGTTACTTCTCAATCCAGTGTTCCAGGCAGGTGAATATAAATTTGTGGAGCTTATAAAATAGGATCTTGCAGGTGCCTAAATTGAATAATTAGACCATCCCCAAATAGTGATTCTAAGGGAAGTTCGTGAGGTAACATCCCTACAAAAGGTTCACCTGAAGTTCAGAAAGTATAACAACTTTAATTAATTCCCAATTGCCTTGTAAGATATCATTAAGTCTAAAAATTTTCAAATAGATGAAAAGATAACCTCCGTTAAAAGACTACTCAAGAGGCAGCTCAAATGAATGACATTTTAATGAAACCTAAAGTTGACAATGGCTGCAAAAGACTCTGATGTTCATCATTTTTGTCTCCTGTGTCATATATGGCCTGTGGGAAGACAGGAAAAGAGTTTATTATAAAAGCTTTCTTTCACAGGTTTAGGATTATAGTTTTCTTGGAAGCTCATTTTCTTGAGGCCATTGACTAAAGTGAGGCCTCCATTTTGTTCTGACTCAAGGAAGTATCTTCAATAAAGCTAAGTATTTAAAATCCTTGGTTTGATTGAAATAGCTCTGAATTTAGAGTCATTTGAATTGGGTTCTAATTCCACTTTGCTATTTTTTTACCCATGTGACCTTGTACAAGTCCTTTTACCTCTCTAGGCTTTCTCTGGATGACCTCTAGGGAGCCTCCCAACTCCAAATCAATGATCTTAACTTGTGCTACATTCCCTCCAAAGGAAATCATTTGTCAAGTAGAAACCAGTCTTCTTTCATCTCAAAATGAAGGAAGATCTGATCTGAGCCAAAAAAAAACAAATAACCAGAAAATCAAACTCATAAACATATGCCATTTTTATGTTGTGATTAAAAACTTTTTTTTAATTGTTAATTCTATTTTATAGGCTAACATTCCACCAAAAAAAGAACCCTTGCCGTAGAGACTCAAGTGTGAGGCATTGCAGTAACCAGATAATGTAATAAAACATATTACATTAAGTATATAATAGCTTGTCCTATTCATTCAAGTGGCACTATTCCCTGCAAACTCACTCACCCTCATTTTGTAATCTAATTCTGTTATATCTCAAGATTATATTCATGCATGAGATTGAATTTACAATAGACTATTGAATTTGGGATATTTTTCTTCAGTTATCCTACAACTTAACTAATATTTTCATGCCATCTACAGCCTTTTGTATGCATAAACAGTACAGTGAGGACACTTGGATTTATTTAAACAAAAAAGAACTCCAGTTCATAGCAGTCAGTATTTTTCTTTGTTTTGCATGATTATTTGAAAAACTTAAAATCTTTATAAATACTATAAACATTCAGAGACACACAGAATGTAAGACCTGGAAGTGACTTTAAATAATAATATCAATAAGAATCATCATGGTTGATATTTATATTGCATTTTTAATTTTACAAAGTTCTTTATATTTGAGAGATGAAGATTCTGAGACCTTAAGACAGGTTGAGGGACCTGCCAAGAGATTACTTGCCCACAGTCACACAGCTACTAAATAGAAAAGTCAGGGTTCAACCTAGATCTCTTCTGATTCTGAATCCAGCACTCTAGATCATCTAATTCAAACCTTAATTTTATAGATCACAAAACTGAGACTCCAAAAAGTTAAAGAATTTGCCTAGGAACATTCAATGAGTTAATGTCAAATTGGGATTAGAATCAATATCTTCTTGGTTCTAAGGCCTATGTTATTACTTAATAACTCTATATTAACTATATGTCACTATCTGTAGAATGTAAGTCCCTATATTTATTCTAATCCAACTTTGACATTAACTCTTTCATGATACTAGGCAAGCTCCTTAAACTTTAGGGGTCTCAGCATTTTTATCTATAAAACTAAGGTTTAATCTAAATTATCTATAGATCCCTATTCAGAGTCAGAAGAGATCCAGGTTTGAATTCTGCCTTTTCAATTTAGTAGTCATGTGATTCTTGGCAAGTAATTTTTAGGACCTTACTCTCTTCATCTGTATAATGGGATAATAATACCTAAAGAAATAGGAATCATTTCATCTTTTGGGTTTTGATCCTCAGTGCCTCACACATGGTGGTGCTTAATAAATACTCAATGATTGATGCATTTGCTATATTTTTTCAAAGTTTTGTGATTTTTATGGTTCATTCTGGTAGAACTTCAAGTATTTTCCCATGTAATCCATTTGTGCTTATAATTTGTGCCTATTTAAATTAATTTTAAAGTTATAAGACTACAATGATCAGATTCTGGAGGCAAAAAAAAATATTCCTTTAGAGGCACCTAAGTCATCAAAGGTAGCCTAAGGAAATTTTTGGAATTGGTAACCTGATTCATAGCAGTCATTCCTACTATAAAAGACCTGTTAGTCATCCTTGCTTTTACATAAGCAGATAGCTGGAACCATCCATCACATTTCAAACGGAAACTTTTTGGTGTCTTGCAGAGGAAGTGCAAACTTCAAAACAGAAAGAGCCAGGGAATTAATTCTGGCTGTTGAAAGGATCAAGAATAATGCAGATGAATTTCTCCTCCTCCTCCACCCCTTCCAGTCAGTTGCCAGATCCTGTTGGTTTTTAACCTAAGACATGTTCATCACATCTGTAAGTTCCTTTCCATTCCCACTCTTCCACTTGGATGAGAAGCACTGAGGCAGAATGGATGTGGAAGCAGTTTAGAGTTTAAAAGATTTTGGTTAAAACACTATTTTTAGATACTTAATGACATTATTTTGAGTTTAACTTCTCTAGGCCTCAGCTTTTCTCATGAATAAAATGGAGGAAGTAGAGTTTGGGATTGTTGGCCTCTAGAGTTTCTCCCATATCTACATTTATAATCCTACGACTACCCTAGATTAGGCCAGGCACCACATCAATCAACAAATAAACATTTATTAAATACTTACTAGGTGATGCTGGGGAAATAAAAAGAAACAAAAGACAGCCCCTGCTTTCAAGGAGCTTACAATGTAATGGGAGAGAGAACATGCAAACAAATGTATTTTACAATATAAAGCAAAGCTCTGTACATATCAGATAAACAAGAAATAATTTAAACTTGGAAAGCACTGGAATTAAGAGAAGTTGGAAAAGGCTGCAGTTAAAACATGGGATTTTAGTAGGAACTTAAAGGAAACCAGGAAAGTCAGTTGGTGGAGATGAGAAGGGAGAGTATTCCAGGCATGAGACACCTCTCACAGGTGGGGATCTGACAAGATGTTTTTAACTACTTTCCCAGCTCCAAGTGTTTAAAGGGAGCCCATGGTTCTGTAAAACTCTTTACCCAGATGCTGTACTATAATTATTAAGGCTTCTACTCCTCTCAACGAAGGGACGTGCAGATTGACTGATCCTTAAACCTATCAATTTGTAATTCATGATCATTGCACCAGTAGACAATAGGGTGCTTAATTATCTATAATATAGTAAGATTATAAATTTAGAGGTCAAAATTACCTTAAATGCCAAATAATCTAATCCTCTCATTGTATGAATGAAGTACAAGGAAGCTGAAACTGGTTACAAGGGAGTAATAAGCAGAATTGATGGGGATTCAAACTGAGGCCCTCTACTTCTGGACCAAAACAGAAACACATTTGTAATTTGGGCATCTTTTCAGTGCTATGGGGTAGTGGGGAAAGAGGAAGGAAGGAAGAAAAAAGGGAAGGAAGGAAGATTTTTTTTTTAAATTTATGCAATAAACAAGCAATTTCATGGTAGTATAATAAAAAAGAAGGTTGCGTGTGCAACTGCATATCTATTATGGACAACTTACTATTATTCCTTTTAAATATATAGTAAAATTATCCTGCAAATCTCTGTTTTTCTGTTTTATTTCTTCCCTCTCCCCTCCTACCCTAGAGATGGCTATCATTAGACACAAATAGGTGTGTGTGTGTATGCACGTGTGTGTGTAAATTATTCTATACATCTATTTATCAATTCTTTCTCTGGATGCAGATAACACTTTTCTTCTTATGTCCTTTATAGTTAATTTGGACATTTATAATAGTCAAAATTACTTATTTGCTTGAAGTCATTCTTAAAACAATATTGTTGTTACTGTATACAATATTCTCTCGGTTCTGCTCATATTGCTCTTCATTATTTCATGTAAATCTTTACATGTTTTTCTAAGATCATTGAGCTTATCATTTCTTATAGCACAGTAGTATTTGATCACAATCATATACAAGTTATGATTTATTCAACTGTTCCCCAATTGATGGACATACTTGCAGTTTCCAATTCTTTGGCACCACAAAGAGAGCTGCTATAAAGATTTTAGGATATATAGGGTGTTTCCCTTTTCTTTAATCATAATTTTAGTATATATTTAAAAGGAATAGCAAGTCATCCATAATAGATTTGTAGTTTCACTTAGAATCATCTTTTTTTTTGTTATACTGTCATGGAATTACCTGTTTTATTACACAAATTTTAAAAAAATCGTCCTTCCCTTTAATCATAGAAATGGAAGAAATGGAAAAGAAAAATTTAATGAGAACAAGTAAACACAGTGACCTCTGGGGTAATTTCTATCAGCAAAATTATGCAAATCCATTAAAATGACTACTATATATTATCTATATAATTCTGAATAGTTATCCTGAAGACAAGGATGAGGAAGCATTCCTGCAAAGAAAATGGAAATGGATTACCAATTGATACTTGTCCTAGACCCACTGGAGTTCTCTTATAGCCATCTCAGATTAGTCAAGGAGAGAATGGCAGTGATAGCTAATGATAATGATAATAATTAACATTTATATATGCATTATGCTAAGCCTTTCACAATTATCTTCTCATTTGATCATCTCAACAAATCTGGGAGATAAGTGCTATTGTTTTTCCCATTTGACAGATAAGGAAATTCAACAGATTTGACAAAGAGAGGTTAAGTGGCTTGCCCAGTGTGACACCTCTGCTAAGTGTCTGAGACTGTATCTGAACTCAGGGGTTCCTGACAACAGCCTGCCATTCTATTCACTAAAGCACCTAGCTACCCCATTTTCTACCCCTCTGCTTTCAACTTTGAGAGTTAGAGGCCAAGATGTTCTCTGACTCTCTTTATCAGAAGGTATATACACCAAGACAATCATCAGATGACCTGCGGCACTCTGAGCCCTTCCCACTTATTCTCATCTCTTTGAGTCATAAATCTTCTTTCCTGTTAGAGTTTGCTTCTTAGCAGGAGAGGCAGTATAGTGTAGTTGGCAGAAGACTGGTTTTAGAGGCAGTTTTAGAGGTGTTAAAAATCATACTTTAACACTTGCCCAATTTCTATACCATAACATAAAGTGAGAACTATCAAATCTATTAC
This sequence comes from Petaurus breviceps papuanus, assembly GCF_028583685.1. Lineage (NCBI taxonomy): Eukaryota > Metazoa > Chordata > Mammalia > Diprotodontia > Petauridae > Petaurus > Petaurus breviceps. The sequence goes on along the minus strand of NW_027187351.1, from coordinate 13,140,500 downwards.
ATAAAAACAGAAAAGTTGGTCAGTGGAATAATTCAGATTTGTGAGTCTGATGGAGATTCTTAGTGTAGTCTCATCTTCAATAAATCAAAGAACACATAGTATTTGAGAAAAGGTTCCTTTATTGAACAAAATTAAAAACAACCACAAACTGATAGGAAATCTGAAATGCAGTCAGGCAGAAAATAATTTGAGATCAACAACTTGAAGGATATGCTATCATAAAACCCAAAAGAATAAATGAGATGAATTTTAAATGTAGCATAATTAAATTTACTAGATAGCATAAAGACATGTATCATTTTAAAAATAGAATTTATTGATTTTTTTTGTTTTTATATTGCCTAAATTTCTCCTGTATCACTATCCCTGACACCTACCAGAGAGCATCCCTTATAAGATGTTGAATGAAACTTTTTTTTTCACTTAGAAAGAGAAGAGGTAAAATATCAGAATTGATCCCTACATAGGAAGAAATCTGAGAGTATATGCAATATGCCACATCGATGGTTCTCCTCTCACACACACCCAAAGAAGCTGGGGTAGGGAAGGTGACTTTTCATATCTCTTCTTTGAGGAACAGTTTGTTCTTTGTACTTTTTACAGCATTCATATTTTTTTATTGTAGGGTTGTTAATCTTTCCATTTACATTCTTGTATTTATTGTACCTATTGATTCTGGGCTGTACTTACTTAATTTTGTATCAGTTTAATGTAAGTCTTTCCATGCCTTTCTTTATTCATCATATTCATTTCTTAAAACACAGTAGTATTCCATTATGTTTATGTACTACAATTTGTTTTTGTCATTCTTCAATTGATGGGCATTTACTTTGTTTCCAATTTTTTGCTATTACCAAAAGAACTGTTACCAATATGTTACTGTGTATAGAATCTTCCTTTTTCATTAGTATTGAAATCTCTGGGTTAGTCAGTAAGAATATTTAGCCCTTTTATTTTCATAATTCACTTGTATATCTTCCTGCTGTATAAAGGTGATAAATGTGTAACCAGTCATGACTCAAAGACTATAAAGATAAACTACTTTGATTATCTAGAAATAAAAAGGTTATGCACAGTAAAATAAGGAGAAAATAAGAAAAAAAATGTAACTAGAAATGTTTGCTATATAAAATCTAAAAAATAGCTTAACATTTAAAAAGTATGAATAATTGACATGAATCTTTCAGATAAAGAACCACTCCCCAGTATATAATCAAAATATATCAGAATAAAAGGATTTCTCAAAAAAAAAGAACTAGAAGCTAACATCCATTTTTTAAAAGTTCTCAAAATTGCAAATGGTTGTAGAAGTTAATATTAAAGCAACTCTAGGAAATCACCTTATTTACAAATTACAGAAGTAATAAAAGATGAAAATTATATGTTTATGTGAACTCTACAAAAGACATCATACAACACTGATTTGCTACAAGCAAAACTGTGAACTAGTCCCACATTTTGGGACAAAAATTTTGGAATTATGGCAGCAAAGAGATAAAGTTGCTTATATGCTTTAACTACATGATCTCACTATTGGATCCACCTTCATAGTGATTATAGAAAGCATGAGAAAAAATACTTCCACTAAAAATATTCAAAGCATTATTTTTGAAAACAGTGGCTACAGTCCACGAACCCAGTGGATATATGATATACATGAAGATAATGAAATACTCTATTGCTTTATTTTGCATAATAAGGAATGACAAACATGAAGAATTAAAATTCAGCAAGATCTGCATGGAGTGTTGCACAATAACTAAATAAATGAAGGCAACTTTAAATAGCAAATTAATTTAGATCAAAGAGTAGAGATGGTTTTGGTACCAATTTATAGAGCATAAATCCACCATCCTTGCTGTTAACAAACAGAAGATTGCCAAAGTGGAAGGTTGATTTTGTTAGCAGTTGAAATTACCCTTTCATTCACTGCTTTGAAGATTGTGTATTTGAGGGAATTCAATCTGAGGACATGGATATTTCATATTTTATACTGAAATAAATATCAACATTATATATATTCAGTTAGTTAGTCAATGGAGTGTTCAGGGAGGATTAGCACTTTTGGCATGAGGGTTTGCTGAGACATTTTCAGGGATACCTTTGGTGTCCACATATCACTCGTGACTCCAAAAAGCAGTAGCATGTGCAGTGGCCACACCTCAATAAGGTCATCGTGGCAGATGGGCTAAACCAGGCTGAGGGCAACTGAGAGGCCTCTCTCAGTTGTATATAAATCTATATAAATACACATATATATTCATAAAACATATTGATCAGAGAAATCTCTGTGGACACACTTTAAAAAAAATACCCTTCTGCATCAGGGTTATTCATGATCATATTCTCCAAATTTGCTTTTAAAATTAAAAAAGAAATAAAAATATAACAGACATATTTTTTACAATTTCTCAGTGAGAATCAGTGAGTTAAGGGTATATCTACCCCAAGCATGAGAAGATTTTTCCCCAGAGAAATGGGTGAATGAGAACAATTTGCTCCAATGGCCTTGAAACCAGGTGAAGCAGGCACTGTGAACTGCTTAGAGCTTAGACAATGAAGATGCCAAGGTCATCTACTACTTCTAGACTATCTCCAGTCATCTTGACATTTGTCTTGCCATTGGTCTTTAATGACTCTAGAAGAGAGAGTAAAGCTGACTTTGTGCAACTCTGACTCACTTAAATCTAATTCACACCAAAGTCTAGCCAATATCTATCATCCACTTTTTTACCCCAACATGACGTCATTGGTCCTTTTTGGAAACAGAAGACAAACAACAACAAAGTCAGTAGGTCAAGATAGATTTCTAAGGACCTAATATGTGTCATGCACTATACTAAGTTCTGGGAATATAAAGGAAAAACAAGAAAGTCCTTGCTCTTAAGGAGCTCAAAATCTAATGGGAAAGACAGTATGCAAATAACTATTACAAACAATTTATACATAGGATAAATTGGAGATATTCAATAAAGTGGATGCACTATAATTAGCAGGGATAAAGAAACACTTCCTACAGATAATGGAATTTTAATTAAAACTGAAAGAAGACTGGGAAGTCACCTGGCTGAGTGTATGAGAGAGCATTCTTTGGAGGGTAACCAATAAAAAATGCGCAATGTCAGAAGATGAACTGTCTTATTTGAGGAACATAAAGGAGACCATCAGAGATAATCTTGAAGAAAATGATTTAATGAAATAATTTTTTAAAAAATACATGCCATAGTGGAACTGTTCCTCCTTTTTGATTTTGCTGTGCAAGTAGATTGAAAGAATGCTTTCTTTTCCCTTTGACATTCATTTCATCCCACAACTCGTTAAGAGAATTACCCTTCCTGACATTGTCCATTACATTCTTTCCTGTCTATCCTTGTTTGTGCACCTCTTTTTCAATTTTTGTGTATACATTTATACATGTGTATATATATATATATATATATATATATGTATATAAATACACATATATATTCATAAAACATATTGATCAGAGAAATCTCTGTGGACACACTTTAAAAAAAAATACCCTTCTGCATCAGGGTTATTCATGATCATATTCTCCAAATTTGCTTTTAAAATTAAAAAGGAAATAAAAATATAACAGACATATTTTTTACAATTTCTCATCTTTTCTTACTTGCAAAGTTCAAAGCCATGATCCATGGCTATGTCGTCTATCCATTTTCTGAACATTTTTCAATCTGTTTTCCTTAAGTCTAGGGCATAAGTTTCATTTGCCAGCACTCCCTTCCTCAACTGTTATGTACTCACTCTAAGGTGACATGGTAACTTTATTCCAAGGTTTCTGTCATTTCTACATTACCAACAAGTCTTTCTTGTTGCTCAGAAAAAATCCCAACTATAGCAATTTGCTTCATTGTTTTCTTTTCTTTCTGAGCAGTGAACCCATCAGCAAATCAAGAATTTACAAGATATTCTACTGTTAGTACAATGAGTCTGCCAGTATATCTCTCTTAAGGAATGACCTCATTACTATTTGATTTATTCTGTTGTATACTGGAGGTTCTGGTTTTGAATGTCTACATCACATTCTGGCCACAAAGATGAATAAGAAAGTAGCATTGATTTAAGTACTTAGGTGAGATCTAGTTGGGTCTTTACAAAGTACAAGTCATAATCCAATGGTTTTCACTGACTTTGGTCTCAGAAGACTTTTGTTTGAATCTTAGTTCTACTATTTACTGTCTGTGTGTGATCTTGTCCACATACTTGGACCTCTGGGCCTAGTATCTTTGTTTGTAATATGAGGGCTTGAACTAGATTATTTCTACATTTCTTCCTGACTCTAAATTCCATGAATTCATTTCTGCTATCCATGATGTGACATTTATGCCTTTTCTTTCACTTAGCAGTTGCCAATTTCTGAAGGTATTCGGTTCAATAAGCATTTATTACATTTTCTTGTCTGGTCATGTTTCAGTTGTGTCTGATACTTTGTAACCCCATTTGGAGTTTTCATGGCAAAGGTACTAGAATGGTTTGCCATTTCCTTCTCCACTCATTTTACAGATGAGGAAACTGAAGCAAAGAGTTAAGTGACTTACCCAGGGTCACACAACTAGTAGGTATCTGAGGCTATATTTGAACTCAGGGAGATGAACCCTCCTGACTCCAGGTCCAACATTCTATCCACTGCTCCACTTAGCTGCCCCATTTATTTTTAAAATGTTATTTGTTAAATACCATATATGTATGCATACACACACACACACACACACACACACACACACACACACATATAGCACTGGGTTAAGTTCTAGTGATATAAAGACCAAAGGAAAAAATTCCTTCTCTCAAGGAGTTCACTTTTTTGGGGGGTGGAAGAAAGGGGATACATGTACCCAGTAAAAGCAAAACACATAAAAATCATACAAAATAAATTCAAGAGAGAAGGAGAGAGAGAGAGAGAGAGAGAGAGAGAGAGAGAGAGAGAGAGAGAGAGAGAGAGAGAGAGAGAGA